>NC_135546.1:469336-769336 GCF_045843805.1 Urocitellus parryii
CTCCAACAGATTAGCCTTAAAAATGTGTTGTAAAAGCAGGAGAAATCGACGGAGAGAAGAAGAAAAAAATACTCTAAATTTTGACAATTCAATGAAGTCTGAAGGATGATAAAGTTTCACCTAATATATATATATATATATATATGTTGGTAAGCTTCTTTTTGTGAATTTTAAGGCAGGATCTCCGTGAGATGCCCAGGCTGGCCTGAACTCGTGATCCTCCTGCCTCACCTCCTGAGCAGCTGGAGGGCAAGCCTGTGCCTCGGGGCCTGCTCCTGGTACGTTCTTCACAGCTGCGGTTTCCTAAGGCCTGTCCTGTGGGACGTTACTTTCCCCGTAAGTCCCCCTGAACAGATGGATCATTCTATTTGTTTTCTACTGGTGCTGTAACCAGTCACCCCACGTGGTGGCTGGGCCACACAAATCCGTTCTCTGACAGTCTTGCAGGTCTGATCTGGTCCCCCAGGCCTGCCCCGTTCTGCTCCTTCTGGGGCTCAGGGGAGAACCGGTTTTGTCACCTTTCCAGCTTCCAGAGGATGCACATGCTACAGCTCAGGGTCCCTTCCTGCAGCCCCCAGCCAGCAACCGGCCTCTGACCAGTCTCTCTGAGCCACAGAAAGGGCTGTTCAGGTTCGGACCTCCCAGGATCTGCCACCCTCCTCACGCCTCTTGATTTAATCACATCTTCCTCAGCTCTCGGGCTTGGAGATGAGGGTGTGAAGGCTTTAGGTCCCATTAGCATGCCGACCACGCTGAGCCTACCAGGTAATCAGCAAGCAAATTAATTTGTAGGAAAGCTGAGCTCCAGGATTTTGCTAACTTCTGCTTTTTCAATCTTGAAAATAATAAAAGGACGCCCAGCAGCATGATCAGCCAGCCTGGACCACCTACAGCACAGGTCAGGCCAGCACCCTGCCCCTTCCTTAGTGAGTGCATCCAGCCAGCCCTGTGCTGGCTCCAGAGGAGGCCACTCTCCATGGCCAGCAGGGCTCCAAGTGCAGTGCCTCTAGTCCTCCTTCCACGCCACCCACCACCCACCACCCGGGTTGGAGCTCTCCACCTTCTCGGCACACTGCGGCTTCCCCTCCGTTGTTCCCCGGAGGCTCGAACAGATATCCCCCCTGGTCTTGACAGAGACACAGTGGGGTGTTTTTGATTCTGAGATCACAGCCCTTCAGTCTTTTTGAACTTCTTCCCAAGGGACAGTGCAGAGGGAAAGGGGGAAGAATTTCCCACGTGGACGGAGGAATTCTCAAAAGCCCTGCAGGATCTTCCGAGAGCCGTGGGTCAGAGCCAGGGTCCCTCTGAGAGCCCAGAGTGACTGGAGGTGCATTGAGGGAGCACCGACCCCCGAGGGCAGTGAGGGCTCCTAGGAGGGCAGTACTGGAGCTGCAGCTGCTCCCTCCGCAACCAGGAAGAGCCGGGTCCTCCAGAGGAAGGGGACAGGGGAGCTATGGCTGGACATCCACGGAGAGTAGTGTGGAAGGGGTGCGTGTTGGCACGTGACGGTTTCCAAAGTGCTCGTTGGGGTCACTTGGGAGGGCTACAGACACAGATTCCTGGGCCACTATTGCCCACATTGCAGCCCACCGTCCAGCAGGTGGAGGTGGACGGTAGAGCTGGTCCCACGGGGTCCTCGGGCGTTCTCCAGATACCTGTGTGTTCACTTAGGCATGAGATTCATGGGGCATTGCAATGTGCAGGTGCTGTTTTACAGGTGAGGGTGCAGCAGTGAGTGGAAGAGCCCAGCTGCTTGTCCCTGGGGCCCCGGGGCCCCAGAGGTGGAGGACAGGGAACAAAGGTTACCGCCTAGGGGTGCTGGGTTCGTTGTCTCCGTTCAGCAAAGAACTGAAGGGCAGACACAGCAAGCAAGAGGTAGGTAGATTTATTGAAAAGTGACGGAGATACACAGATAGACTTCTCCTCAGAGAAGGGGCCCCAGAACTGGAAGTCCCCTGAGGGAGTTTGGCTTGTTCTTCTTACGGTCTCTGCATTTCCTCCTCTTCTTACCTCCTCCCCTGCCCATGGGCTCCTCACTGTCATTGATTGGTGGCTCCGTCTTCCATGCATCTGTTTTAGGTTTTACATCGGGTCCCTCCCTTAGAAGCATAGGTACAGAAGTGACTGTCAGATTGGGTCCCCTGCTGGGGGCCACAAGCACGTTTGTCAAGTGGGAAGTTGACGACACTGGAAGACCGTCTCCGAGCTCCTTAAGTCTGGCCCTGGCCTGACCTCCACACTCACCAGCGTGCCCTGGCTGCCCGTGCCCCTCGACGTCTCCCTTGTGGGAAACCTTATACATGCCAGAGAGCGATGCGTGGCCTAGAGGAAAGAGCAAGCAGGAGGGGTGAGGAGCATGGGGAGGGGTGGGCTGGGCTTTTAAGCAGAGGACATAAAGCCAAGACCTGAGCCTAGGAAGGGAGCAAGCCAGCCCCTGGTCCTCACAGCCAGTGCCAAGAACTCAGGTCGGCCCGAGTGGTGACGGCAGAGTGGCAGGACGTTGATGTGGCCTTGCAGTCTGAGCTGGAGGGGAATCCATGAGACCATCCGGGTGAGATGCTCTGCTTAGGTCAGCTTTTCCTCCGTGTGACCAAAATACTTTAGGACAGCCACTAAGGGGGGGGGAGACTTTGTTTTGGCTCCTGGTTCCAAAGGTCCAGTCCATGGTCTGCAGACCCCACTGCCCTGTGCCTGAGGGGCAGCACATCATGGGGCCAATGGCACGGTGGAGGAAAACTGCTATGCTATGGCAGCCAGGCAAGAGACAGAGGGGGACCGGGCAGGGGCCAGGGATAAGATAGAATCTCCAAGGACACACCCGCTGTGACCTACTTCCTCCAGCCATGCCCCATCTCCTACAGTTACCACCCAACAGTCCATTCAGCTCTCAGTGGATTAATCCATTTCTTCCTGGATTAATCCACTGATGAGGTCAGAGCCCTAATCACTACCTTAAAGTCCCACTGCTGAACCTTGCTACACTGGGGACCACTCATGCTTTTGACCCGTGAGCTCTTGGGGGACTTTCCGAATCCAAGCCATGGCACTGCTAAGGCAGCAGGCCATGAGGAAGGACAGACATCTTTGGAAAAGCAGTGGATTCATTTCCTCCAGGAAGAAAGACTCCGAGTCATCTTGGGAGAGGGGTTTCCGAGGGGGGTATGTTCGTGAAAGGGAGAACACGAATGCGGCGTATCAGGCTGGGGGGTGGACCTGAGCCTTTGACTGTGACCCTGCTTGGCCTGGGTGACTCCTGGGCAGGTGGCAGTGGGCATCTGCTGTGACAGCACCTGCGTTGGCTTTGCCCAGATGCACTGTTATGTGCCATGCTCCTGTTTTCCTTGACCCCAGCCAGGCGGGTTGCACTTTCCTGTTGGAACTTGATGGCCAGCAGAGTGACACGGGTGTGAACACAGTGGGGGCGGACTCCTGCCTGTGTCCTGTGGGTGAACCATCCCCTAAGTCTCACTCCCAGACCTCAGGCGCGGCTCCATTTCCTGTCCTTTCAGAGGCCTGGGTTCCCGGTGATCTGTGAGCCACATGGTCACCCTCCACAGCATTTATTTTTGCCTTAAGTAAGCGAGAGTCAGTCTTTGTCTGCACCAAATCCCAAGTGACAAAGGAAAATGCATGTACTCGGGTCCCTGATTCCTCTCAATAAGAATCTATGGGGGGAAATCCTAGGATTCGGTGTTGAAGGGCCATCGGGCCATGCAAGTTCAGGTCCTCCCATAGGCAGGTGGGAAAGCCTGGCTTGTGTGGGCCACAGGAGCCCTGTGGCCTACGGTGACTCCTAGGGGCTCTGAAGAGGGCTGTCCCACTCAGACACTGGTGATATACCTCTTCTCCCCTCCAGCATTAACTCAAGCCAAGAGCATGACTCTCCAGGCCCCTGATAAGGTGAACCCAGCACAGACAAAAGCCATAGGAGGGAGTGTGTTCCTGGCCTGGTGGGCGTCCCGCCCAATCGGGACTCGCTTCTCGCTGCACTCCACTTGTGGAGAAAGCACATCTTTCCACCGTGCCCCAGGAGGCCCCAGGCTTCTAAGAAGATGTGGGGTGTGTGTCTGTGTTCATTTATTTCCCTATTTTCAGTTAATGCTGTGCATCTCTCTCTCGGTGTGAGCCACCTGAGGACGGAGACCTTTTCAATTTTGTTGACTTCTGTGCACCCTTTTCTAGAACAGTCCCTGTACCTCAGTAGGCTCTCAGTGAGTATTTTCAGAATAAGTTAATTTTTTAAAATAATGGGCCTCTTTAGAGGTCTCACCCACAATTCTGTTATCATCAGCTAGAAAATCTTGTAGGTAGAGTGGCACTTTCCAAACCCAGAGCTGTGGACAATTACCACAAATACCACAAATACCAGAATTATCTAAGGAACTGGGGTCTGGGATTCTGGCTCAGGGGTAGAGCACTTGCCTGGCACATGTGAGGCACTGGGTTCAATCCTCAGCATCACATTTAAAAAAATAAAGAAACAAACAAAAAGTCATTTAAAAAATCATCTAAGAAACCGAATGCAGATTCCTAAGCTTGTTCCCAAAGAAGTGGATTCCCTCGGCGTGACATACTTGCCACTGTCATTGCAGTGGTGGCTGTTTTGAATGGGTACAGTTTAAATGCCTTTGACCAAATGATCCCTGGGTGGTTCTGGTGAGAAAAGTAACGGTGGCCCTCAGTGGGCATGACGTCCCTCCTTCCAAAGTCTGGCTCTCCGACAAGGAGTTGCTGATGCCGCTGGGAGGGATTTGCTTCCTTGCATTAGAACCCGGGGAAAATCCCCTAAAGCCATGGCACTGCTTTCCACCAAAGGAAAAGGTGATGTGGGCCAGGCCTCCAGTGCCTGTGCCCCATTCTCTTGGGGACCTCTTGAGAGCTACCTTCACTGGTTTACCTGGAACTGTGCACGTCGAGCTCATGGCTCAGCCCCCTCTGCCCTGCAGAGCTCTCCTCCTGCTCCGGGTCTCTGTAGCCCCCGTGGGACATCTGTGGGGACGTTTCCAGTCACGCTGTGTGGCTCTGGAGCACTCCATTTCCCATCTCTGTATGAGAGGGAACGCAGGGTGGGACGATGGCTGAAGACAGACGGGCTGAGCGGCAGTGGGGAACACTTCCACCACAGGTGCTCAGTGAGCAGCCCAAGTCCAGTCCCTGAATGCACAGCCCGATGCTCTCATGGTGCCTCCTTGGGTCCCCTTCTGCCTTCCCTGCCCAACCTCCCAGCCCCACGCTCCTGGGAATCACTTCCCAGAACCAGATACGTGTAAGCCTCCATCCCAGCTCTGCTGCAGGGCAACCCAGGCCGAGACAGTGATTCAGAAGGAAACTGATCACGTCCAAACCGCGCGGGTTGAGGGATTTAGACGTGACACGGCCTGACGCCCGGGTTTTGCTCTAAGCCTCTCACGGACGCTGAAGAAGCGGGTGAAAGAAGGAGGGGGATGAAGCACATGTGGAAAATTTTGATGACAGATGAATCTCGGTGTTGAGAATATGGGAGAATATTGTTGAGTGTTTTTAAAGTCGTTCTAACAAAAAGTTTAAAAGGCTGGAATTGTTACCAGGTCTATGAATAGACGAAGAGAGTGCCCTTGGAGTGTCTAGCCCAGGCAGAGATCAGGAAAAAGACTTTTCTGATGAAATGGCTTCTGAGCTGTGATTTGAAGGATGAAATGGGTTTTTCAGACCCTCTCTCCCAAAGCCCTTCAGGTGCCTGGGTGAATCTGTCTGAGTTCAGGATGGCTCCTGGATTCCTGCCTGGTTTCCGGGTGCTAAGCTGCTGCCCATGTCCAGTAGAGCCGCCTCTCTTTCTAGCACTTACTGCTTTCAAATGGCTCATTTCCCCGTATTGAATATCTGCTGTGGGTGGCAGATCATTCTGTGTGAGACACGTTCCTCCACCTGCAGACACCCCTGTATCTCCCGGTGACTCTGAGAGCCGGCTGTTTCCTAAGAATGATGGAGAGGAGAGGGGAGGGCCCTTGCAGGGTGGTCCAAACCCTACGGTGGCCTGGCTGACCTGGTTTTTTCAGGCAAGAGCCTTCTTCACTACCTGACTTAGTTCTATAGACAAAATTATCAGCAAGGCAAAATTCTTTTCTGTTTTTGAAAAACAGTCTCGGAACTCCTGGTAATTGCACATTGATACTTAGCAATCACCTGTATCTACCTGAAGAGAAATCCCTAATTACCTGATTTGCAAAACTTGTTACCACACAGATCAAATTCTTACCCTCTGGAAGTTTGATACCTAAGAAAGAATAATTGAGCAGTTATATTTAGGTAATTAAATATAATTTAACACTTGTCTAAGTTACCCATCAACTGTCTGGAAAAAATTGATTCAAGAGAAGATTTTCCCAAGCCCTGGCTTATTGAATAAACAGGTGTTTTGAAAAAAACCCATAAGTGCCTGGTCACCACTTGTGCATGGATGGATGCCTCGGGCTTCAACAGGAAACATCGATGTGACAGTTTAGAATTCCAGAGTTTCCGGATGATTTCATGAGCAATGACGACTGCATGATTCTCGCCCAAACTATCGGTACTTCTCCCAAGCAGCATCTTGTCCCCCGGGGGCCGTGGGTCCAGTGTGACCCGTGGCCTTTCTGGTCCTGTGGTGGCACTGTACAAATGAGCCTGGTGCCTGCCAGTCACAGTGTGCTTGGACATTCGGGGCACCACCTGGCACGACTGAGGTGAAGCAGGCAGCTCAGAGCCACGCTGGCCCTGCTCCACCTCACCGCCCAGTGAACGTCCCAAGACTCAGTCTGGAATCTGTGACATTAACCATGGTGACGAGTTCCCGATCAAGAAGAGTTAGTGGAAAGGTGTACATCAAACATTTTGCATAGAGTTTGGTATCTAGGAAAGAGCTGTCGTTATTATTCACTTAGTGTGTACTTTTGAGCACTAGTGTATACCACCAGGTCCAGGCCAAGGGCTGGGGATGGGAAGGTGAGTACGATCCTATTGAACCCACCTTCCAGGAGCTCACAAGAGATGGTAAAACTATTTTCAGGTAGCAAAGCAGAATTATGGGGGGAAATGGTAGGTGCTCCAAGTTCCCCAGTGCACACAGGAGTCTGACAGGCATTTAATTTGCTGTGTATGTTGGTAGGTGATCTCAAACACGACAGCTTCCATTCAGGGTCAGTGTCTGATGCTTCCACTCATTCCAAAGAGCTATCTTCTAAACAATCCGCTGCAAAAACTACATGTTAGGACATTATTAAGGAACCTAACTCAGTTACTGCCGAACGTTGCTGATGTGATCAATTTTGAAACCTCTAGCCTTTGAATATAACAGAATAATTTATGGTTAAAGTCTGCTGGATTTTTCAAATTAGATTCCATGTTATTTTAGCTGAGTAAGAACTCATGGGGCCTCAAGGCACTCAGAAAATATAAGCAACTGGAAAAGGAAAAAGCATACCGGAGCCTAACAGCTTCTCCAAAGAGCAATTGGATCTGAGATTTAAAGAAACGGGACTGTCACATGTTGGTGTGGGACCCCTTAACAGCAAGTCAATACTGGCCATCCAGTGTGCCTGTTAATTGTTATATCTTACTTTAGCACAGAGGTCACAGAGGGAAATAAAAAGAAGATGGTCACAAATAAGACTCAGAAGGGTGTGTGTGTGTGTCAGTGTTACTGAAAAACGTCTGCTGGCTGGAGGGCCAGTTTTGCTCACCCCTGGGATAACTCCCTGTTTGTGTGCCAGCAACCTTGGATGAGGAAGCCTCCTCTGATTTTGGTTTACTCGTAAGACTTGCTATTACAAAACTATCCTATTTTGGATTTAAAAATTAATGCTAAAATGTTTTCACCAGCTTGGGCTGATATCTCAATTTCTATCTAGTGATCATATATTTCATTTTATTTTTGCAGTATAGTATTGGGAATTGAACCCAGGTCCTCTTGCATGCCAGACAAGTGCTCTACCATTGAGCAACACCTAGAGACACCCACAGTTTTTATTTTATTGTGAGGCAGGGTCTAAGTTGCTGAGGCTGGCTTTGAGCTTGAGATTTTCCTGCTTCAGACTTTTGAATCTGTGGAATTACAAACAAGTATCACTGATGTATCATGAAAATGTAATTTAAATGAAATGCTGCATTGTGTCACTTTACAGCATGTATCTATGCATCTTTAAGCAACTTCATCAAGCAGGCAAAATATAGGGAATTTATGCAAACCTGCATGGCATGGCCTATGCACACCTAAACTACAGGCTTACACACACACACACACACACACACACACACATGCACACATACATAGCATGCATGTCTACACACAGAGCCTACTGCACATCAAGGCTGTGTGTTTATACACACACACACACACACACACACACACACACGTATGTATGTACACACAGCACAGCCTGTTGCTCCTATGGCCCTGCTGATTAGAACACAAGGTTTAATCAAGCCTAGGAGCTACAAATGCAGTGAAATCAAGGACTGTGGGTTGCTCATGGCGTCACAGGATACTGTATTTTACAGTAAGTTTTTTTTTATAAGTAGAAGTATTGCACTCTAATTAATGAAAAGTCTAGTGCAGGAAATGCATTAACAGTGACATTGTCAGCAGGTATCATGCATTGTCCACAGATCTCTGTGCTCCACCTTTTCTGTTAGTGCACTAGAGCTACAGATGGCAGTGGAGTTCCTGTGACATTATCACAGGTGCATGAAACAC
Organism: Urocitellus parryii; assembly: GCF_045843805.1. Classification (NCBI taxonomy): domain Eukaryota; kingdom Metazoa; phylum Chordata; class Mammalia; order Rodentia; family Sciuridae; genus Urocitellus; species Urocitellus parryii. Next base: position 478,047 of record NC_135546.1, read on the forward strand.
TTTGTTCCATTTCAGTGCCTGGTGCCTCATCCCTCCCTGCCATATGACCCAGCTATTCCACTCCTTGGTTTATACCCCAAAGAGCTAACATCAACGTACTGCAGTGTTGCAGCCATTTTGATGTTGACAGCGGTACGGTCCACATTAGCCAAGCTATGGACCCAGCCAGGTGCTGTCAATGGATGAAGGACAAAGTGAGTGGGCTGTGTATGCACGATGGAGTTTTACTGCGCCATAAAGAAAAGCACAATTCTGAGCCACACTTTCCCAGGCCTGCCGTGCCGTAGGCCTGTTTCCACAAGCCCTGTACCACGTGACATATTCTCTGTGCTGCGACGTCGCAAGGCTACATCACTACGCTCGGGATCCTTTCAGCTTCATGATAACTCCTGGTACCACCACGTGGACAGGTCCGTCTTTAACTGAAATGTGGTGGCAGGGCCCAGGACACTACAGCCAAGGTCATCGACTGAAAGTCAGGTCGTCGGATAAGCCAGGCGACAGGCAGAAACCACCCTTGGTGATAACGTGGGGAAGCCCGAGATGCTGCAGGCGGCTCTTCCTTGGGCACACAGCCAGAGGCCTTCCCCAGTGCTCCTTCCCTCCAGTCTTCTTGGGGCCAACACTGCCCTGGGTGCCCAAGCCTTTCCCATCTTACATGAACGTGTCGTATCTGTCACCCAGTTCGTGGGACCGGCTTGGTGCCAGTCCACATTTCCAGGCTGACTTCCCCCCACCCACCTTAGAGTCTCTGGGACTCTCAGCCTCCGTGGGGTGGGGTGCATCTGACCCTGGCACTTCCTACCCACTGTTTGCCATGTGACACATTCTTCCTCCTCTTCCCCAAGACTCTTTTTCACCTTCCCTCCCAAGAGGCTGCTGACTTGGTACCAATCTCCGTCGACTCTGTCTTCACCCTCCCCCTTATCCACAGTCACCGTTTGGTTCCTGTCTGCCCCAGTGGTCTGGGATCTTTATGAAGGATGAGACCTATCTCAGTCACTTTGTGTTTCCAAGGCCTGACACAGCCCTGGCAGGTAGTGGGAACCCCATACAGGTTTGTTGAATGCAGGGTTGCCGTCCATGGTGCTGAGCAGCCCACCCAAAGGCGTGGAGCCAAAGGGGGCCTGAAGTCCCTCTTGTGATGCTGTGCATCATCCTAAGGAGGGACACCTTTTTCATAATCCATCTATCCAAGAGGTATACAAATTCCACAAGGGTATACACTGGGCTTGGTGTGATGGCTGTAGAAGCAGCGAGTGAACGAGGTTTCCCATAACATCTCCGGCTCTCACAAAGCACACAAGGATGCCAACTAAGCTTCTTCCTAAGTCTAAGACCACCTCATCCAGCTATCAAAACTATCCAGCTATCAGAAAGAATCATCACGGATAACTCCATTGGATGCCATTTGGATAACCTTGTGTTGGATGCGAACACTTCTTCTGTGATTTCGTGTTGGATACTGTCCATCTCTTTCTCTCCACAGACTGGCTGCCCGTCTTGGACATCTGTGGGGTCACTGAACTATGTCCACAAATGGTTGTTCGTGGTCTGTGGTGTTCTTGGCTGAGTCTTTAAAAAGGATGGAGAACATCACGGTAAGTGAAATAAGTCAGACTCACACAGTCAAGGGGCGAATGTTTTCTCTCATCTGTGGAAATACAGAAATAGGGAATTTTTAAAGAAGATTATATCTCATGAAAACAGAAAGGAGAATGGTGGGGTACAGGAAGGAGGTCTAGGGAGGGGGGGAAGGGGAAGGGGAGGAACTGAGACTCAATCATGCTTTGCACATGTATGAATATGTCACAGTAATTTCCAATTTTACGTGTAACTATAATGCATCAATTTAAAAAACAGTAAACAGCTCTCACAAAAGACACTTGTTTCCTTGGCTCTTTGAATTCCACATCATACTGGAACAACACAGTAGGAATATAGTAGAGGTGGATGGGGGAGGGAGGAGGGGAGGGACAGGGGACGTATTGGGACTGAAATGGGTCAAATTATATTAGGCGCATTCATGAATACGTCAAAAGGAACCCGACTCTTTTGTATAACTATAATATACCAATAATAGCATTTAAAAAGATGGTCCTAAGGTCTTAGTTACATAAAAACCATACAGTGAAGGCAAAATCAAAATTCCCAGGCCAATATCAGGCTATTTGAGCTGTTTGATGGATTTTATAATATGTTTGCTGGAAATGTTAGATCCTATCTCGTAACTCTCAGTCAGAGTGTGAGTAGAGCTGGAGGCAATGCTGAGCATGCTCTCACGCCTTCGTCCGTCCGTCCACCCACGCGGGTCCTGGAACACTGCCTATCTCTTCAACGCCTAGCACGGGCTTGACATGTAGCCCATGCCCCAGGGTCCGGGAGGAGGTGGACTCCTGCTCCTGTGTTCCTGCCTTCCTCCGTCAGCCAGTCCCACCCCACAGCCTCTCCGAAGGTCCTCGCAGTGACAAGTTAAAATGAGGTCACTGCAGTCTTGTGCAACTTGCAAAAGGGGAAGTTTGGACCCAGAAACGCTCCCCTGTCAGCGTGAAGGCAGAGACGGGGGGACGCTTCTGCCAGCAAGGGACACCAGAGACTGTCAGCAGGCCACCTTCCCTCGCAGCCCCCGAAGGAGCTCTCATTGCAGGACACCTCCCTCTGGATGGGCCACCTGCAGAACACCTCCAGATAATCAGAGCCCTAGGGGACCCGGGAGGCCTTCCTCTCGAAGAGCAGGGGCCGCTCTGGTGTCTGAACGGGGAACCTCTTCCCAGCCAGCTCCTCTTCATGTGGAGTCCAGTGTTGACTTGTACACGACCGGCCGGCCAGCCTGGGGCTGGCCCGCAGCCTGACTCCCTGCAGAGGGATCCACAGGGACGACCCCACTCCCCTAGTGAAGCAAAGTCCTGGTAGTGGCTGTCGCAGACCCTCAGAGTTCAGGAAGACGCTTGTTTCAGTGGCTCTTTAGATTCCGCATCTTCATTTGATCTGCTCTGACAACACTCACATCTTTCCTTTTTATTATTTTAGCAAATTCAATTTGCAATAGCTTTCAATAGGAGAAGTTTAAGAGATTTGTTTTAATGCTGTGGTAGCTGTAAAATCAGTGTTCAAATTGCCAGAGTGAAGGGTGTACAAGGGCTTCTGCCGCAAGGCTTCCTCCTCCCTGTCTGGCTGGCGTCTCTGGGGCTGTCCTCATAACACCTGCTTTCTCCTCCTCCTCCTCCTCCTCCTCCCCCTCCTCCTCCTCCTCCCCTCCTCCTCCTCCTCCTCCCCCTCCTCCTCCTCCTCCTCCCCCTCCTCCTCCTCCTCCTCCTCCCCCTCCTCCTCCTCTGGCACCAGGAATTTAACCCAAGGACATTTAACCACTGAGCCACATCCCCAGCCCTTTTTATTTTTTACTTTGAGACAGGGTCTTGCTAAGGTGCTTAGGGCCTCACTAAGTTTCTGAGGCTGGTTTTGAACTTGCAATCCTCCTGCCTCAGCCTCCTGAGCTGGGAGGATTACAGGTGCACTCCAGCACTCCTGGTACAGTACCTTTTTGGTAAGTTCCTGAACACTGGACCCAAATGTGTGTTTCTCTCTGGTGTCAGGGTTTCCCCGGGTAAAAATAAACTACTGTGAGGACAGATTATTCCCACTAGCGAAATTTTGCTTATCCAATGTGGATCCTGGTGACAGAGACTTTACCAAGCTTCTAATGATGCAGGTTTTAGTTTTAAATCAAGAGAGGACATGGCTTTTAGAGTCAGCTGGCCTTACCAGGGGGAGAAGGGAGAGTGTGTTGCTGTACCATTGGAATCACATTCAGTAATACATACTTGTGCCTCTGGAGGACCAGAGGTTAATAGTGAAGGAATTTTTTGAAGCACGGCAGGCCTTCTTACTGCGAGGCCTTCCGGCACCCCTCCTACAGCCGTCCAGCCCTGGTTCACTGTCCTCCTGCCACAAGCAGAGAAGCGGATCCCACACGTGGACTCTGCATTTGTGGGTAGAGTTGGCTCTCACCTGGCTTTGGCTGCTCCCTGTCCCCTTAGCATCCAGGGCTTTTGACTGTCCTGAACCAGAGGTCTCTCTTTTCTCCCTCTCCCCACTGCCCACCTCTACCCCTTTATCCTGCTTTGCTCTTATCACAACACTCGATTCCCCGTGTGGGATATTATCCATTCTGTTTTCTAATCCCTGGACTCCCCATCCCTACCCTCCCACACCAGAGTATGAGCTCCGTGGAAAAAGGGCCTCTGTGGATATTCACCTATTTACACAGCCGGGACCCTGGCAAACAGTGGGCACTCAATACAGAGCTGAGGCTGCGTAAGTAACTGCAGCGGTGTCTTATTACTGCATAACAGACTGTCACACAACCGAGTAGCTGGAGACATTTGGGTGCCCGGGTGCCTGCTGGCTGGTCTGGTGGGCTTGGCTCTAGCAGTTGGCGGGCTGAGCTCTGTCTCCACGTGCTCATTCTCGCGGGAGCTTCTTCAGGCATGGCAGACTCGGGGTGTGTGAGAGTGTGGGCAAAAGCTGCCAGGCCTAGGCTGTGGGACCAGATTGCATTGGTTGAAGAGAGTCATCGGACCCCAAATTCAAGTGAGCAGAGATAAAGATCTGGCCTCCTGATGAGAGGAATGGCAACGGGGCATGGGCACCGGGGTCAGGATTCATCAGAGGTCATTGCACACACACACACACACACACACACAGTAACATAAGGGAGTGATGTACTTCCCTGACAACACTCTGTCTGACTTACGGATGAGCATCAGGGTTGGGGACCTAGGATGCAGGTCTCACGCAGTCATGTTGGAGACGTTTGCCTTCCTGCTGTCTGTAAAGACACCCTGCTCCCTGCAGATGCTAGGTACATGCTTCGCGGTTTTGTTGCCAGTACCGTACTGGGGTGGCCGCGTTTAAGGTGAATTTTTGTTTTTACATTCCCATGACTGGACATGCAGGGATTCTTCAAAGACCTTAGGTATATCATTTCAAGAAAATGGAAGGGGATTCTGGAATAAATTATCATTGATTTTAATTCAGACATTTAAATTTGTTTTGTTTATTGCTTTTGCCATTGAAGAATTGATCTCAACAAGGCAGACATAGCAAAAATAGATTGCTTTTATTGAATTCCCAGTGACCTGATTAAAAAACATAGTCGTTATGAGAAAAATAATCTTACTTCCTGTTTTATTACAGTCTCTTTTAACCTCACAAATTTATTGGTTTAATATCGTAAGAAAAGACGACGATGAATTTTATTTAGAGTTGTGCAAAATGGTTTGGGGGTAGTTAGAAAACACATTTCTTGGTTCTTTTTTATTCAAATGATGGCAAAGCTTATTTTGACTAATAGCCGCATTGGTGGGTGCTCTTGTGTCCAGGGAGCTGCGATTCAATGGGCAGCAGTTCACACTGATACTGAGGTGGACCTTTATCTCCTGAAGAACCGTTGACGCAAGAGGCCCAGCTCGAACGCTGTTCTTAAAACAAAATTTTCTGAAACATGGACAGGAATAGAGAAGACAGTCACTGGATCTGAAATTTTATCCTGAGGGTTGATTTGATTAAGACACAACTTCCAATATTTAATTAAATTTTCCTATTTGAACTCAGGAGATGAAGAGATTTGGATTCATTTTCAGATAATTCCTTCACTGTCAAAACTGCTCCTATTTCCTCTCAGAAATTAGGCACTGAATAGATGTTGGATGACACACACCCCCACCCCATGTTATCTGTGTGGCCCTGACAACTCCCAGTGTTGGGTGTGCATTCTGAGGGGCGCTGCAAATAGGTGGTCAATGCTCCTTCAAGGAAGTGGTCACTTGCTGGGCACAGTGAGGGTCACCTTTCATCCCAGTGACTTGGGAGGCCAACATGGGAGGCCAGCCTGGGAAACTTAGGGCTATGCTGCCTCGAAATAAAAATAAAAACATTTGCAGATGTAGCTCAGTGGTAAAGCACCCCTGGTTTTAATCCTGAACACTACCAAAAAAAAAAAAAAAGGAATATGAAGAAATCAGTATTTTAATGATCCTATTGTCCTTACTGTTTGCCAGTTTTTTCTTTTCTTTGACTTGAAAATATAAGGTGGAAAGAAGATAGTGGTTAGGGAGCAGAGTTTGTCAATCTATCTAAATCCCCACACAACAACAAAGGATCTGATCCTTCATTCCAGCTGGTTTCATTATCTGTCTCCCTCACAACTGTGACTTTGTTTTTAACTATGGTTTTCAACTGAGGGCCTGGTGGGCAGGCACAGGTCATCACCAGCTTTACATACGAATAGGTGTTCAGAGACAAGTGTCTAGGATGGCAAAATCCAGATGCCTGCATCCTGGTCTTGATGGACTCCCACCTCTGCCGGATGGGGGAGAGGTACTGCTCAGTAACTAAGTACACAGCCTGGTCTTACTCCTGATCGTACAGGGGTGTATGTTGATTTCAGAAAAGTATGAACTTCACATCAGGAAAGGGATGAACCACACTCACAATTTGTGGTAGTGATTGCTAGTGCGCATGTGTGTGTTTTCCAGAATGTTTCTGGACAAATGTATTTTACTCCAAAAACGAGATCACAATTTTGTATCTGTTTCATACCCTGACTTTTTTTCTTTTAACAATCAGTGAGGAATGTCTTGAAGCTTTATTTCCAATAACTTCATAGGATTTTATTATATGGACGCAGCATAATCCATTAACTGCCCACCTCCATCTATTGATAGATATTCTGATGATCTTCAGTGCTTCATGTTCATCAAAATGTGGCAAAAAAAGCCTGGCGTGGTGGCGCACATCTGTAAACCCAGCAGCTGGGGAGGCTGAGGCAGGAGGATCATGAGTTCAAAGGCAGCTTCAGCAACTTAGCAAGGCCCTAAGCAACTCAGGGAGACCCTGTCTCTAACACAAAAAGAGGCTGGGGATGTCGATCTGGGGTTAAGTATCCTAGGGTTCAATTCTTAATTCCCCCCCAAAAAAGTTGCAATTTTATTTTGTGTAACTTGTTCAATTGCTTAATGAAGAGTAATTTATAGAATTTACAGAAGAAAAATATACATCGCTTCTCGGCCTTTTGGCTAAGATCAAGTGCAGAAGAAAAATATATGCATTTTAATGTTTTTAACCAGATTACTAAATTACCCTTCAAATCCTGCATCAATTTATACCTTACTAGCAATGGTTGATGGTAACCTGTTATTCACATCTTTGCAAACAATGGACTTTTTTGCCATTGTTATTTTAATTTTCATTTGCTTGATTACTAGTATGGTTCAACATTTTTATTATTTTATATTTACTGTCTATTAATAGTCCAAATGAGGACTTAATTATCAAGAGAGTTTAAGTAAATTAGATAAAAAAGTACTTATTGACTCTTTGGGGCCCCAAAAGAGTGATTTAGTATATTAACAAAGGACTTTTAAAATTAACTTTGGAGCTGGGTAGAGTGGCTCATGCCTGTAATCCCAGTGGCTTGGGAGACTGAAGCAGGAGAATTGCAAGTTCAAAGCCAGCCTTAGCAATTTAGCAAGATGCTGAGCAAAGCAGAGAGACCCTGTCTCTAAATTAAAAAATATATATATATATATGTATATATATTTGTGTGTGTGTGTATGCAGCTTTAAAAAGAATTCAGTTGCTTCTTGTGTATTGAAAAGAGAAAAACATAAGATAAATTGTTATGTAACAAAAAGAGCGTTGCAAAACTATCATTCAGCAAGATTCCATTAATATTAAAAGTCATACAACTTAGATGCCTTTAAAATTAAAATTTGTTTACTTATTGTAGTTATTCTATTATAAATTTTCTTTACTTATTTAAAAATGTGCAGAAGGTTATTGTTGCTGAGACTCCCTCCGGCTACTTTATTATCTCACCTGGAGTTTATCAGATTTTTTTTTTGTTTAAAAAAATTCCTTTAGAGATATTTCATGCACTTTTAATAAAAATCAACGGGTGTTCTGCATCTTGCTTCCTTCACTTGGCAGTGTAACAATGTAACTTTTTTCCATGTCCATAAAGACTTCCTGACTGGGCTTTCATGACCTCAGGGGGTCGTATGAAATGGATACACCGTTTACTAGTCTCCTAGGATCGGTAGGAAGGTTTCTCCCAAGGTTTTGTTGCAGTTAACACACACACAATTAAAAAATGGATTGTGGAAGTTTCCGCAATGACAAGGAATAGCTCCGTGGAGGGGGATGGGGAGGGGGTGTGCCACGGAGGGTTTGTTGTTTATTTCACACACTGTTTTAATTTTTACTGAAGATTCTACTACTTTAAATTAAAAAAAAATAAATTTAAAAATTGTAAATTTATACAGCCATTTTGGAAAATAGTATAGAGGCTCTTTAAAGTTTAAAAGAAGATGGGTGCAGCGGTGCACACCTGTAATAAAAATAGTGGCTTTGGAGGATGAGGCAGGAGGACCACAAGTTCAAAACCAGCCTCAGCATCTAAGTGAGGAACCAAGCAACTCAGAGAGACCCTGTCGCTAAATAAAATGCACAATAGGGCTGGGGATGTGGCTCAGTGGTTGAGTGCCCCTGAGTTCAATCCCTGGAACCCCAAAGTAGAAAAAAAAAATAAAAAGAACTGCTACAAGATAAAGCAATCCCACTACTGGGTATATATCCAAAGAAAATGAAGTCAGTATCTGAAGAAACAGCTGCATTCCATGTTTATACGGCTTCATTCACAACGACCGAGGGGTGGAGCCAACCTAAGTGTCCATCAAGGTATGAACTGTGCCATGTGTCCACAGTGCAAGCCTCTTCAGCCATAAAAGGAAGTCCAGTGATTGCAGCCACACAGATGGACTTGGAGACATTGTGTTAAGTGTGACCAGCCAGAAACGGAAAGACAGAGACTGCATGATGTTGCTTACCCGTGGAATCTACACAGGTAGGATTTGAGTGCTAAGAAACAGAGAGTAGGATGGTGGATTCCAGAACACAGGGGTGGGAGGGTGGAGGGGTTGCTAGTCAGAGGGCACAAATTTCAGTTAGTGGGGAGGAATGAGCTTTGGGACCTATCATACAGCATGGTGACATGCTCAGTCACAGCCTACTGTCTTTTTCTTTTTAATATTATTTTAGTTGTAGATGGACACTAAAATAATATTTTTATGTGGTGCTGAAGATTGAACCCAGGGCCTCACACCTGCCGGGCAAGCTCTACCACTGAGCTCTAGCCCCAGCCTGCCTAGTGTGTCTCCAAAGTCCCTGGGAGTAGCTGTGAAGTGTTCTCACCCCCAAACTCAGTCATGTATGTGAGGTCATGTGCATATTATTGAGGTCCACGTAGCCCTTCTGCCAGGTACACAAAGTTCAAAGCATCGTGTTGTACCCGATAAGTATGTATGATTTCTTCTTTCCAATTAAAAGTTACTCAATGTGTTAAAAGTCAGCGATTTAGGGCTGGTATTTGGCTCAGTGGTAAAGTTCCTACTTGAGCATCAGGAGACCATGATTTTGATTCAGAATTATGATTTGGAAAGATAGATGCATTGGGGGAATTTGAAAAATATTTCAATGGAAAGCTGCTCACTTCTAAACCAATTCCCACGACACTGAGCACCTGAGGTGGGCTGATTCTGCAGGTAAAGATGAGCTCATAGAGAAGAACAAGGAAGAGGCTTGTCCTTGAGATCTCAGTTCTGGAGAGAAGTAAAGCTTCTGTTATTTTACCTGTTGAATCTCTCTGCTGGAAGTTGGGGTGACAGAAGGCTGGTGGACCGGGGTTTGCGAAGGATTGATACAGGGGCAGATGTTTAGTACCTACATGAGCACACTGTCCAGAGGCACATTCGTAAATCAGCAAGCAGCCTTTTTCCTGTGAAAATAAAGATGAATATGTTTAAAATCATCCGTTCCATTACGCGTCGACATTGGGCTTTTCACCAGATCCTAACATTTCACATTTTAATGCTTGATCAGATTGGATATTGAACACTGGAAAGAGCAAGCACATTTATGAAAAATGACACAATTTATTGTGTGGGGCCAATTGCAAATACATGAAAACATGGAACTGAATTAATTCATCAAGAATATCAATAAGCTGATAAAGCAGGGGCATTTTAACTCAATCATAATCTTTAAGCTATAGTCACAGAAAAATTACTTATTAAAGCAGCCATATGTGTGATTAATGGGTTGCTAGTGGTACTAATTACTCATTAGAATGCAAGATCTAAAATACTCTAGGACTGGAAAAATACAGAGTGATTTTCATTAAAAGCATTGGCTGGGTCCCAGGTCTCAAGTGGGTTTCTATGCAGGGCTACAGTAAGGACGCGGCTGTGAGCTAACGTGAAGTGGAAGTTGTCTCACTGAGCTCTCCCGGCGTGGATCCTTCCCTTCCCTGGGCTTACTTAATCAAAAGTCTTTGAGAGGGAGGACCAGGTTCCCATCTGCCTACGCGCATTCTAAGAGTCCCCAATTGGAAAGGTGCAGTTCTCTCCCTCTGGGTACTCTGGCATCCACAGGCAAAAGTGTCTCCACCCCCACCCCCACACCCCCTGCTAATTATCCAGTGCAGATACACCAGTGGCCCATGTGGCTGTTTAAATAATAGCCAAATTTTAAAATTCAGAAATTCAATGGAGCATCAGACTAGCGGCATGAATCATCATTAGAAGACCAGCAGTGCATGTAAGGACGACTCTCTCACATTTAGAAATATTTTCTCCATCATTACCATTGAACACTTGTGCTCCGAGTGAGGACAGAGATCAGGAGGAAGAGAACCTGCGGGTGAATATTCTGAAAGAACTCTGAAAAGTAAGAATCATTCTGAAAGAGATCTGATGATTTTTCTCATCTTGGATAGCCTGCTTATGCTAAAATTCTAGGTATTAACTAGATTTTTCCAATGAGCAAATGCTATTGGTTTTCTTTTGGGGGAGGGTTGCTGAGGATGGAACTTCAGGGGGGGTGACCACTGAGCCACATCCTCAGCCCTTTTTGTCTTTTTCTTTTTTTTGAGACAGGGTCTTACTGAGTTGCCCAGGCTGCCTACGAGTCTGTAATCCTCCTGCCTCAGCCTCTGCATACCAGGGATTACAGGTGTTGCCACCGTGCCTGACTATACCCTTAATTTTCACAAGCTAACAATGACAACACAATCCCACCCCCACAAAATGCTTTAATTAATTAAGTACCAAAGAGATAAGTGCTGGAATCATTGAGTACAGAATAGAGACCTTGATACTTTGTTTTTCATGAAAAAAAGAAAATCAAAGCCAAGAAGGATTCTCAAGATTTCAAAGAAGAGCTTAAATGCATGGAAACACCAAGATAAAGCCTTGAGATGTGAGAGAGAACACTATCTGGTGAGGGATGGATCCGTGAGGCTTTGGCCGTGTGGGAAAAGGAGGATTTAGCACTTGTAAACTTCCCAGTCTGTGAGATGGCCGCGAAGGGCAGCTCATGTTCCCCTCACCGATGGGTAAGCGGGAAATAGAAAGACGTGAAGGAAACACAGGGTTAATCTGGACCCTTGGCCACCCATGCACCTGACTAAATCTCTACTTTTAAGGAAGGTGAGTTAACATAATAGTTTCTTAATGGGTTAATTAGAATTTTTAAAATTCAACTTTATTTTTATTTAGGGGAGTGTCACTAATGTAACTTGCCATTCTATAGTGACAGTAGGTCAAGATTTCATTTGTGGTGGAAACTTGGATTGTCTCTGCGCTGAGGTTGTCCACTTTTGACCTCCCACAAGGCGGAAGAGGACTCTGTTGGCCTTGTGAAGCTCTGTGTGGAATCCGCTGCAGGAGGGGGAGCACACCCTGTTGACCCAGCCTCAGTGCAACATGGAAATGAGGAGACGGGGGAGTGGTGCCTGGGCTCTGAGAGGATGTCCCCGTGATGGGCAGGTAGATCTTGCAGGCCAGGACGCTGGGTGGCCAGGCAGAATGTGTGGCGTCACAGGGCTGCACTGGAGGAACCACCAGGTGACAGTCCTGGAGCAGCGTGTATGAGCAAGAACGTGGTCCTGCCGAGACAGGGGTCTTAGTCTGTGCAGTCCCCAGGACTGTGTGTCACCTGCAGAGCGCCTCTGAGCTATTTTTGTGCCCTCTCAGTTCTGTTGAAGTAGGGGACAGTTTAACAGGCCAGGAAGGTACATCACCTGCATGATGCTGTGTGCCAATCAGCTTCAGGACGGCCCCAGCGGCCAGACTGCCAAGGCTGGTGCCCATATGCGAGGTTGCCTCTGAACTGGGCCAGCAAATGGAATGGGAAACCCGTGAGGAGCTGACACTTGTGAGATTAGGTTAGGAAAGACCGTGACCTCCACCTAGCCGCTCCCTCTCCTCCCTCTAGCAGCCTGCGCTCTGGGGCAAGAGGGTTGTGAGTAGCCCATGTGCCAAGAGAATGACCAGTCCAGCCAACAGACCGCAAGGACACCAGGCCTCCAGCAGCCCTGGCCTGAGCTTGGTCACATGTCCTTCCTGACACAGTGTGGATGACAGCCCTGGGAGAGACCCTGTGCCAGATTCACCCAGCAGAGCCGAGCCTGGGTTCCTGATGCTTAGAAACTTGCAGAGGACAGAGGCTTGCTATTTGCATGCACTGTTTCTGGATATCTTGTCGGGCAGAGACAGACAACCAATGCATGTTGTTTCCGATTTTTAGGATGTGCAAATAGAATTTCTAATAAAATTTGTATTTACTTTAGAATAAGCAGGTTTATTGCCCCAAATAGGGTTAACGTATGAGTTCTGCAGTGGAATCGAGACCTGGGAGATCAGCATGAAGATTTCTCCACTCTGCTCTGTAGACTGACGGTGCTAGACACAGACAGCCACTGCCCCACAGAGGCGGGTGGCAGGGCTCTGTGTCAGAGCGTGCCCTGGAGGAGCACACCGTCAGTCAGCACCTTGAGCGGAGCTTCGCCTCTTGGGCACTTGGTGGGTGTGTTCGTCAGCTTTCCTTTGCCATAACGAATACTGGAGACAGTCAACTTGTAAGGAGAAAAGGTTTATTTTGGCCACAGTTTTGGGCTGTCTGCCCATGGTCATTAGCCCCGTGGCTTTGGGCCTGTCTCATGGTGGGCAGACTGCTCACCTCCTGGCTGGGGAGAAAAATGGGGATAAAGAGGAAGGCCCAGCTCCCACACTCTGCTTTGGGGTGTGCCCTATGGTCTAGAGACTGGCCCCATGGCCCTTTCTCCTAAAGTGCCCACCAGCACCCAAAAGTGCCACTCCCTGAATCAGGCCTCTAACACGTGGGCCTTGGGGGACGTTTAAAACCTGAGGTGCTGGGGCAGGCCTGAAGTCCAGTGCAGAGCAGGTGCAGGCCCAGGGCCTGTGCCAGATGCAGGCTTCCCAGAGGTGGCCCACAGGCAGCTGCTGGGCGCCTGGCCAGAGCCCTGACCCTGCAGCTGCCCTCTGCACATCCACAGAACTGGTACCCAAGAGAGACAGGCTGCTTCCCTCGCCACCCACCCAGCCACATTCAGGAGGTAAATACCTTATCATGGCTTCAACTTAAAAACGGAAACTGGTCAAGAGGATTATTCTGAGAAATTTGATAAGGGACATGTGGTCAGTCATTTGGAGCAAGGGAAACGGGAGTGGCAATGTAGGCGAAGGAGAGCTGCCAACATCGTCCTGGAAAATTTCAAGAGGCCGCGTCTCTCCAAGGCACTGTTAAGGAGCTGATGGATGAATCAAAGTGTTTTGGGCGTCGGCAAGAAACAGGCCAATGGCCAGGGCTCCTTCCTGTTCTGCAGGTTTCCCAGGAGACTTTGGTCTTTGGGTTCAGAGAGAGCAGTAGTTGAACTCCGTCTCTTCAAGTTATTCAACTTATTTGGGTCACACACACATGGGGTGTGTGTGTGTGGTGCTGGGGAGGAGCCCAGGAGCCCGTGTTAGGCGAGCACCTCACCCCTGAGCTGCAGCCTAGCCCCACACACCTCTACCTTGACTGGCAGCTCTTGGGTTGGTGGAATTGAGGCGGTCTCTTCCCTCCCCATCTTTTTTCCTGTCTACCAACTTTTGTGCCCATCAGTTACCCCCCTGCCCCCCTCTCCAGTTTTCAACATCTGTCAACAGGTTGGACAAAGGAAGAGAAATCTGGAGAGTATTCATGGGTAAAGACACGGGAAGCCTGTACTGGCAGTAATGTTCCTGTGCATGAGGCCACCTGTCCTCAGCGTGGACATCAGGGTGACCTCAGCATCGCCCCAGATGGGCTGTGTGCTGGGCCTCTTTCCTCTCAGCCCCCTCTTCCCTACCTCAGTTCCATCTTTCAACCTAGACAGCGTGAGCCAACGATCCGTGGTGTGCAGAGAGCCTCTCCAGGTCTCTGCGGAAGGCTTCACCTGTGAGAGCCAGGGGTCCCCTCTGCCTGTTTGAGTCATATTCTGTGCTCACCCATGGCCTCACAGCTACTCCGTTCACTAAATCGAAGCCTCAGGGGCCCATGTGTCTGCGAGAGCGCCAGATACGGGTGACTCAAGTTCTGCTTCTCGGAATGTTGAAGTCTGAACACCAGCGCAGCGCCGGGGCACGCTTAGAAGGGAGTTTTATTAACCGATAGTAACCCAGACTTCTCCAGGGAGGAAGCAGGGGCCTGGGATGGTGTTCTGGTATCCCAAGAAGTGGGAGCGTCCTGCCCCTTTTACCCATTTTAGATTTTCTTTGCTCTCCTCCTCTTCCCCCCTTATCTCTCCCCCATCCTGCAGATGTGACTAGGCCCAGGAGATGTGGATGGGATGGCCAAAAGGTGAGGAGCAGAAGGGCTGGACGGACCAAAGGTGGAGTGACGTAGGGCAGGAAGAGAGCGGCAGCCCCGGAGGTGGTAACTAACAACTCCCACAACTGCCCGGGTCGGTTACCTTAGCAGCAGGTTGGAGCAGGAGCAAGGGGAAGGGTTGGGAAAGGATTTTCTTTCCAACCACCCCCACCTTCCCAATGGGACCCAATGATTTATTACCTATACTGACTGCCTTTTTCTCCCCCGGCTTGATCTGCATCCCATATTGCTGTTCGAGGTGAAGAAATCTGCTCTGGTTTGGATATGGATTGAGTGTGTCCTCAAAAGCTCATGTGCTGGCGGCTTGGTCCCCAGGTGGTGATGTTGAGGGGTGGTAGAACCCAAGAGGTGGGGGCCTAAGGGAAGGAGTCAGGCACACCCGGTTGAAAGGGATGGATGCTGGCCTCAAGCGAGGCTACCTTTCAGGCTGGGCCTCTTCTGCACACAACTGCTGTGTTGGGACAGCCACAGAGTTCCTCTCCAGGGGCTGAACAGGTAGGGCTGCCTAATCTGGAACTTCCAATCTCTAAAACTGTGAGCTAAATCAGCTTCTTTTCTTCATAGAGTACCCAGACTCAGGTGTTTTGTTATAGCAAGAGAATATGGAGTCACAGCAGGGGAGGCCTCCTTCTGAATCGTTGTATTGGAGAGGGAGGGTGCTGAGCCTTTGTTAGCCTAAACCCCAGCGTTTCCCAGACAATCCAGAAGTCCTAACCACTTCCTCAGGATCCAGACTCAGGAGGTCTCGGGACTCCAGGGAGCAGAGCGTCTTTAGAACCTGGGTGTGGAACAGGTAGAGCCTCAGGAATGAAGGCTGGTAACAAGAGGAACCTGGGAAGATGGGGTTAAATCGCAGGTGGGGACAGTGCCGTGGCTCTCAAGGGGGCCGTAAGTGAGACCACCAGGGGTTCTTCCCGGCAAGAATCCGGTTTCTGCTCCAACATTCTGATTCCGCCAGCTGAAGGGTGACCTTGCGAGGTCAAGATTGTAAAACTTTACCCGGCAGCTCGACATGCGACGGGATTTGAGCATCATTAAGATAACCATGAAAGGCCTGAGTGTGGAATTGAGGCAGATCTGAGTTTGAATCCCAGCTTCACCCCTGACCGAGGCCACTTTGGGCAAGTCATTTGATCACTCTGGGATTCAGGATTTTGGTCACATGGAGAAGACCATAGTTCCTGGCATTGAGGGTTATTATTAAGATGGAATATATGCTTAGCATATTGCCCAGCACATAAAAAACACTCAAAACCCATCGGCTAAAGTTAACAGGACCCGAGTGTCAGTGTCACAGGGGAAGCCCCCTTAGTGACCAAGGCAGGTGGGGTGGGGACAAGTGTGGCTTCTCACTGCCTGTTGCCAGGAATCAGGCAGGAGGAAGAACAGAGAAAGCTGGTGCGTGCCTGGTGTGTGTGTGCGTGTGTGTGTGTGTGGTGAGTGTGTGTGTGGTGAGTGTGTGTGTGTGTGTGTGTGTGTGTGTGTGTGTGTAAGCACCTCCCTTTCTCCCCAGCGATTCTGCCCTGCAGGGTCTATCACTCAGCCCATTTGACTTGTTGATCATTATGTATAATTTTGAGGTCTGTGTCACAGGAACAGGTTTGTCTTGGCTGTTTCAATTACGGGGACTTCAGATAATACGTATTACACATATTACCCATGTATTTTTATGGCAGGTCATTTAGGAAACAAGCTTAGTTTCTAATAATTTAACAAAGAAAGGGGAGGGTAGTCTATGGCTTAATTAAGTAATTTCAAGCAAATGTTGGATTGAAGATTTGTGGACACAGATATTTCAAATCTGTGCTGTGGGCACCTGAGAATATACTCAGACCCCTCCAGATTTAATTTGCAAATGGATATGTACTCCTTGCATTCACAGTGTTCTTTCATTTAAACAAGAACTAGGCATGCATTTCTTAGGTACTCCTATCGTTAGCAGATGGCTACATTCACGGTGATTTTGTGAATTACATTTTTATTTTGAGGTAGCTGGGATTGTTTTTGAGATAGTCCATTCTGTTTCTCCAAAATATAGAATCACATGCACTTATTAGAAATATCCTAATCCCTGTGCCTGGTTCCCACAATGGTAACATACTGTAAAACTGAAGTACCGCACCCCAGCAGGATGTAGAAGGGGGCAGGTCAGTGCACCCCTGCATTCCACCACCTCAGGGTTCTGCCCGTGGCCTTTCCACAGCCACCCAGCCTCCTCCTAGCCCCGACAAAAAACAACTCTTCTCCATTCTGTAGCTTCCTGGTTCCCACATTGTTACATACGTAGAATCAGGCAGCGTGTGAGTGTTCACTGAGCCCAATTCCATGTTCAGATAATGCTAGATCCATAAGACGATGGGGGAAATAATTCCCTCCTCCTGGGTTTTCTGGAAGAGATTGTGTGGAATTGTATTTATTCCTCTTTAAACACTTGGTGTAATTCTCCAAGGAAACCATCCAGCTCTGCAGGTTTCTCTGTTGGGGATTTGGACCTCACAGATTCGGTTTTCTGAGTAGCTTTAGGGCTATTCACATAGGGCAGCCCTACTGGGTGAGGGGGAGTCTGTGGTTTTGAGGGGGTGCTCCCTTTCCCGTAGCATGCCCAACCCATGGCGGGGCGGCCCACTGTGCATTCTTGGGGTGCACAGTGTCTGCAGGGTCTCTAGAGATGCCCCAGCTTCACCCCTGACATCAACAGTTAGTACCTTCTCTCTCTCTCTCTCTCTCTCTCTCTCTCTCTCTTTCTGCTGTTGTCCCTTTCATTGGGGTCTGTCGACCTGTTACAGGAAACTGAGACCAGGTGAAGACCACCCCCTCCATCTCAATTCTGTGGTCAAGTCAGAAGGATTTCAGACGCGTCGCTCAGAGTAACAGGCAGAGCTTACTGAAGGGACGGGAAGGGGAAGAGGGACACGCTCAAGGGGAGAGTGGGTCCTCTCAGGAGAAGAGGGACCAGGGCCTTCTCCTGCACTCCAGTCTTACTGTGGATCCCAGGGAAGTTCCCAGAGAGTCCCACGCAGGTCCACCTCTTGACTTTTGACTGACAGCAGGATATCAAGTCCCCTCTGCCATGGCCACTCTAGGTCACTGTGGCCCATGCTGACTGGTTCTAACTGGATTCTTTTTTTTAAATTTTATTCTTTTTAAATTTTTTAGCTGGTCACAATATCTTTATTTATTTATTTTCATGTGGTGCTGAGGATTGAACCCAAGGCCTCGCACATGCTAGCCGAGTGCTCTACCGCTGAGCCATAACCCCAGCTCCTAACTGGATTCTTAACCATCAATTCTTACATATATTTTTTTAAATTTTTGAATATCTTTATTTTATTTATTCATTTTTTTAACTTTTTATTCTAATTTGTTCTATAGGACAGCAGAATGCATTACAATTCATATTACACTATAAAGCACAATTTTTCATATCTCTGGTTGTGTACAGCGTATATTCACACCATTCGTGTCTTCATACCTGTACTTAGGGTAATGATGACCATCTCATTCCATCATCTTTTTTACCCCCTTGTCCCCTCCCCTCCCTTCCCTCAAGGAGCTGAACAGACACTTCTCGGAAGGTGATATACAATCAATCAACAAATATATGAAAAAGTGTTCGACATCTCTAACAATTAGAGAAATGCAAGTCAAAACTAAGATTTCATCTCACTCCAGTCAGAATGGCAGCTATTATGCATACAAACAACAACAAGTGTTGGAGAGGATGTGGGGAAAAGGCACACTCATACACTGCTGGTGGGACTGCAAAGTGGTACAGGTAATATGGAAAGCAGGATGGAGATTCCTTGGAAAACTGGGAATGGAACCCCCTTTTGACCCAGCTATCCCTCTCCTCGGTCTATACCCCAAAGGACTTAAAAACAGTACACTACAGGGACACAGCCACATCAATGTTTGTTGACGCACAATTCACAATAGCTAAACTGTGGAACCAACCTAGATGCCCTTCAGTCGATGAATGGATAAAGAAAATGTGGCATATATACACAATGGAGTATTGCTCAGCAATAAAATAGAATAAAATCATGGTAAATGGATGGAGTTTGGAGAATATAATTCTAAGTGAAGTTAGCCAATCCCAAAAAACCAAATGCCGAATGGCTTCTCTGATATGAGGAGGCTGATTCATATTGGGGTTGGGAGGGGGAGCATGGGAGGAATAGATGAATTCTTACAGATTTTATGGTTAGGAGGAATTATCATTATTTCCCAGGGATCTGGTCACAAACGTCCCCCTTCAGGGTAACTTGGGCTCCTCTCAACATGATTTGGGGCCTGCATGTCTCCTGCAGAGAACAGGTAGTTTGCTGAGGAAGGTGACAGATCCCATCCACTGAGGCCAGGCAGGATGCAGGTGAAGGGCTTGTTGGAAAAGCCAGCCTGTGGGGGTCAGCACAGCGGGCCCGGGTTACAGACCTTCCCTTAACCCCGTGTCCCGCCGTCCTCAGTTGTCTGGGCCCTGACAAACCTGTCCACCTTGTCCGAGAGGCAGCCCTTGGCTTTGTGGGTTTCCTGGTGGTGGCCTGTTCTCAGTCCCATCCTGGCTGCCATCCTCTGTCTCACTCCTGCTTGCTCTGGGCTGCTTTGCTCTTCTTTCCTTGGTGAGGGCGGAGCTCGGTTCCATGATTTGGGCATTTCCTGTACTCAGGGCTGCAAACTTCCTCCAGCATTTCTTCACGGGTGCCCCGTGTATTTGGATATGTCGTGGTTTCCTTTTCCTTCATTCAGAGTGTGTTTATAATTTCCCCGAGGCCTCCTCTTGATCCATGGGTGACTTAGAAGTATGTTGTTTAGCTTCAAGTGTTCAGGGATTTTCCTCTCTCTTGCTGTTATTGATCTCCGGTTTCCATCGTGGTTGGAAAACCCATTCTGTATGATTCCAAGGACTTTAGATCTGTTGGAGTTTATTTTATGGTCCAGCATCACAATTAGCATCTGCTCTGTTTTTGGAGTGGGATATGCTCCATATTTGATTTTTTTTTCCTTTTTGAACTGGAGTTTGAATCCAGGGGCACTGTTCCCCTGAGCTACACCCCAGCCCATTGTGGTTTTTTAATTTAAAAGACAAGGTCTTGCTAAGTTGCCCCGTCGCCTTGAACTTGTGATCCTCTTGCGTCAGGCTCCTGAGTCACCGGGATTACAGATGTGGGCCACTGCACCTGGCAATACGTGTACATGTTCTGTGTACACTTGGAAAGATGATCTGTGCTGGTCTTGGTGGCTGGAGTACTCTATAAACGTTGATTAGATTCTGTTTGATGGTGGTGTTGAGCCCGTCTGTATCTGTATTTGACTCTGTACTAGCACCCGTTGAAGAGGGGTGTGAAATCTCTAGCGATGATCACGGATTGGCCCACTTTTCCTTGGACTTCCTCCAGGCTGACTTCTCCTTTGGCAGTTCTGTGGGGCACTGTCATTTTGGTGGAGTGACTATGTGGTAGGTATCCCTGTGTCCGGCAGTTCTCTGGTGCTGAGGTCTATTTTACCTGATATGAAGCAACCCCCCTGTTCTTTTTACATTTGGGATATAGTTCACGAAGTCAAGAATCTCCGCTTTGGATGTGTCAATTCAGTAGCTTTGGTGTTCTGTTGAAGTCGCACGGCGCACTCTGGTTCCGAGAGGCTGCCATCCCTGGCCTGCGTTCTTAGCCACATTCCCTTCCTCTCCTATCCCTGGCAGCCACTCACCCACCTTCTGCCTCTATGGCTTTGCCTTTATAGACACTTCATATAAGTAGGATTGCACAACACGTATCCTTTGGTTTCTATCTTCTTTCACTTCCCACAGTGTTTTGGAGATCCATTCACATTTTAGCATATATCGGTGCTTCCTTCCTTTTTACGGCTGAATAGCATTTCATCATATAGATATGTCACTGTTTGTTGACTCACTCATCATCTGGACAGAGGACATTCTACCCTGCAGCTCTTGTGCACAAGGCGGTTAGAACATACAGGTGTGAGCATGTGCTTTTACTTCTCCTGGACACACACCCAGGCTCGGGATTGCTGGACAACTCAGTGTTTACTTGTTGAAGGTCTTTTCAAAAGTGGGTCTGGTGTTTTACATCCCCACTCGCAATGTAGGAAGGTTCCAATTTCTCCACACCCTTGCGGACGCTTCTTATTGTGTGTCTTTACTATGCGTTGATTTGTTTATTTGCCATACTAGAGATTGAACCCAGGGACGCTCTGCCACCAAGCTACATCCCTAGCCCTCTTTTATTTTGTTTTGAGACAGGGCTTCTCTAAGTTGCTGAAGCTGGCCTTGAACTTGTGACCCTCCTGCCTCAGCCTCGGGAGTTGCTGGCATCACAGGTGCCACACACAGGCTTGTGCATCTTTTTGATTATGGCCTTTCTAGTGGGTGTGAAGTAGTATGTAATTGTGGTTTTGTTTTGCATTTCCCTAATGACAAATAGTGTCCACGACCATCTTTTCATGTGCTTATTGGCTGTTTGTATATCTTCTTTGAAGAAAGGCCTATTCAGCCCTTTGGCCCATTTAAAATTGTGTTGTCTTTTGATTGCTAAATCATGAGAGTTCTGTTTGTACTCTGAACACCAGACCCTGATCAGAAATGTGATTTGCAAATACTTTGTTCCACTCGGTGGGATGTCTTTGCACCTTCTTGATGGTCTCCTTTGAAGCCCAACAGTTTTCGATTTTGATGAATTCCAACTTATTTTTTTGTTTTGATCCCTGTGCCAGTTGTCATATCTAAGAAACTATTGCCCAATCTCAGGTCAGGAAGACTCAACCTGCTTTCTTCTAAGCTTTTTATGGCTCTAGCTCTTCTATTGACATCTGAATCCACTCTGAGTGATTTTTTATACATGGTGTCAGTTACTGGGCCTTAGTTCACTGTTTGCATATGAAGACATTCCTTCTAGCCTCCATATATATATATTTTGTAGATATATATGTATGTATATACAAATGTATTTATTTTTGTACCTATAGATGTATATATACAAATCTAACATTTTTTTGCTTACTATGCTCTTTTTTAAAAAGTATTTTTAGTTGTAGATGGTCACCATACCTTTATTTATTTATTTATTTATTTTTGGTGCTGAGGATTGAACCCAGGGCCTCACAGGTGCCAGGCAAGTGCTCTCCCACTACAACCCCAGCCCACCATGCCCTTTCCTACCTCTGGATAGCCCCTGATCCTTCCCTTATCATTTTCTTTCTGTTTAGAGAACTCTTTCAGGGGCAGGACTTGATGTTTCTTAGTTTTCTCTCCCCTGAGCAACGCCCTGGCTGGTCCCTCCCGTCTGAGGGTGTTTCTGGGGTGTGAGGGCTGCCTTCACACGGTGTTTCTCCGTCCCTTCCGGCCTCCAGGGCTGCTGGTGAGGAGGCCACCGTCACTTGAATGGTCTCACCTCTACAAGTATCAGTCCCCACTGCTGTTTGTAAGATCATTTCTTTCTCTAAGTGTCAGACGTTTGATGAAGGGTTTTCTAGGTATTACGGACTGAATTACCGCAGTCTTCTTTTTGGAGATGACACCTGTAAAATGCCAAGGTCGAAGGATGTCATGAAGGTGGGGTCCTAACACTATAGAACTGGTGCCTTTTTAGGAAGAGTAAGAGACGTCAGGGAGGAAAGGCCGTGTGCAGATAGGGTGGGGAGGTGCCACCTGCAAGCCAGGAGAGAGGTCTAACTGAAGCCCACCCTGCGCCACCTGGATCTGGGGCTACTATTTTGGGGTACATGGGATTGAACTCAGGGGCACTCTACCACTGAACCACATCCCCGGCCCTATTTTGTATTTTATTTAGAGACAGGGTCTCACTGAATTACTTAGTTCCTGGCTTTTACTGAGGCTGGCTTTGAACTTGAAATCCTCCTGCTTCAGCCTCCCAAGCCACTGGGATTACAGGCGTGCAGCACCACGCCTGAACTATGAGGAAATAAATTCTTTTGTTTAAGCCACCCCATATTCTTTTATGTGGCAAAAGAATCTGTTTTTGTTTTTTATGATATCCCCAGCAGCCTAGGATACTTGGATATGATTTTTTTAAAATCCTACTTGGGGTAAGCTTCGATTTGTGAATCTTAGATGTCTCTCTTTTGCCAGATTAGGAAGTGTTCAGCCATCATTTCTTCAAGACCTGTTAGGACTTTCTCCTCTCCTGTTGGGACTCTGGTGACATGTTTGGTAGCTCTTCTGTTGTATCCTAGGTGTTCCTGAGGCGCTATTTATTCATTTTTAAATCTATTTCTTTCTGTTCAGATTGGGTAGTCTCTATTGCCTGATCTTCCAGTTCATCAATTCTTCTCTCTGTCCTCCTCATTCTGATTCTGAGCCCATATATTGAGCTTTTTGTTTTCTTTTTTTGGATATCATATTGTGCCATTTAAAAAGTTACATATTGTTCTTCTTTATATTTTCTGTTTCTTTGGGGGGACTTGGCAGAAATGATACATTCTCATTTGACTAAAGAGTATTCTTAGCTGCTTGTTGAAGCTTTTTCTGTGGCGCCTGCATTACCATTTTTGACATCTATATCAAGTGTAGTGTTGACATCTATTGATTTTTTTTTTTTTTAACATTCAATTTGAAATCTCCTCGGTTCTTAGTATGGTGAGTGATTTTTGATCGAAACCTGGACACTCTGGGTTTCATGTTACGGAAAGTCTGAGTTTTACTTAGGCTTTCAATTCTAGCTGGCCTCCCTTGATACTCAGGGCGTGTGTGTGTGGGGGGGTGAGGGTGGATCCCAGACCCCTACTCTTCTCTTGCTGTGGGACAATGAGGATTAGCACTGCCAGGTGTGGACAGAAGTCTCGGCGCCCTGCCTGCCTCTGACACCCCCAGGAGAGTGTCAGGGGGGGTTGCCACAGCCCTGAAAGGCAAGGCCTTGGTCCCGGCCACTCTGTGTGGCTAGAGGAAAGCTTTGTCTTGGTAGGCTGCCCTGCTGCTGCCCTGTGAGTGCAGAGAGAAGGATTTAAGGGCAGCCCTCTCTGTGCCTCTGAGCATTTCTGGATTTCTGGCTTCTCCAGTGGTAACTGTCAATGCACCAGGCAAAACTCCAAATACCCCCGACTAACCCCTGCTGGGAACTGCCCACCACGCTGCTCCTTGAATCTCGGTGGCCTGGCTCCACAGCCTTCATTCTCTCAGAGAGTCCACAGGTCTGTGCCAGGTACAAGGCCGGAGTCCAAGGCTGTGCTCAGCAGCAGGACCAGGAGAAATGAGGTCTACTTCATGTCTTCTATGTGGAAGGGCCTGGAGTCATGCCATTTAGTGTCTAATGATTTTTAAATGAGTTCCACAGGCATTTTGGCTTTTCTAGATTAGAAGCAAGACCCACACAGATTTTGCTTTCATGCATAGGCCACCTACATCAAGAGAACTCAGCAGGGCCCGGGTCAAGTAGCTTGTGGCCAGAGAGTGGGCATGGCCTGTCTCCCAGAGGAACATATTGACAGATATGTCATGCACAGAACTTAAGCCTTCCTTTACCCTGCAGATAGATTTGGGCGTAGCACACACTTTCATATCCTAAGTACCTTGTGAACATACTACTCCTTCTGTTTGGAATTAAAACCCTCTGTGGGCATTAACTAGCTGTAGAAAAAACAGAAATCAGCACTATAAAATTGGTTTACTTTATAACCAAGCGTCAACTAACTTTTCCAATCCTTGTTTATTTTAGCTTGGGTTCTGTTTGTTTGGGTGGGGGGATCCCCTGTTATAAATCATGCCCTTTCTATCTCCTTGTTATAAGAAGGTAAATAAGTGTTTCCTCATCTGGGTTTTACTGTAGAAGTCACATAAATGACCAGAGTATTAAGCACAAGTTTCTTGGGTTTGTTCATGAAGTGGAAATCACGGCCCTCAGGCAATGGCCAGCAGCCTGTGGGTCTATGAACGCCCTAAGAGCAGGTTCACCCCAGAGCTAAGGGCCCCAGCAGGTCCTACAACAACCATTCTGCTCTGCATTTCTTCCTAACCCAGGCCTCTCCTTTGACTGGGACTGTGCCAGGGGGCACTCCGTTTTGCTTTCTGCCACTGTGCTCAGCCCAGTTAATCATACCTCAGCAAACCTTTCATAAGGTACCCAGGCCTTTATTTTAACAGCCTCCTCCAGCCTCCTCCAGCCTCCTCCAGCCACCTCCACCTGGCCACAGTTCCTTTACATTCTAACTCAATTTTCTTTAAAAATCTGAGTCATAGCTTCTCCTTGTGGAAACCTGGGAACAGACTTGGAGCAATTAAAGTGGTTTTGCTAAGATTTATCTATTTTAATGGAAAGGACAGGATCGTGGGTCCTTTAGCCAACAATAAATAGATACACCCATTTGTTTTTAAAATATTTCTTTAAAACCCCTCTTTCTTTGTAATATTTCTACAATCTCTTCGGGTTCTGGCATTAAGCTGTTTATCTGCTTAGAAGGATCTGAATTTTAGCATCTGATCATATACAAACACGTGTGGGAGGGCATGAGGCCTCCTCGCAGATGTGGAACCCATGGAAATCCAGGGATCCCAGTACAGCTAAGTCGGAGAATGAAACCCGGTCTGAAGGCCCAGGAGGTGGGGGAAGCTCCAGGCGCTGCCCTGGAGC
The DNA here is from genome assembly GCF_045843805.1 of Urocitellus parryii. Classification (NCBI taxonomy): domain Eukaryota; kingdom Metazoa; phylum Chordata; class Mammalia; order Rodentia; family Sciuridae; genus Urocitellus; species Urocitellus parryii. The sequence goes on from NC_135546.1 coordinate 503,414, forward strand.
CCTCAGGGCAGCGGACCTGGTGCACCTGCAGTGGTTCTGCGGGGCCTCCACCTGCGCTTGGGCAGCCTCATGGGGCGGGGGGGGGGGGGGGGGGGGGCGCGGCCGGACCTTATTTGGGTGGGGCCTGCAAGGGCAGGGATGGGGCGTGGCCAGGGCGTGGCCTGCGCTCTGGCGGGGCAGGAGGCGCTTAGGAGGCGCTCATGAGGCGGGCGGGGAGCGCCTGAGGGAGGCAGGAGGTGCCACCAAGGGGACAGGAGGTGAGCACGAGGGGGCATGAGGAGAGCACTAGGGGCCATGAGGAACGCACTAGGGGATGAGGAGCGCACTAGGGGCAGTGAGGAGCGCACTAGGGGCCTGAGGAGCGCCCTAGGGGCCTGAGGAGTGCCCTAGGGGCAGTGAGGAGCGCACTAGGGGCCCTGAGGAGCGCCCTAGGGGCAGTGAGGAGCGCACTAGGGGCCTGAGGAGCGCCCTAGGGGCAGTGAGGAGCGCACTAGGGCCCATGAGGAGCGCACTAGGGGCCTGAGGAGCGCCCTAGGGGCAGTGAGGAGCGCACTAGGGGCCTGAGGAGCGCCCTAGGGGCAGTGAGGAGCGCACTAGGGGCCTGAGGAGCGCCCTAGGGGCAGTGAGGAGCGCACTAGGGCCCTGAGGAGCGCACTAGGGGCAGTGAGGAGCGCACTAGGGGCCTGAGGAGCGCACTAGGGGCAGTGAGGAGCGCACTAGGGCCCTGAGGAGCGCACTAGGGGCAGTGAGGAGCGCACTAGGGGCCTGAGGAGCGCACTAGGGGCAGTGAGGAGCGCACTAGGGGCCTGAGGAGCGCCCTAGGGGCAGTGAGGAGCGCACTAGGGGCCTGAGGAGCGCCCTAGGGGCAGTGAGGAGCGCACTAGGGGCCTGAGGAGCGCCCTAGGGGCAGTGAGGAGCGCACTAGGGGCCTGAGGAGCGCACTAGGGGCAGTGAGGAGCGCACTAGGGGCCCTGAGGAGCGTACTTGGGGCCGTGAGGAGCGCACCAGGGGGCATGAGGAGCGCCCTAGGGGAACAGGAGGTGAACACGTGGCGGGCAGGAGGTGAACACGAGGGACCATGAGGCGTGCAGGGGGGGCATGGGGGTGCACAGGGGGCAGGGAGCACCAGGCGCGCAGGTGGAGGGGCACGAGGCGCGCAGGGGAGGCATGAGGCGCGCAGGGGCGGGGGACACAGGGCGCGCGAGGCCCAGAAGGCAGAAGCGAGAAGGTGCGAAGTTGCTGAGGAACCGCAGGGGCATAGGGAGCGGGCGGGAGCTGAGGAGGGCGAGGCGTCCAGGGCGCGAGGGCGCTGAGGAGGGGAGCGGGTGAGGCACTTCGGAGGCCCCGGCGCCCTCGGCCCAGCAGGGAGCAGCGGAGAGGGCCCTGCAGTGCGTCCAGCCTGCAGCTGAGGGTCACCGTGAGAGGCCGCCTGCCGGAGGGGCCGGGGCTGTGGGTGGCCCTGGTGGGTAGGGAGAGGGCCTGCTGGGCTTAGGCGGCCAACAAGGGCCGGCCTCCCCGGGCCTCCCCTGTCCTCCCCGGGCCTCCCCTGTCCTCCCGCGGCCGGGCTGGGCTCGGACACCGTCCTGGACTTGGCCACCGCGGTGTTCCGGAGCCCCAGGCCGTTCTCTGGGGTTTCCCTCCTGTGTGTAGAGGTTTATCTGACTCAGAATCGAAGGTAGAGGCGCACAGCCGCCGCCCGCTGGTGGCCTCGAGGGGCCCTCGGCGCTGCCCTGACTGGCGTTTCCCGCGCATGAGGTGCTCCGCCTCGCTCCCCCTCCTGTGCCCCAGCGGGACACCGCTGTGCCCGGGTGCAGTGGGCACGACACTCGGGTGGCACTCCCCCCTCCGGGCATGACGGGTACCCTCTGGGCAGCACCTTTTCTGCACCGTGCCCGGGGGCTTGGAGTGACCGCAGTTTCTGTCCCCTCCCTGGCTCCCGGCCGCGCGGGAGGCAGGTGACCTGGGTGTGAACTTGCCTAGGGATGTTTATCTGCAGTCATGTGGATTTATCCTGGTAATCTACAGACCCGTTTGCAGATAGCGTTGAGAGCAAACATCTATTACTGGTTTCTTGTAGATCACACATGGCTGTGTGGTAATGGATTTTCCTTCCAGACCTCGGGCTCACGACATGTGTAGTTACACCGATTTTTATTATGATCTTGAATATTGACTTTTAATTATACACTGGTTAACAAAACAAATACGGCTGTCATCTCCATCAAGGGAGTGTTGTGGATGGGGGATACCGCCTGATATCCCTCTTACCTTCTCCTCCCGGCACCACAGGGTTTAACATCCCCCAAGCTGGGCATAAACATGTAAAAATCTCACACCACTTTAAGAAGACCCTGGAGCAGGTTTTAATTGTGTTTACTGCAAAGGATACATTGCTTACAGTAAGGATAGTTGAAGGGCACCCTAGTAATCACGTTGCAGGGTAAGAAGGGCTGTTCAAAGGGGCATATGAGGCGTTATTTCCATCTCAAGAAGACAGACTGGGCAGAATACATTTAAATCAAAGCTGAAGAAGGTGCACACTCAAATGAACATCCAGACACAAGGACATGAGCGGAAACAAGTCATTAAAAGAGCCCGAGAGCTTAACTCCACTCTCTCTGACATGCTTCCGTTCCTAACATGGTCTGCAGAAGACTCGGCCTCTGTCAGCTGTGGCCCAAGAGTCCTGCAGGTCTGAAGTAAGCATGCAGATACAGTGACCCTCTGATACCACTCCTGCTCTCAGACCCAGTGATCTCATCCTCGCAGATAACAAGAGGTGGCCAGAAACTTCTATCCAACCTGTATATTTTTAGATTCTGTTTCTAAGTAGGAAGAGGGTTAAAGGCTTTTGAATTTCTTTCCTGGCTATTCAGGCAAAAAAATAGGTCAAGAGCCCTGTAAGTCCAAGGAGAGGAGCAGTTTATTTCTGTACGGCAGTTAGTGCTCTTGTTAACCCTAACCTCCAAGAGTATGCTGAGATGCATCTTGTGAGGAGGTGTTGGTGGCAAACACAAAGGGTATTGTGGCCCTAAGGAATATTGGTTATTTAATACATCTTGGAAGGAGACATGAATGAGATATCATCCAAGCCATCTTCGAGGTGACAGGGTTGATATCAAATCAGGTTAACGTGTTTAAATTAGAACTACCTGTATAGAAAATTTAAGCTGGACGAGGCTGGGGTTGTGGCTTAGTGGTAGAGCTCTCGCCTAGCACGTGTGAGGCCCTGGGTTCAATCCTCAGCACCACGTTTTAAATAAATAAATAAAATACAGCTATTGTGTCAACTACAACTAACTAACTAACTAACTAACTATATATATATATATATATATATATATATATATGTGTGTGTGTGTGTGTGTGTGTGTGTGTAAAAAAAAAAATTGAGCTGGAAAAGACCTTGGAAATCAATCCAGTCCATTATTTAGTCTTTACTTGAAGCAACCGAATTATTTTGCATCTGGATAATAGTACAAGAACTGGGAATTGGATACAGTAGTGTTTCCATTCTGTTGTACAATTCTGGGCTGCCAGTTCTCTCTGCAACTTGTCTTATGAAAAAACCTAGAATTGTTTTTTTTTTTTGTTTTCTTTTCTATCCCTGTACCCAAAAATAAGGTAGATGTTTGGCTCAATCTGTGAAAAATTGAAGCTGTTCTCACATTTTGTTGTCAAATCCCAGCAGCTCAGGAGGCTGAGGCAGGAGGATTGTGAGTTTAAAGCCACCCTCAGTAAAAATGAGGTGTTAAGCAACTGAGACCCTGTCTCTAAATATAATACAAAATAGGGTTGGGGATGTGGCTCAGTGGTCGAGTGCCCCTGAGTTTAATGCCTGGTATCCCCCCCAAAAAATAAAAAATAAAGTAAGAATTTCAATCTGGTGCTAACTTTGCAAACCAGGGAGCAGTGAAAAGGCAGTGTTAATTACTTTTTTTTTCTACATACATGACAATAGTGGAATTAAAAAAAATCATTACTGCAGAAAACAATAGTGTTGTCACCCTGTGACACAGCATTGTCTTTGCAGACCCAGCCAAAGGCAAAAGCTGATGTCAGAAGACCCCAGCTCCATGGAGAGCCACGGGGCTCCTTTCCATTTTACCACTTGACCTCCCTGTCTTGAAACGGAATTAAATACTGACCATATTGACAGTTGGGGAGTCCATGGAAAGCGGTCACTGTGAGTGGGAAAAAATACATATTTTAGAAGCAAATAGGAAAATTGGAGCATTTTTTTTTTCCTAACAAAGAGCTTTATGGTATCTCGGAACTTTTGGAGAAAGAGGTACATTCCTTATAGAATTTTAGTCACTCTGGCCAATTATCAGGAATTTTCTCCCTCCTAATGGAAAGAAAGCACAGGCAGACTATGATCTCAGAAGCTATGTGTATTTTAGAATCTCAAGGAACCATGTGTGGTTGAACAAAATATAAAATGTGCAGTAAACTTCAGGTATAAAGAACTTTGTTGGCTATAAAATTTTATTTTACCACTGTCCTCCTATGTCTAAACACATTGGAGATCAGTAAAGTCTTAAAATATTCAAGATGACAGATCCTGAAACCTAATTCCAGAAACACCGCAGTGAGAATAGATAACGGGACAGACACAAAATGCCCGCCCTGTTCCCTGCATGAAGCCCTTCAGTCTAATTGGAAAGAATCCAGAGGGCCCTTCCTCCCGCTCCCCACGCTCCCCACGCTCCCCACGCTCCCCACGCAGGGACATGGGTTGACGCTGGGAGTGACAACTTTGCGCCAGGGTCCCCTTGTTAGTGTGAGTCTCCTGCGGGTGTGTGCACCTTACTTGAACTTGCAGTGAGACTGTGGGAGAATTTTCTCAGGGCCCAAATTATTGTTTTCCTGGGTCGGGGGAAGCTCAGAAAAATAAAAATGCTGTTTTAAATTTTCCTGAATGCACAGAGTGGCAAGGAATTTTGAAATGGGAATCCTCAAGCAAGAAAGCAAGGGTATTTTCTACTGAACTACTTGCAGAACAGACTTAGAAAACTCTTTGGGTATTCTGCCAGACCTGGATGCGTGATTACCATGTTACCAACGGAAACAACGAGATTTGTTATTTGGAGTGTCACTGCACATTGACTTGGCTCTTTGAGTTCTGACTGTCTGGCCTGTGCCCTTGGTTGGTTACAGCTTCTGTTGCCGCAGCACGTATGTGTGTGGGTGGGAGAGGTCTTGCTATGGCACTTTACCTATACCATAATGCCGGGTGGGCTCTCAATCGGCATATCTAAAAGGACAGCAATCTGAGGCATTCACTTTTGTCCCCTGTTTATAAGAGTAACACTTATTCATTAGAAAAAAGATATAAAGAATAATTAAAAAAAAAACAAAAAAATTCACCCATAATCTTATCATCCAGTAATAATGGGTATGAAAATTTTAGTGTGATTCCTGTTATCTAATTTATAGATGTACCCTTGCACACGCACAGTACATCTAGAAATACAAACATACCGTGAACATACGTACATACACATACTCTAGACTCTCAAAATTGACTTCGAACAAAACCTTCAATATCATATTCTTTCAGCTTAATGGCTGGAAAATATACAGTTAGTTGGGAGATAGTTGACAGAGTACACCGTGCCCATTCGCTGAAGGAAAAAAACCCAATCCTGAGACTCCAAGCTCCACAGAAACGGGTTGAGGGAAGCTTCTGCTCCCTCTCTGGGCAGCGGTGACTTGTACTGAGCCTTTACTCGTGTGTCCTGTGTCAGTCTTCCTAACAACGTTTCAGGTAGATGTTATGAGGATCTTTATAAGTGAACTCAAGAGGGCGAGTGATTAGCCCAGTTTCACACAGTGGGTTTTGAACCCACACCTGCCAAGTTCAGACCCCAACCCTAGACTTGGGGGGAGCTTGTGGCCTCCCACGTGTGTGTGGTGTTCATCTGGACACACCTGTGACCTCTTCACTGTGTGATCGCGTGGTCCTGCTTACCCTGTCTCTGGAACATGGCTCATTCAATCCTCATCAATGCTTTAAAGCACTTAGTCAGGGGTGGCCTTCCCTCCTGGGGACACTTGGGAATACCTGGAAGCATTTTCCTCGGTCACAAATTAAAGGAGAGTACCACTAGATTGATTGGGTGGAGGGCAGAAATGTGGCCGAGTATCCTCTTGTGCACAGGGCAACTCCAGCCCAAGATGTCGATAGCGCCGAGTGCAAGCCTTGCCTTTGCTCCTGTCCAGACTCGGGGTCAGCATTTTCCTCTTGTGTTTCATCCTCGTTCACGTCGCTCCTGCAAGGATCTCTAAACATAGATGAAATCATGCCACCCTTTTGCTCTGTGTAGCTCTGTGCTCTCGAGGGTTGCCTGGGTCCGAATCCTGGTGCAAACTATCCCAGACCCTGACGTGGGGCAAGCGATTTCCCCTCACATACCTTAACTTTACTGCCTATGAGATAAGGGAATGGTCATGGCATCTGCCTTAGTAAAGCTTGTGTGAGGGTTTTCATGCTTCATGCCAGCACAGTTAGGTCCTTCTACATTTTACCAATCACTAAAAAATATTTGTAACCTTTCTACTCCTTGCAGAAGGGCCAAACTTGTTAGCACAACATTCTAGAACTTTCACCCTCTGTCAGCCAGCTTGCTTCTGACTGCCGTGACTGTCCTTTGTCCAATCCTGCAGGACTCCTGGCCACCCCCTGGGTTCACAGAGACTTGGGAATATCATGTCTGCTAACGCTCCTCTGCCAGCCTGGGAAGACCATCTCCCGCACACAGAAGCACCCGCTAATTTTCAGAACTCAGGTAATCTCCTGTTTAGTCTTACCTAATAGCTGGTCAGGTTCACTTGTTTCTTCCTGTACATTATCACAGTATTTTGTTGATTCCATCGCTCTGCACATCCATCCATTCATCCTTTTTCCTGCCTTCCCTCTGTCTCCCTCCCTCCCTCCCTCCCTCCCTCCTTCCTTCCTTCCTTCTATTCACTTTATAATTCAGAGTATAAGCCATAAAACCAGATTTTCTAGTTTAAAATCAGGTTCCCAAATAAATTCTTGTAATCCTCAAGTTCCTTGGCTTTGCAAAGCATTAATCCTTGCTTCTGAAATAAGTAGAATAGCACTATGGAATTAATAAAGTGATGGTGAGGGTAGAATTATGGATGGACTCTGGGAATGACAGCTTTGTGCCAGGGTCTCCTTGTTAGTGTGAGTCTCCTGCGGGTGTGTGCACCTTACTTAAACTTGCAGTGAGGCTGTGGGAGAATTTTCTTGGGGCTCAAATTATTGTTTTCATGGGTCTGTGGAAGCTCAGAAAAATAAATGTTATTTTAAATTTTTCTGAATGCACAGAGTGGCAAGGAATTTTGAAATGGAAACCCTCAAGCAAGAAAGCAAGGGTATCGGGCTGGGGATATGGCTCAAGTGGTATCGTGCTCGCCTGGCATGCGTGCGGCCCCGGGTTTGATCCTCAGCGCCACATACCAACAAAGATGTTGCGTTCGCCGAAAACTGAAAAATAAATATTAAAAAAATTCTCTCTCTCTTTAAAAAAAAAAAAAAGAAAGAAAGCAAGGGTATCTTCTACTAAACTCCTTGCAAAATAGAATTAGAAAATTCTTTGGGTATTCTGCCAGACTTAGATACATGAGTAGGATGGTACTAATAGAACCAACCAATCCTCCACATTGCCCGCTACACCGAAACCCCCCAAGTCTCAGCTCTCACACAACCTGTGTTTGTTCAGTACTTCTGTGTGATGGGCACTCCTTTATTTTATACTTGCATTCTAATGGGCTCTGGGTGGACCTAATGCTCTCACGAGGTAGGTGACAGGCCTTGTTGAGGAAAAGAGCTTTTTAAAAAATTTCTCCACCCCAGTGTTCAAAATGGAGATAAATGTAAGCACCAGCCTGTCATTTCTGCCAACATCTGGCCTGGGCTGATCAATATTTCTCTCCTAAGAAGTTGTGCACCTGCTGGCGTGAGAAGCATGGCCAGCCAGCCAGAGAGCGGCCGCACTCCTGGCCCACCTTTACATGGCCCCCGCAGGCATCACAGGGTCAGGCCATCTCTTCATGATGATAATAATGGCCTTCAGCCTCCTCTGCTGGCCTGCGGCTGGGAGTTGATGTCAGTGACATATTCCTATAAGAAGAGCTCTGCAACTGCTTAATTTTCCATGTGGATTTTGAATGCCTTGTATTTTGTTAAAATCAAGATTGTATTCTTCTCACTAAGCAAGTGGTCCAACCTGATTAATATAATACATTCTCCTCTGTTGCCAAACATTGCCAGAGGCAAGGTATTACTTAGGAAGCCACCCCTCCCCCAAGCGCACACACACACAAATGAAAAATAAATAGATCTGTACGATCATTACGGAGCTAAAATAGCATTTAGAAATGCATTTTTATTGTGAAAAATGGCCAAATAAGAGTTGCTGACTGTTTGTAGCCCTGTAGTGTAAGTCAGATAAATTGGTGCCCGGGAGTCTGACATTTCAAAAGCTGGAGAATATGCTGCATTTTTTTTTCTGATGTGCCAGTTTTGTAATTCTCCCAGCTATTTTCCTTTAGCAAGAAGCAATTCTTCTGTGCCCAAGCAGTTCAATTAGGGCATTGTAAATGTTGTCAGAATGACTTCAGCCTAGTGCCCCTGAGCCATAGGTATAATTTTGGAGGGAAACAAGTTCCTTTCTTACCACCCTGGTGTGGACAATGGTATTAACTAACTTGGAAAAAGAATATGCCGTCTGTACCTCCACCTCGCTTAACCTGCTGAGGGAATTAAAAATCATGCCCTCTCACCTGGGGGGTTTTCTGGTCTGCCGGGCCTGTGGGCACCTCTCAGTGCACATGTGTTAGTGCACTGGCCTTCAGCTCCTCTCAGTGCACGTGTGTTAGGTGACTGCATCTCTACACTGGCTCAGCACATGCCCACGATTCTTCCCCCTTGGTATAGACTGGCCTTGGTGACGTAGAGTGGATAGATCATAGCAGAAATGGCACTGCGTGACATCTGGAGCTCTGTCGGAGGTCAGCAGAGAAATGGTCAGAGAGCTGGTAAAATTTCTGTAGCTCTGCAGGCCACACCCTGATGGTCCCTGTCAGCTATGCAACTGTACATTTGCAGCACCTGGCAGCCAGGGGTGATATGGGACCTGGTGGGGCTGTGTTGCAGTGACACCTGTTTGTCAGACAGTGGGAGGCAGACCTGAGCACAAGGCCACGGTGGTTTGCCAGTCGCTGGGCTGTGCTGTAATAGATGATGTGGCTTCTGCGGGTGCCTGCTTTGTCTTGGGGCCTCCATGTCCAGCCACACTTGAGGCCACCTGATGCCACGGGGAAAGACGTCATAGAGACAGAGGAGACACCCAGGGAGCCCCAGTTGGCCAAGTCTGCTTGCACAGATAGGTGAGGGGGGAGCCTTCAAGGTGAACGTGGCTTGGTTTCTCTCTGACGGCAGCTGCATCAGGAGGCTTCCAGGGAGAATAGCTTAGCTGGGCACAGTCACCCTCCAGCACCTGGGACTGAGGGGGATGGGGACAATGATGATGGTGACAGTGAGGATAAAATGGTCCTGGGAGGTCACCTGGCCTTGTCCTGACTTATCAGCGTACCTTAGCCTCTTGCTAGCATGCTACCTTGACCTGTTGGTGGACCTGTGATGTGGGTACATCCCATGAGATTCTACTCCGGATTGCAACAGTAGGGGCAGGGAGGAGCTCTGCTTTCCGGTTTCTTGCTGGACAGCACAGGAGCCTGGGGCTGCTGGAGACTGTGTTTCAGAGAGTACCCAGTGAGGAGGAGAGGGCGGCACAGCAGAGAGATCACTGATGACCTCACTTGGATACTGGTACGGCCCAGCTCCTGAGTGGAGGTTTAGACATTTGTAAATTCATAGATCATAGAGCTCATGTTGATAGATTTTCACAAACTGAACACAACCAGGCAGCCAGGCAGTCAGTATGTCTACAAACCAAAGTTCACATCTCCCCGACTTCTGCTCTTGCCCCCTTTCAGCTGTTCCCCAGAGGTTAACACTGTCTTGAGTTTTGACAGCATTGCTGTGGTTTGGATCCCGAGTGTCCCCTGAAAGTCATGTTTTAAAGGCTTGGTCCCTAACCACGGCATATTGGGAGGTATGGTAGAAGCTTTAGGAGGTGGGGCCTAGGGGAAGGGAGTTAGGTCTCTCGGGATGTACCCTTCAAGGTGCTGTTGGGACCCCCCCCCCACTCTGTTCTCTTTGCTTCCTGGCCCCTGTGAGGTGAGCAGCCTCCTCCTGTGAGTTCCCACCATAATGTACAACAGGGCCAAGGCACCATGGACTGGCATCTCTGAAACCATGAGCCAAAATAAACCTTTCTTCCTTTTAAGTGCATTATCTCAGCCCTTTTGTCAGTGACGTAAACTGACCAGCACTGGCATACATCAGTTTGGGTTCTTACTGTGCATCATTCCAACTGCTCCTACCACGTGTTTCCCTTTGGGTCCAATTTGTTCATCTATCATTCGACTTAAGAGATTTCTCCATGTTGCATGCAGACTTAGATTCTGATGGACAGTGGTTTTTTTTTTTTTCTTTGCCTGTTGTGATTAGTGATGTCATGCGTGTTCTTGAGCCTGCTTTTTGGTGAGTGGATGTGTCTGTTCCTACTGGGCATTCCCGAGTGAAGTTCCCGGGTCACAGGGAATGTGTTGGTGGGGATTTACTAAACACTGCCAAATGGTTTTCATAAGAGGATGCTCTTGCAATGATATATGAGTTCCAGTCACTTCCTTGACCCACCAACCCTTCGTAGTTTCCATTTTAATCATTCTGGTAGGGCTGGAATTTTATCACATTGTGGTTTTAGCTTGCATTTCCCAGATAACTCAGGAAGCCAAGCTCCTTTTATTTATTTTGATGGACCTGTTCAGTATTCTCCTTTGTGAAGTGTCCAAGTCTTTTTGCCCATTTTCCTATTGGGCTGACTTTTTTTTTCTTGTTGAAATCAAAGGTTTCTTAAGTACCACAGATGTTTATCATCTGGGGGTGAAATATAGGCATGCCGATATATTTGCCAATGTGGGTGTGAATTTAGGACTCTGTTGCTTGAAGTTGTGGTTTGAAAGCACGTGGCTGGGCTGAAACCCTTGGCACCAGGGTGGTTATCTACGTGCTGCACTGAGGTGAAGACCCAGCAGTCTGGCTGGATTGGACATGGTTGGAGTTCACCCTGCTCTCCAGAGCAGGCCACACCACTGTTTGGCCTTGGATTCGGCTCCTGTTCTTTCCCCTGCTGAAGCAGGGACATTAACAGGAGGGGACACTTAATCTGAAATGGGCTGAATTAGCTGCATCTCCTCTTTTCTCCACTTGCCTGGTGGAGTAGCTTGCACTACAGGACAGTGCCAGGTTACTCATTGGTCTCATGTGCTACAGCATCTCTACCATCCTGGGTTGGTTCTCGATGATCTTCAAACGTCTGCACAAAGGAAGCATGCATCCCTGATTCACCTGTGGAAAGCCGGAGAACTCAGGTTCTTCAGGGAATCGCTCCGTCTCCCCAGAAGTTCTCACCTTCTTCCTTTCCTAATGCCATCGTCATCGAGCTGTCATCAGACTCGACACTTAGAATCAATGGGGAGAACGTCTTTTTCTTTCTCCTCTGAAATCTACCCCCCTTCTAGGTAAAGCAGTACATGTGGACCTTCGGAGCCCTTCTGACTACGCAGCCTGGATGGGCGTTCACCCTCCCACTAGTCGGGGAGTCCATGATCAGTTTAAAGAATGGGTAGCCAGGAGACCGGTAAGAAGTCAGAATTGCAAAACAAGTTAAAATGGCAGTTCTAAGACCTGCATCAATCTATAGAGCCACATTCATCTCAAGACCGTTAGTATATTTGACTCTCTGTATATCAGGTACACTTAAAGGGTAAGAGATCAGATAATGCATAGGAAATAATTTATTTTCCACTATTCTGACTTGCAAATAGACCTAATACCAATAATTAAAATAGTACATGCATAGTGTTAAGTTTGAATTTGTTCTCCACGCATGGGGCGGCGGGAGAGGGATGACTTTTAACGCCAAGCCTGGGCACCTCAGCCAGTTCGCCTTCTCAATACATTGCCATTCATCTTTTTTATTTTTCCTTTTTGGGTACTGGGGATGGAACTCAGGGGCACTTGACCACTGAGTCATATCCCCAGCTGGATTTTGTATTTTATGTAGAGACAGGGTCTCACTGACTTGCTTAGCACCTTGCTTTTGCTGAGCCTGGCTTTGAAGTTGTGATCCTCCTGCCTCAGCCTCCTGAGCTGCTGGGATGACAGGCGTGTGCCACCAAGCCCAGCCTGCCATGAAGTCTTAAGGTCCCCTGGAATGAGTTCACAAGTCATCAGGCTGGTATCTTGGGGGAAGGGAGGCTCAGAAGGTTTGGAGGCAGCAGTTCACCCTTCTTTAACCATTCCCCAAAGCAAACAGACCAGCAAGCCACTGTGTCAGTCTCCTCAGAGGTTTTGAGGCTGGTACAGCCTCTGGAGCCCAGCACTGCCCAGGGGTTTGCACCAGGCCATATATGGTCCTGAGGGCATGGCAAGGGACGAGGGAAACTAAAGGATTGCAAACTGTCCACTTTGATACCTGGTCATGTCCAGGCAGCTGATGGCCCTTCCTCTTAAGGACAGTACCCTGCAGTGCATCAATAATTTGACATGAGGGTTTTCAAGATAGGTACTCCCTTGCCATCCCTCCTAATGCCAAACATCTATATTTCTACTTTCATTATGACCTGGAAACTCAATAAGCTGAGTTATGCTTGGCTTAATTAAAGTTTCTCAAGAGCAAGAACCAGAAGAGTTCGCCAGCTTACAGCACTGTCTGGACAAATTAGAAAAAGGTAGACTAAATGGTACGCATCTTTGAAATGTGGATTCACTGTCATAGAGTTGGAAGCAACATCAGGCTAAGGTTGAATCTCAGCTTTTGAAAACCTGTCATCCCTCAAATTTATGATCAAGGGGTGGATTCACGATACTATAACCAATAATTTTTGTGGAAATGAGAAAAAAGTGAGGCTGCCAAAGGGCACTGAAAGAGTCAGGGATTAATGATGCTGACAAGTGACCGTCACATTTCCACTCACATCTGCATGATCTTTGTGTCAGTTATACCTGCAAACTAGCCTTGCAGGATTTGATTGACCATGATAGAAAACGATGATCTAAATTCTTTTAAACAGTAGAGCTGATTAGAGTCAGTGTCTCCGGCTTCTTGGACTATTGAAATGGCCATGAAAACATGTCAAGTCAAAAACAAAACTGCCGGAGAGCTGAGATTGTCTTTGGAAGACAAAGTTGTTGGCTTTATTTTCAGGATATCTGTAGTGATATCATTTAAAATCATTGTTTTGCTTTTGTTCTGTGTGCTCTGCGGGGATTCCATTCACAATGTTGAACAATGGTATGAGGTAGGAATAGTTAGCATTATTTCCCATGTCATTTGCCAAAAAAGTTAACTCTGGAGATGCTAGAGGGAACTGTCGGTATCCTGTGAGAAAGCACATAAACGGACGGATAGCAGTGTTCCCAGAGAACCTGGTGCCCGGGGCTGGGGTGGTGGCTCGGGGCGGAGTGCTTGCCTAGCATGTGTGAGGCTCTGGGTCTGATTGTCAGCACCACATTAAAAACAAAAAAAGGTATTGTGTCCACCTACAGTAAAAAAAAAAAAAAAAAATCTAAAAAGAACCTGGTGCCAATCACTTGGTTTCTGATACCCTTCTCTAGCAGAAGGGACCGGCACTCTTGGGAAATGACTGATTGTAGGGCTGGCGTGTGCCACCAAGGTGAGCCTGGAGCTTCTTGTAGTGACAGTAAAGAAGTACTCCCTCCCCCATCCCCAAAGGAGAACAGCTCCACCATGATAAGGGTGCCCCAAAAGGACTCAGGAGCCAAACCAAAGAGTTCCCAACGACCAAAACTGGAAGAATAAACAAAAAAAAATGTGATATCGGAAAAAATATGGTGTATGGAAAGTACAAAGCAAACATCCATGAGCCCGTGCTGATAGAAGTGAATGGGACAGGACAGGCAGACCTAGGCAGAGAAGTGCCAGCCCTCGAGGACTGGGGTGTTACTCTGTTCCTTAGGGAATAGTGTCTTCTGTGCCGACGGGAAAGTGGGAAGAGGCACTTCCTCAGCCAGGTGAGGCGGTTGCCGTCGTGGGTGTGAAGGCACACTGACGGCCTATGTCGTCATTGATGTGATGTGAAGAGAGTGGTTCCTCATGTCTTCCATCTGAACTCCGGGACTCTTTTTATAACTTTTCTATAAATCTCAAGTTGCTCTAAAGTGAAAGTTTATTTTTAAAAAGCTTTGATGTTAATTTTTTTTTTCCATTTAGGAAAGCAAATCGATCCGAGGTAAATTTATTCACTAGTTAATAATTTTATCTGTTCATTAATTGTTCGTTAACGGAGACCTTGAATTGTGCAGCGGATAGATATTCTTGTGTGTCTGTTGTGCAGTATTGTGCCCTGCATGAGGACTCTGCTGCTCACTTTAAAATGGGTGTCTTTTCTGTGCCGTGGCTGGTGTACCCCTGAGGGGGTTGTTTTATACCATGAGGGGTAGTTAAAAATTCTAGCGCAGGACGGTAGACACGTGTCATTTGGTGGAATTCAGAAGAGAGAGACTGAAGGGAAGATGGCTATTCAGACATTGCTGAGGATGGAGAGTGTCTCCTAATTTGATTCTGAATTCGGGTTATACTGTATAGACTGTTCTACTAGAATGGCTCTGATGGCTTTATATCTGTTGGCCTGTGCTTCTCCAGGGTTCCGTGATCGTCCTCAGAGCTTGCTGAGGCTACTTGCTGTTGGTTGACTGTGACATTCCCACATCGGATAGTGGCAGCTGATGGCTGCTTCCAGAAGCTCACCTACTCTGGCCTGCAACATTATTCAACCCAAATCGATCTCATGTCTTAAGCCTTATATAGTTCAGAAGAAGTGATTTAATTATTCCTTTGGTCATTTTGCTTCCTACCAAGAGTGCTTTCCTATCATTAAACTTGTTTTCCAGGGTAAGATCTCTTCAACGTACACACACAAAAAAATGAAGTTCGTGAAGCATGTGGTTTTCCATCCCTTTGTGGTGACCACTGCACTGTGCACGACTAGAAATACACCCTCAGCCTGTGATGTAGTGGCCATCCCCCAAGCCTGCAGAAATAAAACCCGGCATAAATCTGTGTTTTCTGAAAATATCACATTATGTTCCCGAGGACATCAGCATGGAAATGATCTCCAGTGTAAAATCTGTGAGATAGATGGCTCTCTGCACAAGGAATATTGGATTGTTGCACTCTGTAGCTTTGAAAACCATCTTTCTCTGGTGGCAGCAGAAAGCTTCAATATACTTGCATGAATTATAAATGACACCCAGTACTCCTGTTAAAGTAGCAACAGGATGCTTTTCTAAGAAAGACCCTTCAGCCCATGAACGTTATTATGTACCTGTCACGCCAAAAAGTGGCCTCTGGAAATATTTCAATATTCTCGACATTTTTTTTTTAGCAAATGGAACATAGTACTCAAAGACGGATTCTCTTTGTTTTTTTTTTTTTCCTTTTAATTCTCAGAATGGTACAGACATGAATGTAACCTGAAAATGAAGTCATAGCTTTTAAACAATTATCCCCGAAGAGGAATTGATTACAGAGAAAGACAGTCTGTGGAGGGGTGGGAGACAAAACCAACATTGATTTTTGGAGCAGAGCTTCTTACTAGTTCAGACTTTTAGGTGCCTTAAATGAACATTCTTACTATTAGTACAGAGAAGGAGTAAAACACAGTTCAGAGGCCCCCCATAAACAATCTCCTTTTAAAAGCCGAGCTGCTGGCTTAATTCACATTCTTCTAGGTACCTTAAAAAAAAAAATGTTGTCTCTGAGCACTCCTGATTTTCAAGTTCTTACCGTTTCAGCTATTTTCTTTAGTGGCAGACTAAATAAATACTTGGATTTTAGGAATTCGTCTGTCATTTAAAAGGCAGTGAAACCATTGTGACAATTCAAAGTGAATAAAGATTATTCAGCCGAAAAAGGGATATTCTATCATTAATTCACACTTCTGCTGTAGACAACATGCGTTGTAGCTAAGCAGGACACTCAACACCTGTGATTCCAGCTACTTGGCAAGCAGAAGCAGGAGGATCGCTAGTTCAAGGCCAGCCTGGGAAGATTAGTGAGACCCTTTCTCAAAACCTGCTATGGGGTGTAGTTCAGTGGTGGAGCAGCTCTGGGTTCAATCCCGGTACTGGGGAAAAAAAAAAAAAAACAAAAAACAACCAAACATTTTTAGTACCTTGAAATGATTTTTTTTCCATGAATTTTAAGTTGATAGTCTAGAGTCCACAGAAAGGAAGCCGAATAAAACGTATGATATTGGATCATATCGATTTACAATGATTGGTTTTTTTTGCAACAAGTTAAAGTATTAAAAAGTGCACTCACTAGGTTCACAGTCGGACCATCTTACATTGTTAGAAAGGAAAGCATAGAATGGTTGTGAACCGAGAAGAGACCCGTAGGCAGCGCCAAGACCTGGAGGCCTTTGGTCTCTTCTCTAGGGTGGGCTATTTGTGTGACCAAGGTGAGTTACTCTGCTTCTCGAACTTCACAATCCTCATGTGTTTTACTTTTATATAGACTTATTCTAATGATTGAGTAGAATCATTAGCATAATGGAGTTAAAAGGACCCTATTATTCCAGGGCCAATCGGCCTTACTAAGAATCAAGAATTTTGTGAACATCAGAAACGCACAAAAATGATTCAAAAAGTATAAAAAGTGAGTCCTCTATAAATTGTACCATGTGAACTTGCTTAGAAAACTTGGAATGCAACCCCCTGACCCAGCTGTCTTTCTCCTTGGAGAAGAGAAGGTGGGAGGTGGAGGCTGAGAAGCACTTCTGCATACCCTACCACCAGGGACTCAGGCCCACCAAAAGACTGAGGTGTCACTGTGATGACCCTGGAACACTGCGTGGTGGGGAAAGTGAGCAAGTGCCTGATGAAGGCCACACTGGTGGTATGTCCCTGAACACAGAGCTTCCTGAGAGACCCTCTCATGGGTTCAGATGGAACCATTTGAGCAAGAAAGAGGCTTGGAATTGTATGTAACCCACGGTGTAAACCAGTATCATGAGCTCCTCCTGATATGAAGAAGCATGACATAGATTACTCAGTCCAGGGAGGGCAGGGACAATAAATCTCTTCCATAGGAAAACCCCCAAATAAATTCTGCAGTGGTCCATCCCATAGGACCATGAGTCTTCATTCTTACCTGTGGTCTGTGCTTAGTGACTCTCTTCCACAAAGTACAGAACAGATGTGTGGTAAGGAGGATCACGTGTCAGTGGAGAAGCCTGCAGACCCTCAGCCACCAGTCCTGGGTAGTGTGCACGCTTGAGGGGATGTCATGAAATGGCCCTTCATCTCTGGTCTTTCTTCCCCAAACCCATGACCTCATTATAATCGTGAGAGAAGCGTCCGAAGAAGCTCCATGGAGAGACCTTGTATCAAATACCTTCCTGTCTGCTTCAATACTGTCCAGGTCACCAGAACAAGGCCTGAGAAGTCTCCTTGCAAAGAGGAGCCCAAGGAGGCATGACAAGCAAATGTGACATGGGTGTCCTGCAATAGAAAAAGGATATTAGGGGAAAATGAAGGAAATCTGAGTCAAGTATGCAGTCTATGCAGTTTAGTGAATAATCCATCAATACTCATTTGTTAATTATGAAGAATGTGCCATTCCAGTATAAGATGGGAATCATACGAGTGACTGTGTGCAGAAAATGAGGAGGGAGGGTATATTGGCTCTGTCTGTATTACCTACTCAGTTGTTCTATAATATGAAAAAATTTTAATCTTTATTTATTTGTATTTATATGTTGCTGAGGATTGAACCCTGTGCCTCACCTGTGCTAGGTAAGTGCTCTACCACTGAGCTATGACACCAGCCCCTGAGTCTGAAATTAAAAAGAAAAAAACTCTACTAGTAAAAACACAGTGTATTATCATTGAAAGCAGTTGATACATAAAAATATTAATTTATATTACAGTTGAGAAGGACAGTTTATGTTTGCTAGTTGTCATATGAAACTACCAATTTCAGCACTCCTTAAAAGATGGACACAGTGTGATTTTATTTTCAAGTATTTGATTTGGAAATGTATGATTATATAGTGTCATGCCTGTTGGGCCAAAGAGGTTCCCGAATATAAACTATTGACACATGTAGAACCTTTGAAGAGAACCCAGCTAAGCCCTTTTGGTGTGTGATGATTTGTAGGACACAGTTTGTTCCATGTGTGACATCTTAGCATCTTTCCTAGCCTTCCATGCTTGTGGGTTATGTAGTTGGTGACAGTCACACACATTGAATTCTACAGTGTTGCAATCATGGGATCTTAAATGTCTTTTTGTTATGAAATAAGTAATTATTTTGTAAATTGGTGATATAGATTTAAATCCTGACCTGTTAGTGTACTAAAATTGAAGTATGCAAATTGCTTAATTTACATATGTTTTTTTTTTTTAGCTTGAAAGTGTGCTATTAAGAACACCAACTCCTTTTTTTCTTCTTAGTATAAGCTAAGACAATCAGCACACTGCTTTTGGCATGGAGCTTAGCTGATTTTATTATTAGCTATTGCTGCTATTGTAACCTCATAGTGTCTAAAACATGTAAGGGATTAGAAACTGCATAAGAGATTAGTAATACTGGAAATTTGCATAGAACCCCAGGGCTTTTTAAATGCTTGATGCATGTGAAACCACTGAAAAAACTCTAATATTCTTTGCAAGTGTCAGAAATTCGTGTTTGCTTGGGATTTTTTGAAAGTCCCTGCCACCTCATGCTAAGCTCCATGCCAAAAGCAGTGTGCTGATTGTCTTAGATGGTTCTGTGAGGTCTTCACAGAAGATATTGGATAAGATTTTGCAGATGAGGGAATGACGATTTTGGGGGCACAGGTATGGTCCTTCCTGTCCATGCTATCCTGGACAAATAATTTAACTTCTCTGGGCATCGGCTTCTTTATTTATAAAATGAGGCACTTCCATTCACTCTCAGGGAACTTATTGAATGAGCTAATGTACATTACACACTTAGCTTTGTGCCTGATCTTCTAGGAATGCTGTCATGACTATTATCAGGTTGTACTATTGTCTACTTTTCTTTATTCTCGTTCGGCCTCTTGGGACAGGTATAGAGTTGGTGGAT
This sequence comes from Urocitellus parryii, assembly GCF_045843805.1. Taxonomy (NCBI): domain Eukaryota; kingdom Metazoa; phylum Chordata; class Mammalia; order Rodentia; family Sciuridae; genus Urocitellus; species Urocitellus parryii. Next base: position 522,673 of record NC_135546.1, read on the forward strand.
AATTAAAAACAAGGTCACCATTTAATTTTCGTCATTCAAGGCTGAGTTTGAGCAGAGAATCAGGGCATCCAGATCCCAGATTTTGTTAACCACCTCCCCTGCAAAGTCTTGGATGAGGTGCAGTGGCCTGTGGAAGATGAATTGAAACTAAGCATTGCCCTGAAGGAGAAGACCTAACTACATGGGTGACCAGGTAGCGAGATTATGAAAGGAGACTGCTTCGGCTGATAATCCCAGTGACTGGGGAGGCTGAGGCAGGAGGATCACGAGTTCAAAGCCAGCCTCAGCACCTTAGCAAGGCTCTAAGCAACTTATCAAGACCCTGTCTCAAAATACAACAACAAAAAAAAGGGTGTGTGCACATGCTGTGGATATAGTTCAGTGGTTAAGTGCCCCTGGGTTCAATCCCTGGTACCAAAAAAAAAAAAAAAAAAAAAGTTTGCAGGAACAGCAGTCTTTAAAATTTAACATCACTTTAGACTTGTGGCGGCAATGAAAAGCCTCACGTTCCCGTTGGGTGAAAGATTGTATCCCATCCTCTCAGCAGTTGTCAGCAGAAGGTCCCCTTAATGACAAGGGAAGTGAGCCTTCCTCACCTGCTCCGTGGACAGGAGGGGTGTGCCTTGAACAGAAGAGGGAACTCGGAATCCTTTGTCCCTTTTGTTAGGCGAAGGGAGATGGAATGATGGGAGTAGAACTGTGACCATGGGTGAGAAAGGAAGACCCTGTGGTTCGTCTTTCCAGCAGCATGGTTTTCCCTTTCTTGTGATTTTCCTGCTCAGTCTCTTTGAGTTGCTGGAATTACAGAGCATCGCACTGCAAACAGCTCACTTCCATCTTTGAACAATTAAAGAACAAATGCAGGCATTGACCTTCCCCTCTGGGCACTGACCTTCCTCTCTGGGCACTGACTTTCCCCTCTGGGCACTGACCTTCCCCTCTGGGCACTGACCTTCCCCTCTGGGCACTGACCTTCCCCTCTGGGCACTGACCTTCCTCTCTGGGCACTGACCTTCCCCTCTGGGCACTGACCTTCCCCTCTGGGCACTGACCTTCCCCTCTGGGCACTGACCTTCCTCTCTGGGCACTGACCTTCCCCTCTGGGCACTGACCTTCCCCTCTGGGCACTGACCTTCCCCTCTGGGCACTGACCTTCCCCTCTGGGCACTGACCTTCCTCTCTGGAGATGTGTGTCTGGCTGGGAAGCTCTGCTCTTGCAGGCGCTGCCCTTTCTGGACAGCACTGCACTGGCTCCTTGCCATCTGTAGGGCCCATGGAAAGGCACTTGGTGTTTGGTGTATCTTCCTTTATTTCTGATACCTGTAAGGCAGTCACTCTGAGCTGCCCTCTGAGCTATGCAAGCTCTCTTCCAAAGTCCCAATTGCTGGTGGGTTTTGTGTGTGTGTGTGTGTGTGTGTGTGTGTGTGTGTGTTTCCTTCATTTAAAAAAAAATGGACTGGTTATGAAGCTGAGTAAACTTGGAATCCCCTTAATCAATGTTTTTTCTCCAGAAATACCATTCTTCCACCCAAATGCTGCTCTTTTAATGTGCTATTTGCAGAAAAAGGGAGTTTTCCAGAACACACACATTGTGCCTTTGACCTCGGCCAGAGGGGCCCTGGGCTCCATGCTTCGCAGGGGCCCTGGGCTCCATGCATGGGGCTGGGGCTATGCCCATGTGGACTTTGTGGACCTTTCTAGAACATGCATTTGAAATCCTAACCTAGAGTTTCCGGCCTCAGTGTTCCTGACTCTCCTACAGCGTCTGTGTGGGCTCCTGAGACTCTCTTAACAAGGACCCACCGGCTGCCAGTAGGGAACCTCCAGTCCTGAAGCCTGTTGGAGGGCAGCTGTTGGGGGCGGCTCCTGGATGCACCAGCCCTTCACAGTGTGAGACAGCACTGTGTGTAAGGAAGTGGAGCTGCCCTCTGCCAGGTGCACGCTCAGGCCCACACCCCATGCTGCACGGTCACTGTAGAACTCGGGGACTGTGGGGCCGTCAGCATAAGCCAGGTCTTCATGAGGATGCGTCTCAGTGTGGAGGAGGAGTGTCCTGTGTGGCATTTAAGGACCTAGGTACATGGTCTGTGGGCCTCTAGTGTGATCCTCTTCTGCCAGTGCTGGGTCGGCTCGGGTAACAGTGACCAGGCTCAGTCTAGAAAGATGTTAGGATTTTCCTACTTCTGTGGGAAGTGCTATTGGGATTTTGATAAGAATTGTTTAAAATTTGTACATAGGTTTTGAAAAAGGATATTTTAACAAAATTAAGTTGTCTAATGTATAAACGTGGTCTTTATGTTTATTTGTTTGTGTCTTCATTGATTTCATTGATGGTTTGCAATTTTGAAAGTTCATGTTTTTCACCTCTTTAACTTTATTTCTAAGTGTTCTTTTGTTATTGGTACTCTTATAAATGAGATTTTTGAAGTTTTCTTTATGACTGGTTTATTTTTAGTGCATAGAAATGCAAATGATTTTTGTATATTCATTTTATATTCTGCACCTTTATTGAATTAGTTTATTCTAACAGTTTTTTTTTGGTGTGGGGGGGTACTAGGGATTGAACCTAGGGGCACTTAACTAACCACTGAGCCACATCCCCAGCCCTTTTTATTTATTTTTTTTTGAGACAGGATCTTGCTAAGTTGCTTAGGGCCTTGGTAAAGTGCTGAGGCTGGCTTTGAACTTGTGATCCTCCCGCTTCCTCTTCCTGAGCTGCTGGGATCACAGGCCTACACCACTGCACTGGCTTATTCTAACAGTTTTTTAAAAAAATATATTTTATTTTTTAGTTGTAGTTGGACATAATACCTTTATTTTATATTTTTATGTGGTGCTGAGGATTGAACCCAGGGCCTTGCACGTGGTAGGTGAGCACTCTACCTCTGAGCCCCAGCCCCAGTCCCTATTCTAACAGTTTTTTAAAACACAATTTCAGTTGACACATAGCAATTGTACACTGTCACAGTGTGACATTTCAATACATGTACACTATGTGTAATGATCAGATTAGAATAATTGGCACATTTGTCATCTCAGACATTTATCACTTTTTTTGAGTTGGAAACATTGAAAATCCTTTCTACTAGCTACTCTGAAATACTCGATTGATTGTTTCAACCACAGTTGTCAGAGGTTACTGTGCCTCTCCCCAGCACCCTGCCCCAGGCCCTGGAATCCACCATTCTATTTCCTACTTCTGTGAGGTTGACTTTTTAGACTTCCCATGAGAACATGCAGTCTGTCTGTCTTTGCTGACTTATCTCACTACATGTCCAGTGATTCCGTTCACATTGTTGCAAACAACAGCATTCCGTCTTCCTTATGGTGAATAACATCCCATCCTGTCTACCTACCACGTGTTCTTTATCCATTCATTCACCAATGGACGCCTGGGATAATTCCAGACCTTGGCTAATATGACTACTGCTGTAATAAATATGTAGGGTCAGCACCGTGGAATGACCCAGCAACCTCACTCTGGGTGAGTCTCTATATCCCACCTCTGAGTGCTCTCAAAATGAAATGAAATGCGGAGGAGACATCTGTACTCCCATGTCCCTGGGAGCATTTTTGAAGAAACAGCATCACTGTCCACTGGCCGATGAATGGATAAAGAAAACATGGGTAGGTATGATGAAATACTACGCAGCCTGGAGGAGATGGAAATCCTGCTGTGTGTGGGACCTTGGGCAAACCCTGAGGAACTGTGCCAAGTGAGACGTGTTGCTGGATGGGTAGGTAGGGTGGGTAGGGAGTTGCCAGTCGATAGGCATGAAATTTTAGTGATTAAAAATGAGTTCCAGAGACCTGCTGTACAGAACCGTGCCTGTAATTAACAGTATCGTACTGTACGCTTCAGATTTTGTCTAGAGCAAAATCTCACCTTCAGTGTCCTTACCGCAGTTAAAAACAAAACGGTCCAGCGGTGTGCGAAGTAATCGGGGCACTGGGGGTGTGAACGTTTGTCTGGCTTAAATGTGCCTCCAGCCTAAGCAGCAGTGTAGGACGGATGTGAAGGGCCTGGTGGCGGAAGGTAGGGAAGCTGTTTCCAGGGAGTGTGAGAGACCATGGTGGTGTGCCGCTGTGTGGCCCTGTCCTTGCCTCTGTGACCCTGAGCAATTGATGTCACATTCCAGGAAGGAGTTCTTGCCTGTGTAGCCAGACGAGGCCGAAATACCCGATTTTTGGGGGGTTTTCCCCTCAAGCACTTATTGTAGTTTATTATTTTTCACAAAGATGTGGTTTGTTTTCTTCTGCCTGCCTCACTTTTAGGTCTAGAATCTCCTTTATGAATTTTCATTCCCTGTAGTTTTTTTTTTTTCTTACTGATTCAGTCTTTTTTTTTTTTTTTTTTAAACTCAGTGCTAGACACACCAAATTTGCAATATACAAAGTCGTCTCCAAGGGCTCTGCCTAAAACAGGATTCAAGAGCTTTAAACTCGGAGCGATTTTTAAGGATAGAAACAGATGAAAAGGTAAGTTTCTGAGGTGTTCTAAAATGAATTCTTCGAATCTGCATTTCTAAAGTCTAGCAGAAGGGACTTGCTTCAGTTATTCTGCGTGGAAGACGAAGCCCCACAGCCAGGAGCAGCGTTTCACACAAACCTTTGCTTGCGTCTGTGCGCGACAGAATGCTCTCCCTCTTCCTAATGAGGAGCTTTCTCGTGAACTTTCCTGAGCCTTCCTTTGGGACTTACCCACTTAGAATGTCAGCCCTCACCTGGAAACTAGACAGGTTTTCCCTTGGGGCACTGTGGGGTGGGTGGTGATAGGTCCTGTGCCGTCACCTCCGTGGAGAGCCCTGAGCAGCCACAGTGCTGTAGACACTGGGTTCCATCTGACCAAGAGACACATCACCACAAGACTGCCATACATTATAAAAAGTCCCAAGTGGGAAGGGTACAGCGGGGAGCACGGAATCCTGGGTGGAGACGTTGGCTGGAGGGGTTCCCTGTGGGTCTGAAGTCCAGCTCTGGTCTTACTGTTGAGCATCTGACTTACCTGAGAAGACAAGCCCCATGCAGAACCATCAGAGAGCAGAGCGTGGGGTTTGGGTAGGAGTGAGACTTTGTGTAGAAGTTACGCACTGTGGCACGCAGCAGGCAGGACGGAGGGGTCTGTAGCTGAGCCTTGAAGGGAGGGAATGTCATCAAGATTTCCAGCCAGGGCTCCCCATTGTTGATCTGCCTCATCCTTTCAATTATCGATTCATTTAGTGCTTTTTAATAATAGAGAACCTTCTAGATGCTGCATAACAGTCTTGGTCCCGGTGAACAAAACGCGTGTTTAATGGAGAGACTGAGAATAAGACAAGTGTGGTGTGTTCTGTGGCAGGTTCCACAGAAAAACAGGGAAAGGGACGAGAAAGTCAACAAGGTGGCATGTGAGCAGACGCGGGGCCATGTGGGAGTCAGGCTATGGACGTCCCGAGGCAGGGGTCTGTGAACCTGAGCAGCACTGAAGCCCGAGTGCTGATGATAAGGGAGGAGCCAAGGACACAGGGTCAGAGAGCAGCGTGGGGGTCAGATGCCCTGGGAGCTGGTCAGTGCTCCTACTTTGGCCGCAGGGGTGTTTATTTGTGCTTGGAAGCGATGGACGAGTTTTAAAAAGGGGTGTGCCCTGAGCTGAGGTGCTTTGCAGCATCGCCCTGTCTGGGTGTGGACTATGGCCCCCAGAGGAGCAGGGCCACGGTGGAGATGGTGTGGGGCTCTCAGAGCAGTCCAGGTGGGAGATGGTGGTACAGTGCAGACCGTGGGGGAAGTGGTGTGCTCTGGGTAAGTCCTGGAAGCAGACAGCACAGACTTTGCAGATGGATTGGCATGAAGTGTAAAGGGGAACAACTAAGCCGACTCCAGGGTTGTTAGGTTCTGGCCGTGATTTTGGAGAGCCACAGTTAAGGGCAGTGCAGTAAGTCCGCACGCGTGCTTTCCATGGTTCTCAGTGCAGGGTTCTCAGGCTGAGCTTCCTTTGGTCTGTAGGTTGAACCCAGGTGTCGCACCTCAGCTTATTTACCATCCGGCCATGCCCCACTCAGGAACTGGAGGGTGTGTACGTGGCTCAATGCCTTTTGTTCTTACATGGACTCAGCCATGGTGACCGCTTGGAAGTTGGGGCAGGCTCTGCCTCACTCTTATCTTCATTAAACTCTTTCTTTTTTAGGAAATTATAGAGCCTCATGCGATTGTAAGAAATAAGCCAGAGAGGTTCTGTGCATCCTTCACTTCATTTCTCCCAGTGGTAACATCTTACAAAACTGGAGCACAGCATCCTACCCAGGATGCTGACATCTACATGGTCCAGCTGTGGGGGAATCCCTGGTTTCAGGGACCCTGTGTAACGGTGGCCTCTTCCCTACTCTCGTCCTTGTCCTTAACCCTTGGAGCCACAGCCATAGCCACATTCTCTCTATTGTTTATAGCATATGGAGAGCCCGACAGTCACTTTAAGAAAGAATCGAGGGCCGGTGATGTGTTTAGGGAACTGTTTAGGATGGGAAAAAGTGAAAAACATGATAAATGAGGAAAAATACGCACGAGCATATGTATCATAAGTAAAATAGAACTGAGAAAGTAAAAACTTGGATGCAGCTAAGGTTTTGAAGAGCTACCAGGCCCCGGGGGCAGGTGGTTTTCCGTGGGACCAATGGGTGTCCTACAGAAGGGGACATTTAGAAGGAGTCCATTTCAATCCTAGGAAATCTTCAGATCAGGAGGCACGTTACTGGTGAGGTCTCCTGGTTCACATGCACAGAAATCAAGCCACACGAGCAGCAGTTCACGCATTCTGTAGGCATTGGGACTTGATACTTTCCTTTCAACTGATGGTAGGTAAAGTTCTTTTTTCCTGTTCTTAATGGCTTCTTTCAGGGTGTCTCATTGCCCACTGTTTCTTTCGTGAGTGATTTTGTAGACCGAGATGTAGTTATAAGGAATCACAGAGAGGTCCCACGTACATTGTGCCCTGTGTCTTTGGCCCAAAGGTGACGTTATGCAAATGTAGAAGAGCTGAGATATGGACGATGGTATAAATTAAAATACTGCTCTTCAGGTTTTCCGAGTGTTTTGCGTCTCCGCTGTGTGGGTGCGGGTGGGTACTGAGAGTAAGGATGAGCTCCCCTCACTCTTGCCAGGCAGCTGGGCTCTTGTGCTCATCATCACAGTCAAGGGCCCGGCTGCTCCAACACCTCGAGTCTCTGATGTGTGATGACCCCACTCCCTGTGCCGGCCCCGTCTTCCTGCTCCCCCTCTCTAACCTCAGACGGCGGCTACTCATCTCCGATCTTCACTGCAGTCATGTTGCGTCCATGGAATGCACACTGTGCCCCTTAGGATTCACCCAGGTCACGCCCTGGATTCAGCTCGGTGGCCCCGGGTGCCTCATGTCCGTCGTCTGTTTCATTTCTTGCTGGTCCTGTCCAGTGCCCCAGGTTCCGCGGCATGTGTGTTCCACATGGGTACCACCTGCCCTGATTCCTGTTCTTAGCTTACAAAGAAAGCTGATATGAGATGAGATTCCCTGTGAACATCGGTTTTCATTTCTGGGAGACTTCTCCAGCCGGAAAACTCTTTGGGGTCATCCAGTAGTTACATGTTTAGTTTCCTGAAGAAACTGGCAAACTCTTGCCCAGAGTGTCTGTACCATTTTCATTCTCAGCCTCTTTTTTTTTTAATAGCATAGTTTATCTTCTGTTCATGTAATTCTAATTGGACTAAATGAACCACAGAGTGGGAAGGATTTCAGAAACCTTGCTGAGACACACACAAAAAATAAAGTATGTTCTGTACTAATTTGGAGAAAAGAAAAATCTGTTTAACGAAACCTCTCTATATAATAAGGTCATAAAGGAGCCCACATAATAACTCAGAAGGTGCGGTTCTTTTGGATTTTCAGAGAAATCTTTGTTGAAATTCCACATGAACCAGTGCTACTTAAAATCAAAGCCGTGGGGATTAAGGGAGAAATCTGAAGAATCCAGGGTGGAATTTGCTCTGGGTGGAACAGCCCACTGTGGGCCTGGATTCCTGTGGACTCAAGCAGCTGCTGTAGCGAGCTCTGCCTGCAGGTGCTGGGGCTCTGCCTGAGGTCTTGGTGTTCCCTGCGATCTCTAGGGCTGCAAGGGTTGGGGAGGCACCCAGAGCCAAAGCCCCACACCTTCATTATGTCCCATCAGATGGACACTTGGGAACCGAAGATGAACCTTAGCCATTTGTTTTCATCCTGGGAACGATAAATGGGATTAATTCTAACATTCATAGCTGTGGCCACCACGTTTGAGTGTTCTTACTCTGATGGGTAAATGTGGGACAGGTCATCCGAGGTTAACTACATGCATTAACTAGTGCATAGACTAGTTCCATAAGATATACCAACTTCCCTGCTGCCATTGCTCTGTGGGACCCTCAGTCCCCATCTTTGCCTGTTCTTGACAACTTCTCTGTCCACCATGATTCATTCCAGACTGTAGCAAGAAGGATGGACAGAGAGGATGGTGGCTCAGGGTATAATAATATAGTGCTGAGTTTCCACCACGTGCCAGGTTCTTGCTATGAGTTTGACATAGAAGGTCTTGGTTCCAAACAGCAGCCCAATAGGATCTATGTCATTCTTGTGGCTTATAAATAAATAAATAAATAAACCAACAAACAACCAAGTGGATGAGGAGATGGGCTTAGGGAGGTGAAGCACTTTCCATGAGGTCCCACACCCAGAAGAGGGACCACGGTAGGACTCAGAGTGGTCTGTCTGGCTGCAAAATCCTTACTCTGTCTGTCTGCCTGTTGACTCCTCCATGCATCGCTCAGTGTGAAACACACACATGCACACGTTTGTGTGTATGTTTCCAAATAGCGGGAAACATTCAAGGTCCTTGGGATCTGGTTGTCTTAATGAGTTTGAAACATGGCTCAGGTGACTGTGCAAATCTTACAAGCATGTTCCAGTAAAAATTAATGTATAGTATATCTGTATCAGTGATGCAGGATCTGGCTCTAAGCTTGTTTTCAGGCACATTTACCAACACACACACAAAAAATCAGCTTTTCCTGAGGGTGTGAAGATGAACTTCACCTGATTATCTTCCTGCAGCAACAGTACTAAAGCCATTTTTTTTAAAAAAAAATATTTTAGTTGTCAATGGACCTTTATTTGTTTTAAATTTATTTATATGCAGTGCTGAGAATCGAACCCAGTGCCTCACACATGCTAGGCAAGCACTCTACCACTGAGCCACCACCCCAGCCCCTGAAGCCATTGTGAGTGTGAGTGTGAGTGTGTGTGTAACTTCGACCCTTGAAGCAAAGCTGGGAAGCTGTCTTAACAGTTAATCGCTGTGTGGTCTCCTCTGTCATCAAGCCCTCCTGGGCCAGCTCTTCCCTCTGTTGATCACTAAACTCTCTCGGTGGCTGCTGGTTAAACTCATTTGCTGTGGCCAGCGGCACATAATCCCCCACATCTGTCCTGTAGGAGCTCCACACTCTCTCCCTGTTCCTTCTTCATAACAGACACAAAACTCAGGTTGGATGATGAATGGAGGAAAGCCAGACTCACGGTTGACATTGCTGTGATCTCTTCTCTTGACCGTCTCCACCAGCTCCGAGGCAGCTCTCAGGAACAGCTGGCGAACAAGTGGTCTCCTGGGTTTGTCATCGAGCAGCCTGTTCAGTCTAGGCCAGCGTCATTTAGCAAGTTCAGCCTCTAAGCTGGGAGCTCTGAGAGGTACCCGGGCGAGGAGGAGGCTCACACATCACCCAGCTTTTGAGGAGTCGCTGTCGGGTAGGGAACACTGTATGGGGCGAAGAGGGTGAGAGGGCAGAGCTGTGCAAGGAACGGAGAAAAGCCATCAGAGCCGACTGTCACAGGAGGCGGGCAAAGGCGGCTCCCTCCAGGGATGACGTCCGACCTGGGTTTTGAAGGATCAGTCAGTTTTCCTTTTGTGTAAGTGAGCCGAGTCTGTCTTAAATAGGAAGCTTCTTTTGTTGACCTCATTCTGGAATTGTTGGAAATGGGATGTGGATTTAGACGATGTGGGCTTGGGACCAGAACCTGGGTCTCTGTGTATGGTTCCGTGAGTTCACTTTCACAGGACACCCAGGTGAGCATGGGTTGATACCAACAACCCCTTTTATAAATAATGGCTCCCCACTATTTTTCCAGTTCCTTGGTGAACCTGGAAGACAGAGTGGGGGTCCTTGAAGAATACACAAATAGAGCTGTCTTGAATGTCACTTGAAATCACGAGAGCTAATGCACCCCTCTCAGCACGGGGTTGTTTGGTTCCTGTGGGTAGAGTGTATCTACAGTGCATAGGATTCAGAGTGTGCAGGACTCTGCTTCTCACAGTGGAAAACCCCAGCAGTTCTAACAGCGCAGTGTCTTGGGCAGCTGTGGGTCGGTGTGCCTGCACTCGTGCCAAGGACGATTCCTGGGGGCCGTGTTGAGGGGGACTCAGAGGTGGTGTTGGCAGTGTGGGTGAGAAAGCACTGAGTTCGCCTGTCGGTACAGGAGGTGCGTCTGGGTGCTGAGCTGGCCTTGCGGTCTACCCTCCATGGGTCAGAAGGCCTCGGAAACTGGGTCATAATGATTCAAAGAAACCGCATGCCCCTCCCCACCCAGCCCCACCGGGAGTCAAAATCGTGTTTTCAGCAGATTAATAGAAGATGATTTCCTGGAGTCCTCCCTGGTTGTGACATTAACGTTTTCACAAGATTGCCATGAAATCAGCTGAGATTCAGCCTCAATTTACATAAAATAATGATGTATCCTTTACCTGGCTCTCTATTAGGCATCCTTTATGACAGGAAAACAGTTTAATTTGGTGAGGTTTCTATGGGTGTCAGCACATACTCAACTTGACAGTGCCCCAGAGAGACTTCTGTACAAAGCAGAAAGCGCTCAGTGTGTGCGGCCTGAAGGAATGATTCTGAGTCCTTTGGCAGGAAGAGTGAGGAGGCAGACAGTGCAGGAATTGAGACAGGGCCCTGGGTGGCATTCATGGGCGTGCAGGGGACACGGGGTGGCTGAGTGGTGCGTTGGAGGCAGCCGCCCATGTCCGTGGTGACCTCTGTTGACGGCACTCCTCGTCCACCTGTGTTCTCGCACGGGGTTGGCAAGCTCTCTGTGCCCCTGTGGCTTTCTCTGGGGGAGAGTTAACCCCCGAGGACCACACAGGGGAGCGCTGGAGAGGCCTTGTTCCACAGCTTCCATGTCAGTGGCTCAGGCCTGCCAGCGTGCCTTGCCAGGGTGCCCGTTGGGCCTTGTTGGCGTTTTGCTGTGGCCCCAGGAAAACAGGATGTGCTTTAGAGGAGAACTGCACAGGCTTTGGCTCTGCAGGATGAACAGTCTCTGCTTTCATCAAGATAATCCCCTTATACTTGATTTGAATCACAAAACATTTTGTTGTGTGTAAATAAAGTGGAGCTGGGTGGCCAGGAACTCTGATTCCTGATCACATTTAATCCCTTTTAACCTGACTGGGGCGGGTGGCGGCTGTCACTGCTGTCACTGCCTCCAATTTTCTCTGGGGGAATTGGGTCTTCAGGAGCAGATGTGGCTAACGAGTTCAAGGCTGTGACACCTTTATGCCGCCCTGCCCACTGCTCAGCAGGGCTCTCTGTGGTGGACACCTTCCTGTTTACCTGGCTGATGAGTAGTCATTCCTGTGGCCGGGTGCCTGGGGAGTTGTGTCCAGCCTGCGGAGCAAATGCTGGGATCTGATTTGTAACTTGAACCAACCCTCTGCGTGTCGGGGAGAGTGCCCGCCGAGAAGTGACGCGGCTTGTCCCCCACCCTCCCTTTCGCAATCCTTTAGTCTGGTCTTAAAACTGCTTGGTTGTAACTAATAAATGTTACTGGGTGAATAAATGGTCACCCCATATACCGTTTTTGACATAAATAATGTAATGTCCAAACAATGTGGGAACTGCCTTAAATAAAACATGGGAGCGCTGGGTCTTCCTGGAGACGATTTGGGAAATATCAATAACGTTGTCAGTTTAACAGCAGAACACGCTCCCCGCGTTCTCACCCTCCAGGCGCCCCTGTGGGCAGGCCTACGCTGGCCTGGGAGCCCTGCCTTTTTCATGTCCCTGGCCTGCTCCTGAGGCCCTGGCGAAGGCCTCTGATGGACAGCAGCTGTTGGGACTCGACTCTCAGCCACGAGGCTGGGGCAGTTCAGGGTCCCTCTCGGACCCCGTGTGTGTTCTGGGATCACGGCACCCACTTCAGAGAGTGGCCCCGAGGGCAGGTGAGATAGCCCGTGGGTGTTGGGGTTCCATGGAGGAAAGAGCAGGAAAGAGCTTCGTTCTTTTTTCCTCCATTGTCATGACTGAGCTACGTCATCCACAGGGACAAAACACGTTTCTGTCCTCCCACCAGGTCAGAACTCATTAACAGTAGATGCACAGGTGACACCGCCTTCATCGGTGGCAGTTCACTGCATACTCGTGGGTCCCCTGGTAGTCCTGAGCCGGCCATCACAGGTTCTCTATTCCAGTCCTTACTATCTAAACACTCAGACCACACGTCACACCATGCCATCTAAATAGGTCACAGGAAGACTGAGCAAAGGCTAAGGTGGCTGCGGGGTTACAGGATGCCACGCCAAGAGCACATCAGGGAGACAGAGAGGAATACAGCGCCAAAGAGTCACGCAGGTGGTCAGAGAGGGATTCCAACAAAGCAGGGGGTCCAGACGGACAGCAGCTTTCATTTCAGTGTTGGATTGAGGTGTCAGCTGGGAGCAGATCGGGTGTGGTCATCACAGGAAGCAGACACTGTGCTTCCCTAAAGCCTCTGGGGACAAGAAATTGGAGGTTCATAGCTGCAGTGATTTTTCTGGACCAGGCTTGTGGTGAGAGACCCAGTAATGGGGTCAAGGTGCCTCTGTGTCCAGCCTCCAGGGGCTCCTCCTCTCCTGGATCTCCCCGAGTGGGGGTTCTTATCTGGTGAGGGTGATAAGGTCTCCTGTCTACTGTTCCTGATAAGATTTGGGAGGTCCATGGGTCCAGGTGCTATTGATTTAGTTTGGATTAGAACGTAGAAGTTATCTATCCATTTGTGCCTTGTGGTGTGGCTGGGGAGATGGCTGTTTACTTGTGTGAGCAAAATATGGAGTGATTCTGCTTTGGCATTCAAAATGGAGTAGCTCAGCTGGGCACGGTGGTGCACACCTGTAATCCCAGCAACTCAAGAGGCTGAGGCAGGAGGATGGCGAGTTCAAAGCCAGCCTCAGCAATGTCAAGGCGCTAAGCAACTCAGTGAGACCCTGTCTCTAAATAAAGTACAAAATAGGGCTGGGGAGGTGGCACAGTAGTTGAGTGCCCAGTACTCCCCCCACCCCCCCAAAAAAAGGTGCATGTAGCTCATGGGAAGCCACTGCTTTATGAGATGGATTCACTCAGGGCAGGCACAGCCAGAGAACTGCTGTTACGTACCTAAAAGAGTAATTCAGCAGGGCGCACCTGCTTTCCATGCCCAGTCTTGGCTCCTTAGGGCTACTCACTGGAGCTGTGGCTGTTGGTAACTTTAGTGGTTAGAACAACTTCATTCTCATAATCCCCTTGGTTTGGTTTCCCTCCAAAGATGACCCAGAGGGAAGCATGTGGGTGCAGTCAGAGTGGGAAGTGGTTTTGGTAAGTACAAGTGAGGAAGAGGAGAAGACAAAGTAAAATAAAAACTAAGGAGTGCCAAGTTACCAGCAGGTCGTTACCATGGTAACTGAAGTGGCCTGTGGCAGGTACCTTGGCTAGCAGTAGCTGCGGGTGGTTCCCCACATTGACCCCCTTTAGCACCCCTGCCCCTTGCTCTGAGCATTGTCTTTGGTTAACGCCCCCTCCCCTTCCCAGTAAGCAGTCAACGACTGTACAAGGTGTGCCGAGGGCTGCACTGGGTCTTCAGGGACCTCCAGCAGTCTGCCAGGTGGTGAGAATCTCATTTCCCTGTGCCATGCCGGATCTCATGAGCAGCAGCTGGGCCCACGGTCATCCTGACCCACTCTCTTAACTCATGCCTCACACACACTCGGCAAGCCCTCAACCCCTGAGCTATGTCCTCGGCCCTTTTTATTTTTTACTCTGAGTCAGAGGCTGGATTAGTTGTCCAGGCTGACCTTGAACATGGGATCCTCCTGCCTCAGCCTCCTGAGTAGCTGGGATTACAGACCCCTGTTCTGGCACAGAAAAAAAAAAACATTTTATTTAATATTCTGTTACATATCTAAATGAATACTTAAACAGCTATTAAAATGTTAGCTATAATTTAATTATGAAACTCGTCCCTGGCATTACTTTAATGGTGTGATTTCGTGTGGTGAGTGAAAAGACAACAGGTTGAGTCAAGGACCTGGGTCATGGTGGTTGCCGCTCAGTGACCGTTTTTCCTGCCTTCAAAGACTCGCTGCTCTCTGCTGTCACCGGGTCCAGGTTGCTGGACATCAAAGTGAAGAGAAGCATGAAAACACGTTTGGAAGTGCTGGCTACTGAGATGCCAGCGTGCGGGGTGGCCTGCTCCCCAGGATCCTGCCGACAGCCGCTTTCCCCTTCCCTCAGCGCTCTAGCCATCACACACAGCTGCTGAGGCTGGGGCCTGACTCATTTTCGGGAAGCAGATGCTGTGCAGAATGATGACAAAGTGATAAATGTATGTAAATATTTCATATGGAAGCGGAGTCAACATGGGCAAGCTCAAAGGACCCGGTTCCAAGGCCCGGAAGCTAGGCTGTGTGCAGTCACGCCGCCAGTATTGCGGGTGCCGGGCGGAAACCAAGCTGTGCACGGCCCCACCTTGAGATTTAGAGGCTTCCTGAGGCTGTGAACAGGCGAGGGCCAGGGATGGCTTCCCGAGGCAGTCTGTTGCCAAGGACCAGACGCAGTCTGGAGGCAGAGGCCCTGTCTTCTGACACTAGCTCACCTCCTCCCTCCAGCTCTTGGGTGGTAAAGGTGGCACGGAGATGCGTACCTGTATCCCCGGTTTGGTGACAGTTTATATGGAGTCGTGCATGCAGAAGTGTGTTGGAAAGCACGGTCCTGTGTAGAGGCCTGACGTAATGTTGAACAAGGGTTTAGGAGAAAGGGTGGAAAATTCTCGAAAAACCAGTCCCGACAAAAGAAACCAGAAAGTGTCTAATTTCATCCAAAATTTTGCCCCAAAGGAGCAAGTGCTTCATAGAGAAGGGGGTGGGGAGAGAAGAGGAGGGGAGGAGAAGGAACCCGAGAGGTTGGGGGATGTACTGCAGGTCTCCGTGAGGCTGGGGACTCGGCTGTGGTCTGGATGACCCTGGGGGCTGTGCAGGCTGCAGCTTCAAAGTCACATGTTGTGTGTTCAGACACAGCCCCAGAGCCGAGGATGGCACGTCCCACCTGTGTAACTTTCCAAGTAGCCTGTGGTCAACAGGTAAAATCAGCCATTTAAGTCAAATCCAGCCACAAGCCACACCGTTTCTGAAAATCAGAAGAGCTCTTCATCATGGAGCGTTTCCATGTGTAAATGAAACAGAGCCAGCCATAGAGCCTCTCTAAACCCATCACCCAGTTCCAGTTCCAGTATCGCCAGCATTCTGGAAAGACCGGTCCTTCAAAGATCTTCCTTTTCTTTCCTCTTTAAAAAAAAAAAAATCTTTATTTTTATTTTGATGTGGTGCTGAGGATAGAACCCAGGGCCTCACACACGTGAGGCAAGCACTTTACCACGGAGCTACAACCCCAGCCCCAAAGATTCTCCTTTCAAAAACTTCTATTTGGAAATAATTTCACACAGGAAAAGCACAAAGCAATATGGAAAGCTGTGTTTTAAGTAGAATAACTTCAATGAAGATGAAAGCACACCCAAAGACCCTTCATCCAGCGACCTCTTGGTGAGGTTTCTGGTGTCTCTGCCCTCCCTCCACTTCCCTCTAACACTTCCTTTGTCTGGGTCATTTGATGAACAGTTCACACCCAGCTTAGCCATTTGATGGTTGACTGTGCGTTTCCTTGGAGTAGGGGTCCACTCACATGACCCAGTGCAGCTGTCAGCTCCCTGCCCTCAATCCACACAGGTGTGCCCCTTTCACACTCACCAGTGGACTCGGGAGTCTTAGGGCATCCGCCCTCCTCCACTGCAGGATCAAGACAGTTGGGTGCTGCATTTGGTGGTCACATCTCTCGGATGCCACAGCCTCTCCTTCCTTCACCACATTTGACACTTTAAAAGACACAGTCCCCTCCACACCCATTTGTCGGGACAGAGTCCTCCTTGGGCGTTGTCTGATGTGACTCATGAAGGAGCATAGGTGATGGCCTGTCCCTCTCCGAGGTTGCGTCTGGGGGGAGGATGCCCATCTGTCCACTTGGCATTGTTGATGTTGATCACTAAGGAGGCTGTCTGATTTCTCCCCGGTATAATTAATGCCATCTCCTTGACAGATATAAACAGTCTGGAGAAAGACATTCAGAGAATGCACATATTCAGTTCTTCATCTGGTTTCCCTTTAGATTTTAGCATTCATTCATAAATCTGCAGGATCCAATATTTACACCACTGACTGAAAATTTTGCTGATTTTCTAACTTCCACATTTATTAGCCAGCACATGGCATTGGGCTGTGAGCAAGATTCCTTTCTTCCTGCCTGACTACCTACCTATCTACCTATCCATTGACGTCATTACTTATTTACCTTTCTACCTACCTACCCACCTACTTGTCTACCTACTCACCTACCTACCTATGTACCTGCCTACCTACCTACCCATACACGTAATTACCTATTTACATATCTACCTACCTACCCACCTGCTTCCTACCCACCTACCTACTTATCTACGTACTCACCTACCTACCTACATATCTGCCTACCTACCTACCCATCCACTTACGTAATTACCTATTCACCTACCTACCCACCTACTTTCTTACCCACCTACCTACTTATTTATCTAGCTACTTACCTACCTACATACCTGCCTACTTACCTATCTGTCCACTTACCTATCTACCCACCTACCTACTTGCCCACTACCTATCTACCTATTTACATACCTACCTATGTATCTGCCTGCCTGCCTCCCTACCTGCATATCTACCCATCCTATCTGCCTACCTACTTACCCACCTACCTACCCAATCACTTACCTACTTACCCACTACCTACGTACCTATCTACATACATACCTCCTTACATACTTACGTATCTACCTATCTGCCTGCCTGCCTCCCTCCCTGCCTACCTACATCATCATCATGGAATAGTGGATTCCCTTTCCCCACCATGGTTCTGTGGTTGTGTATTTCGATGCAGATGTTGTCCCATACTTGTTGGGTGGGAGTGCCTGTAAGCTGGCTTCTGAGTCTCGGGGCATGCCCCCATTCATATTTTGAGCACTTGCTTTGCTACTTATCAAGACTTCCAGGCTTGTCTTGTCCTGTGGATCTGAGCCCCGAGTTCTGTCCTTCAGTGGGTGTAGCCCTGGATACCACGCTGAAGGCATGGGGTTCTCAGGGCTCTCGGGGTGGTATTCAGGCCCTGTCAGTACATGGAGCTGGGCGATCCGTGCCTATTTACAGACATACGTTTATATACACCTCCCTGTATACATATGTGCCTTAGCACATACACAGGCAGATACACACATGTCTTGGAAATCACGAGTTCACACCAGCACCCCCAGTTTCCAAACTGTCCTTATGGGACTCTCCGCATATGTAAGTACATTTACTGTCACTGAGAATGCTGGCACCCAAATTTACTCATTTTATCCATTCTGTAACACATTCAGAATAGTTCTACAACTCTGCTCATGCCTGACAGAAAACAGGCTTGCTAAACACCGTTCAGGATTTGTGTCCCACTCTGCCCCTCCTCTTTTCCCCATCACGTCTCTTGTGTTCTCCCCTCCCTCTCCCCCTCTCTCTTTCTTCCTGCCCACTCACAGGGGTTGTAACGTGCATCTGAAGCATCACTGAATGCCTGGGTTCATTTTACCTTTGCTTTTAGCCCCCTCTTCCCCATCCTTATTTATTGACTGTTTATCACCGAGAAGATCTAAGGACTCAAAGTCAAAAGTGTGTACAGAGGGAGTGTTCAGGGGTGTCACCTCCTTCCTGTCCCCTCAGCCTCTTCCCTAGCCCCACAGGGACATGGACACCTGCAGAGCACCTGGAAGGGTGTGGACGTATGGAGGAACCGAGTGTCAGGCTGGACGGGGCCTTGCCCAGGGTCAGTGATAATCGAGGCACAGCGGGCTGAGGGCGCAGCTCACCGCATCCTCCAGTTCTTGATGATTTTAAATATCTTCAAAGCCGTGAGGACACAGCGGCATTTTCCAGTGTGTTCTGCAGAGCGCGAATCTCATGAGATGAGTCGGGGAAGAATATTCAAGTGATGTATTTGATCCTCTTCTTGGACGTCTTTCTGTCAAGAAACTAAACTCCCTCGTTTGATGTGGAGTTCTTTGAAAGAACATTCACTGTAAATGTCATTTGGAACTCGTCTTCCCGGGGACAGGTTTGGGGAGGGCTGAGTCCCTTGGTTGACTCAGCAAACGCTGTGTGAACACATCTTGGAGCAGATGCTGTTCTTAGTGTTGTGCTGGAAACCCAAACCCAGGACCTCGTGGAAGTTCTGCCCCATGTCCTGGGGTCTACTGTCACCTCCACTCAGGAAAGACAAATAAAGGCTCCCGTTTTTCTTTCGTACATCTCACTGAAGTGGAAACACTTAAAAATCTTGCCCCGAAGGAAAAGAAAACGGAGAAACAAATGCGCCAGCCAACCCGGGCGAGGGAACATGGTGAGGGCTTCTGCTTCATCCGCGCACATCTGAGCACAAGCCAAAACTTAGGGGGTGTAAAACTTGGAAATAAGGGGAGAATTCTTGAGTTTTTAATCACATCCCCATGTTGATAAAATATTTATGAGCTCTCCCTCAATTAATTAGAATAAACTATGTAACACTGCAGGGAACAAATTGGAAATTTAATAAAGTAAGTTCACTTCCAATTTCTTTTGAAGAAAGAAGCTAATTATATTTAGTTCTGTAATTATAACTTTAATTAAAATATAATGCAGAATATTCCATAAAGTGAAAAACAGTGCCGAGTAATAAAATGGAGCCTTTAAGACAATTTGCTCTTTAGAGGAAGATTTATAATTTCGGGTGAGGCTTTTGGTATACCCTCTTCCTAAAATTTCATCTTTTTAAGTATAGATTAAATGACCTTCTGACAAACACCTAATGTTTATTTACTGTTTTAAACTTATCTTCTTGTTTGTTATGTGCTAAATCTCCTGGCAGTGGTTCTGGTGATCTTCCCAGACCCCTCTCCCCTGGACATCCAGCAGCACGTCCTGTGAATGAGGCCTGAGCTGAGCAGCTGAAAGCCAGGTGCTCCTGGGAGCAGGTTCACGCATCAGCCCCTCACCTGGTGGTGCGGCCACGCTCTGCCTGCTCCAGGTACACATCCAGGTAGAAGGGAATGTGGAGCCTCTAAAATGAACTTAGAGGAAGTGACGTGGTCTCTGGGCTGTGTTCAGTGTCATGGCTCTCCAGTCCCTCTCCGAGGAGCCTGGTAGACTCACCCTGGGTCTGACGTTAGCTGCCTTCCCAGAGCTGGAGTGTGGGGCCCTTTGTGCCCTAGGCATTTCTAAAGCCCTTTACGGCTCTCATTGGAAGGCTCTTCTGCTTTTACCCAGATCACAGAGGCTCAGGGAGGGAAAGGCAAGCTTGAGCCACTCGCAGGCTTTCTGTTCCACCTCTCTTTATACTTGAGCATTGGAGGAAAGATTCACTTTTATCTGGAGCAATTTAAAATGACTAAGAAATATGCATTGAATGTGGAGGGTGTAGATGATATTATTACGCTGTGCAAAAGTCTCTCCTGGATCATGTGTAAAAAATCAGATTTGTCTGCCTCCACAGCCCCACCTTCCTATTCAGAGCCAGTAGGTCTGGTGTGTATCCCAGGTGATTTTTACTCCACCAGTCTTAAAGACATTGCACTGGGGTGTGCACTGGGTGTGACTGACCTGCAGAGTCGAGCAGTACAGTGCTTCTTCAAGGAGCTGACCACCCTGTGGCTGGTGTTGCTACCTGAAGGAGGAGCACAGACAGCCGACAGTTTGTGTTTCTTTCTGTGCGTGCAGGAGTGGAGATGGCCGAAGTAGGGAGGGGAAGGGAACGGTTGGCTTTCTAGGTTTGGGGAGTAGAGGTCCTGTGGCCTCCCACTGGGGCCTCAGCGACTGGCCTAAGAGCTGCTGGCAGGATTGTGGGATGCAGGGCAGAGACGTGTGCAGACTTGCTCTCTGGCTTGGTTCTTGCTTTAAGCCCCCTGCCCTCATGAGGGGCCCCATTCCTATAACATCTAGGGGCTGCTTTGCATTTTCAATCCTCCTGATCTTTGTATGAAGGATTGGTGGCTTTGGGCAGGGTGTCCCTCACCATGTCTAGCTTAGGGTCTGCACCTACGAGATGCTCTAATATTGCAACATGTTTAATTCTGAGGGATGAAATATTTGAAAGAAAATCATATCATAGCAGAAACACTTCGTCTCTCCTCCTGCTGCTCCGGCCCAGGGGCTGATGTACTGCCTGTGAGCAGGGTGGGTGCAGATCTTCTCGGGTCTTTTTTCTCTGGGCAGGTTTTCATGCTTTTAAACCAAATGGCATCCCACTACACGCAATAATATGCACCTTCTGTTTAGGGTCTATAAAAGGCTGTATTTCCCAGCAGGCCTGTCAGCGGTTGGAAGATGTAGAAATAGTCAGGGATCAAACGGGGGCTAAACCTATGGCAGTTACAGCTCCAACCCTGAATGGGGGACTCTCCAACGCAGGGGACCTTGCAGCAGTGCCTATGGTTAGGGCTTCTAGCATGAAGCAGGTAGAGGCCAGGGATCCTGCGGAGTATCCTAGAACGCGCCTGAGTCACCCACTCCCTAGCAAGGGATATTCCAGCCCCAAATGTCAACAGTGCCAGATTGAGAGAGCCAGGGATAGAGGAACACAGAGGGCTCGATCCTGGGACAAAGAGGATTTATTGTAACTCTTAAGGAAAATTTTCCAGGAAAGAACATGTAGCCATACTTCTTTCATCTGTACAGTGCTTTCCAGGTTATAGTGTACATTCTTACTTAATCCCTACTTGGTGCTTATAAATTCTGTGACTCAGGACAAGTTACCCTGCTAAGCCTCAGTTTCCTCCTGAGTTAAATGGACTTAATAGTGGAGTCTGCCTCACAGTGTATTGTAGGTATTCAGTGAGTTGCTGCACCATGCCCAGCCCACAGACAGGGCTCGGTATGTGTAAGTAGCCACTGTCATTTGTGATTCGGATTTCATTAAATCGGCAGGGCTATTCTGCGTCCAGGTATAAAGAGATTTCATTTGGGGGATTTAGCAGCTTATGCAATGTTTGGAGGTATGGGACAGCAAAGGTTGGGTAAGCCATTTGTAATCCTCTCAGCCTGCAGCTGGCACTAGCAGCTTCTGGCTGCCCCCGTAGCGGTGTGACACCCAAGCACAGCCTGCCCTCTGTGGGGAATGTGCATCAGAAACCCACTAAAGCAGAGGATGCTGGAGTTTCCCTGCTCCCTCACCTCCCTGCTCTAGTGCCTGCTTCTCCCTGTGGCCCCCCAGGTGGGTTACAAAACTCCCCCTGGGAATCCAGCCTGGAGACATTCCGTAATGGGGATCCTGGAATCGGGGCTCCGACTCCCTTGTGCAGTGGACAGGACACCGTGGAAGGGGGTAGTGCAGTCATGGTGACAGCAGCCGTCCGGGGGCACTGGGTGCTGTTACTGTGGCCGCAGCTGTTTGAGTGAGCAGGGTCTTAACTTTCAGATGAGAAAGTTGCCATTCGGAGAGGTGACGGGATTCTTCTCCATGTCTAATTTGTGGCAGACCTGGACTCCACATCGAGTGCTCACCCCAGTGCACTAAAGGTAGCACCCTCCTCCCAGGAGTCTAAATGTCTTCTTATTCATTTGGGTTAAATTTTGAATTTCTCTTTTAAAGTAACAGTAAAGTCACAGGAGTAGCTATGAGGATATTCTTGATGATCAACATGTAAGTTCAAGTATCTTTGTCAGCATCTCAGGGTGTTATCAAAGGATCTGATTGGCTGCCCCCTGGGTCATGGAAAGAGTGAACTGGAATTTAGACTCCGGCTTGTGATTTTGTTTCTAAGAGACTTTGGGCAAGGTATTAGCCCTCCCTGTCTCTCTGATATGCTCATAAATAGCCTGGGGATTACACCTTCCCCTCAGAGACTTGATAGGAAGATGAAATAGGATAACATCAAGAGAGCACGGAGAAGCACCTGGTTTGTTTCCGTGTTTGCACTAGAAATATCTGAGATGCACCTCTTAGATGTGTTAGCTGTTATGTTGAGCGCTAATAGAATGACGAGGTCCTGGTCTTCTCGGGACGAATCATCTCGTGTCTTCGAGAGGGAGATGTGTACGAATGAATAAGAGTGAGCAAGGTAGCCCAGGTTCTCACAATTGCAATGAAGACGTAAGGGGTGAGAGCTAGAGTGGGATGTAGGAGGTGTTTGCAGTGTACCCTGAGGAGGTGGATGTTTCATCTGAGGCCTGAAGCATTCAATTATTTTTTCATGAATATTTACTGGGAAGTCTATCCTATGCCGAGCGCTGTTCTAGGAAAGGAAGGTAAAGCAGTGAGCAAAATGGACCATGTCTGCTCTAAGTTCTAGGGAGGGATGCAGATAAACAGACAGACAGACAAGAAGTACAGCCTGTGTCTCAGCATCCGTCTTCTGGGGAGATGAGTGAAGTAGGAGATAAGGGGTTGGAAGAGCAAACAGTCGGCCCTGCGGCTGGGACAGGCCTGTTAGGACATCCAGGTGGGCACTGCAGATGAAGGGAGGAGAACGAGGAGAAGGCAGGGGGGCGGGCAGCAGGAGTCTGCGTCGTGTGGGGCTGGGGTTCAGGTCTCAGCTCTTCCTTTGAGTGAGATGGGTAACTGTCTGCTGGTGGGAGGTGGGGAGCGGGCGAGGGCAGCCACCCCCGAGGATGCCTGAGACACAGTAGCCCTTTGGGACCAGAATGTTGGAGACGGCCATGCTGAATGGCTGGATTCTAGATACATGTCGTCGTCTGTCGGCTTTGCCTTCAGGATGTGATGAAGAATTGTATGTTGGGGGAAAAGGATGGAAGGAGGAAGCGTCAGGGGTGACTCAAGGTTCTGGAGCCAAAGCAGCTCAGGAGACGGAGCTGTCATTTGCCGAGTGGGGAAGCAGGTTGCAGAGAGAGCATTTCACATGGTAGGACATTTCACATTGAGATTCGGATGCTTATTCGGCAGCCACATGGAAAGAGACAGAGGTCTCAGTTTGGGGCTGAAGGCATACAGATAGAATATAACCCCAGGGGCTTAAGTGAGATACCTGCAGAGGTGACTGTGCATGGGGAGTGTGAGAGGTCCCAGGCCTGAGCTCTGGGCCAGGGCAGTGTGGCCAGGAGTAGCAAATAAAGAGGGCGAGCAGAGCCATCTGTAAGGGGACAGTCTAGGGCAGGAGGCCCTCCCAGAAGAAAGTCAGCCTTTGGCTCTGTTTGACCGATCCAAGTAAGATGAACATTGTAGTCAGCTTTTTCACTGTTGTGAATAACAGATCCAATCGGCACAGTTGCACAGAAGGAAAAGTTTATGTGGGGTCTCATAGTTTCAGAGGTCTTGGTCTATAGTAGCAGGCTCCATTCTTGGGGCTCAAGGTGAGGCTGAACCTCACAGTGGAAGAATGTAGCAGAGGGAAGCAGCTCACATGATGTTCAGAAAGCCGAAAGAGACTCCACTGCCAGACACAAAACGTGTACCCCAAAGCCACACCCCAGTGACATTCCCCCTCCAGCAACGCGATACCCACCTGTAGTTGCCACTCGGTTCATCGCATCAGTGGGGTTAATTCACTGATGGGGTTGTGACCCTGATAACCCAATCATTTCTCCTGTGAATCTTGTTGCATCGTCTCATAATGAACTTTGAGGGGGGGCACCTCACATCCAAACCGCAACAATGAGGACCAGACTCTTGGGTTTAGCCACGTGAGGTCATCAGTGACGTCACCATGAGGAGTTTGAATAGCGGGACAGAGGTAAACTTGTCTGAAGCAGGTGAAGAGAGGTTCTGAGAAAAGGAATTGGACTCCGAGTTTTGTAGGAATGACGAGCAAAGAAACGGACAATGCAGGGGAGTGTAGAATGCGTGGACGAGGGCACGCTGCTGCTGATGCGTTGGAGCCTCAGGGGGCGAGGTGCCTCCGACTCCCCTGGAGGGCCTGTCCAGTGAGACTGCTGCTCCAGCCACACACGGGCTGCACCTGGGTCCCCTGGAGGATTGCGTCACGCACCTTCAGTTTCTGAGTCAGTGGGTGCTGTGGGCCCTAGAGGTACTGAGCACCAGGAACACCCTTTGGGAACCACTGCTCATGGCCAAGGCTTCCTGTCCTAACCCTTCTATCTAAGTTACTCCCACCCAACTGACCCTTTTCCCACTCTTTCACCATGTGCACCTGCTTCTCTCCCCCACCCCATAATTTAAATCATGATAGGCATTGACTTTGAGAAAAGGAGACCTGTCCATCTTGTTCAGCGCTGTCCCCTGTATACACCTGCTTCTCTCCCCGCACCCCATTATTTAAATCATGATAGGCATTGATTTTGAGAAAAGGAGACCTGTCCATCTTGTTCAGTGCTATCCCCTGTATACGGCATGGTCCTTGGCATACAGTTGGAACTAAAACTATATTTGGGGGCTAGTGAATTAACAGGTGAGTGGGCGGATGAAAAGCTCTGACAACATGCCTTCCTTTGCACCAGCTTTGAGACGGCTATTGTTTCTTTGAGATTACTTATTGAGAAAAAACAAAGTGCCATGTTTTACCAAATACAAGTCAAAATAGGGTTGAATTTTAATCTCCTAGACATTCCGGGGCTCTGAGCCGGTTATTTACATGTCAGATCTCATGGTGATCAGCCCAGAAAGCCCTAACGTGGCTGTTCCGTGGTGTTTCCAACATGATCACATAGCTTTCAGAGAAGATGTTTCTTGGGAACGTCATGGGTTCGGTTTTATCCATCATTTATACCTAGGTCCCCAATGTCACCGTTTCTGAAACTCCCTGGTTGCCTAGACAGTAGTGAAGCACTAATCAGCCTGTAGCTTTGGCCATTTGCAGCAGGCTCCATCCAGCACATGAGGTTTTACGGAGGGAATATTCAAGGTCCATCCAGTCGGAAGAATTTACCTGTCAATCCAAGTCTCTTTATATTAAAAAAAAAACAAAAACCCACAGCCACAGGGTCTGGGTACAGGTTTTTTTCGAGAGTGTTAAATGAAAATGTCTCTGCTTGAGATTCATCCTCTGGCCATGACCATTTCATCACTCAGAAAACATGAATAAAAGACACTACTCCTAGTCATTAGCAACTCAGTCAGGGAAAAGAGAAAAATTGGACATTTAAGAACATTTTACTGTTTTGTCATTTCAGACTAAATGACACTCTTAAATGATGGCTAGTCAAACGGGCAGAATCTATTAGTAACTTGAAAATAAGTGTGAAGGGATGCCAAAACCCAAAGGAATCTTAAACTTGCATTTATCAGGCATGTCACATCATTGCTGCTGGTAATAAAAGCATTTTTGTTTTATGTTGCAACGTCTACAGAGAATCATTTTTTTGTGTGTGTGCCCAAGTAAAAAGTGACATTGCAATATCCATTGCATTCTTTTGGATATAAAATTGCCTAAAAAGGTTGAAAATTGATGTTCATTATTTTAGGGCCCATCTAAAAGCCTGATGCATTTATAGAAGTCTTCCTGGTTGCTTTCACAAGGGTCTAGTGTTGATTAGTATTCAATTTCCAGAAGCATTTCCATGCATGGGTTTTATGGTCTTGTTGGGTCTTCAGAACTGAGCTGTCTGGTTTGAACAATGGCAGTAGGACTTGGCCAATAGATGGACACATTTATTTTCTTATGATCGCCCGGCTGCCCCGCCTGCTACACTGCAGTGGCCAAAGAAACAGCAAAGTGTCATTTTTCAAGTTCTGTGAGATTTCATCAGAGTGCAGACTTTCACTCCATTCTAGTTCTTTTCTTTTTAACTCAAGGTCTCTAAAGCACTGATCCAATGAAAGAAAACTCAATCTAGGAGGTAAAATAGAAACGCAGGCTCTCAGGTACGGCTGAAATGGATTACTGCGTTTATATGTACATTGATTTTTACATGGCCACATTCCGAAGTGAAACACCATCCTGCGTGGTCAATTCATGCCGAGTTTCCTTCTCAAATAAATTAAAAACAAAGTGCACCCCAAGAAGAAAGAAGCTCTTCCCTTCAGCTGGACTTCTGGTATACATGCCTTGAGGTTTTTTTTTTTTTTTTGGGTACCTGGGATTGAACCCAGGGGTGCTCAAACACTGAATTGCATCCCCAGCCCTTTTTTAATTTTACATTTTATTTAGAGACAGGGTCTCCCTGATTTGCTTAGGGCCTCACTAAGTTGCTGAGGCTGGTTTTGAACTCCTGATCCTCATGCCTCAGCCTCCCGTGCTGCTGGGATTATAGATGTGCACCACCAGGACGAGGGTGCTGGGAATCTGTGCCTCTGTCCATGTTTGTGACCACCACTCAAGCCCATGCATGATTTCCCAAAACACGGCACACATATCTGCTGATGAATGGCAGGTTGATTTAAAAAGGCACATGAAGCAATGCTATCTTATTTTAATGGTTAGGCATTCATTTTTACATGTACTAGATTTTACTAGAACCTCATTTTTTACTAGAACCTTTTATTGATTTCATGCACAAAATTCTTAGCACAAAGTGGAAAAATAAGAGTTAAAGTTAAACAAATTTTAAGATCAAATAAGTAGGATGGGTTGTGCAAGAAGCACATGAGGAAAGTGAGCACATGGTATGGGAAATGCTTCTAGCACAGTGGTTTTCCTTTCTCTTGACATTGGTGAGCCTTGTCCAACTTTTTCAAGGTATTTGAAGAGACAGGAGAGAAAGAAAAATGGGCTTGACCCGTTAGGCCGTGATGGTTATTGAAAGTTCATCTGGAAGGAAAAGGGACACCTCAAAAACTATTTGGAAAAAGCAATTGCAATTGCAAAGACGATGACATAGTGAACAGGGTGCCCCTCACCCTGGTTACATAGTGACCACGTTGCGTCCAGTATGGTTTCAGCTCTGTCCTCACTAATTCCCATTGTCCTCCCAGGAAGCAAATCTCAGATACTGTGTCCTCTATTAATGTTTTGATAGGCATCTTTAAAAGATGAGGACACTTTTTGAAAGCCAAGGTCCTATCCAATCTCTAGTCTGCCGGGTGAGAGGCTTGTAAGTTGCCACACTCTCCTGACAACAAATAAGAATGTCACCAAATTGAAAAATCAGCAACTCTTCTTAGGCCCTTCAGTCTGCTGAGGTAACAAGCAGATTGCTGCCCTCAAGCCTGGAGAGAGAGGTGAATTCAGAAAATCCCAGCTCACTGGGGCACGTGCTCACCAGCGGAAACCTCTATGGCACCAGCTCTGCAGTCTGAGGTTGACGCCGTGCTGGAGGCTCATCCAGTCAAGGGTCTCAGAGAGCTGAAGCACCGGCAGAGCACCTCACAGGGGGACCCTGCACTCCGGTGACTTATCTTCAGGGGCTCTCCCAGGTTCTCAGAGTGGATATCGGAGAAAATTCCCT
Organism: Urocitellus parryii; assembly: GCF_045843805.1. Taxonomy (NCBI): domain Eukaryota; kingdom Metazoa; phylum Chordata; class Mammalia; order Rodentia; family Sciuridae; genus Urocitellus; species Urocitellus parryii. Next base: position 550,368 of record NC_135546.1, read on the forward strand.
TGTTCTTCCAGCAAGGGGAAGGAAAAACAATAACCACCTTGAAAGCAGGTGAGCACTGCTCTTCTTAACAAGGCCTCCCCGTGGGAGAAGCTTACCAGAGGGGGGACTGGGGGACTCTTGTGCCCATGCCTGTGGGCAGGGAATGTCCAATTCCAGCTCCCTTTAGACTTCCCTAGGGGGGTATAAATACCAACTCCAGCCCACTCTGGAAAAAGCAATTGCAATTTGCTCTGGCCTTGCTGTCCTCCCTGGTAACAGCAGTGTTAGAAGGCACCGAATGGAACCGTTAGGAATACTTGGTTTTTATCAGGTACGTGTGCTACTATGCAGCAGTAGAGCGCTGTTGGTAGGTGAACGTGGAGCAGTTGAGATGACTATTGCAAACTCTAGGGAAACAAAGTATAAGTCTAATTGATGTGGTAAGAAGGGAGAGGAAAGGAAATCATATAAAACCACAAATGGCAGAAGAAGAGTAGACTACAAAAATGGGAGTCAAGAACAATGGCAACGAACAGAAAAACTCAACAACTATGCTCCAGGACTATCCAGGGGTGTCAACAATCACATTAACTCTCAGGGGTCTCAATGTGCTGGCTATATAGCAGGTATCGTTCAGAAATAAGACTTAACTACGTGGTATCTACAAGATGCCCACTTGTAGAAAGATATACCACGCTATCACTGATCAAAAGGAAATGGAAATGATTATTCTAATTCCACACAGAGCAGATTTCATAGTAAGGAAGTTGTCAGGGGTACGGCGAGGCATTGCAGAGTGATAGCAGGGTCAATACTCCAAGAAAACATACTAGTTTTTAATAGACAACAGGCCTATCCACAGAATGTCCAAATCCATGAAGCAGAAACTGATAGAACTTTAAGGAGAAATAGGTGATTCCACTATTAGAAACAGATAGATCCAGCAAACAGAATATCAGTAGGGACAAAGTTGAACTCAATAGCACCATAAATCAACCGGATATAATTGACATCTAAAAACTATTTCATTCAATAACAGAAGATTACACATTTTTGTCAAGTTCACAGGGACCATTCCCCAAGAGAGACCTCATTTCTGGCCATAAGATATACCCTAACAAAATTTAAAAAATATAAATACCATGTCTTCTCTTAGACCCCTGTGGAATTAAACCAGAAATCTCTGACAGCATAATAACAGGAAAATCCCCAAATGTTTAGAGAATAAAGAACTTACTTCTCAATAACATGGTCAAAGAATTAACTTAATGAGAAATTTAGAATATTTTGAACTAAATGAAAATGAAAGTGCAAGCAATAAAATTTGTAGGAGGCAATGAAAGCAGAGGTTACAAGGTGTTTTATGCCAAGGGGCACACACATTAGAAAAGAATAAAGACCGAAAATCCGTAATCTGAGCTTCCACATTAGGAAACAGGCAAAAGGAAAGCAAATTAAATCCAAAGTAGACAGGAGTAAAGAAATAATAGAGATCACTGAAATTAAACATCAGGCAATCAGTGGAAAGCTATTTTTTTGAAAAGATGAATCAAATTGATTAACCAATACCAGGTTAAGAGAGAGAAGACACAAATTACTAGTTTCAGCAGTGAACATAAGGGTGATGATACAGAACCAATGAACATTCAAAGAATAATATGATGATATTGTGAATAACTCCTCGCCCCCAAATTTGATGATCTACATGAAATGGACCAGTTCTTTAAAAGACATAGTTTACCAAAACCCATGAAGAAATAGACAGTGATGGGTTAATAGCTATAAAAGAAATTGAATTAAGGCTACTAACTCTTCAAATTAGAAAGCTCCAAAACCCAGTTAGGTCCACATGTGAATTTCACCCAAGATTTAAGGAAAAAAAATGATATAAACTCTCAGAAGCACTTCCAAAAGACTGAGGTGGAAGGAACACTTCCTAACTCATTCTGTGAGACTAGTATCACCATAATTATATCCAGCGGCTGGGGCTGGGGCTCACTGGATGTGCACTTGCCAGGCATGTGTGAGGCACTGGGTTCAAATCTCAGCACCACATAAAAATAAAGGTCTGTCAACAACTAAAAAAAAAAAAAAAAATTAAAAAAAATATATTTAGACAAAGACATAAGAAAACTACAAACCGATAATCTCTCCTGAACTTGGGCACAAAAGTTCTTAATATCAGAAAGAATAATATACCACAACCAATTGTGGATATTAAAAAATGGATCCTAGGGCTGGGGATGTGGCTCAAGCGGTAGCGCGCTCACCTGGCATGTGTGCAGCCCGGGTTTGATCCTCAGCACCACATACCAACAAAGATGTTGTGTCCGCCGAAAACTAAAACATAAATATTAAAAATTCTCTCTTTCTCTCTCTCTCTCTCTCTCTCTCTTTCTCTCTCTCTCTTAAAAAAATGGATCCTAAAGTCACATGGGCAGGTAAAAGATTTGAAAGAGCCAATTCGATATTGCAGAAGGAGTTCAAATTTTGAAAGACTAATATGAATTAAGTTCAAAACTTACTGTAATACTGCACTGATCAATATAGTGTAGTATTGGTGAAAAAATATACAAGTAGATCCACAAAATAGAATAGAACTCAGATTCACGTGAATATAGGCCACAAAGGGGCAAAGGAAATATAATGGAACAAAGATAGTCTTTTTGACAGTCGTGCCGAACCACCGAGTATCTATCTATAGGCCAAAAAAAAAAAAACAAACCAAACCAAAACCAAACCAGAATCTAGACAAAGAACATACAATGTCCACAAAAATTAACTCACAGTGAACTGGAGACCTAAATATACAACAGACAGCTACAAAACTTCCAAGAGGTAAGAGAGGAGACCATCTCAGGGACTTTGAGTACGCTGGTGAAATTCCAGGTACAACCCCAGAGGCGTGAAAGAAAGATTGGAGAGTCGGAACTTCATTCACAAACGTCTATGTGAGAGACACTGTTAAGAGAATTAAAGACAGGCCACAGTTGGATAAAGGAGTATTATTTTAAAAAACCCTTAATACTGAGAAGTATGAAAACAATAACCTTACAATCCCTATTAAAAAATGGTAAAAAAAATATACCTGAACAGACACTCAAACAAGAATATACTGATGGCAAGGAAGCATCACAGTCACTAGGGGATTGCAAAGAACTGAAGAGAGAAAAATGTCAGAGAAAAGACACATTTCCCAGTTTCTCTACAGCTGGGGATTCCAGCACTGCTCCTCAACTTGGGAAATGATGGAGGGGATTCACTGAAATCTACCTGCCCATGGACCTTTAGGATCCATGTTTTGACCTAAATAATACTATAAGTCAATTGGACCTCACAGATTCCTATAGGAAAATTCATCCAACGACATCTGAATTCACTTTCTTTTTAGGAGATCATGGAACTTTCTCCAAAATAGAACATATTTTAGGCCACAAAGAAAGTCTCAACAAAAATAAAACAAAAAAATCAATATAATCCCTTGCATTTTATCTGATTATAATGGAATGGACTTTAAAACCAAGAACAAGAAATATTACAGAAACCACATAAACAGATGGAAGTTGAACAGTACTTTTTTGAACAATGAATGGATAATAAACAACATGGGAGGAAAAACAAAATTCCTAGAATCAAATGTAATTACAGAACATACCTCAATCTCGGACACTACAAAGGTGATTCCAAGAGGGAAGTTTACAGCACTGAGTGCCTCCCTAAAAACAAGAGAAAGACTCCAAAGAAATGTAATATTCCATCTCACGTTCCTAGAAAGGAACAAATTATTTCCCAAAGCAGTAGAAGACTGGAGATAATTAAGATCGAAGCTGAAATTAATGAAGGAATGAATAAAAAACAACAAAGAGTTTGTTCTTTTAAAAGGTAAATGAGAGTGACAAACCCTCACCCAAAGTAACCACAAGAAAGAAGACACACATCAACAAAATTAAATATGAAAAAGAAGATGTCATCACAGACATTTGCAACCTCTAGAGAATCATTAAGGAATATTATGAAATCTTACATTCCAGTAAATAGGAGAATATAGACTATATTGACCAATGTGAACACATGTGTAGTACCCAAACTGAACCAAGATAATACAGTAAACCTAAAGTGGCCAGTTTAAGATGAAGAGATTACAGCTGTAAAAAAAAGAAAAAAATCTTCTAAGAAGAACTCAAGAGCAGATGGATTCTCCACTGAGCTCTACCAGACCTTCAAAGGACCATCAAATGTCAAATCCTCCTCAAATTATTCCATGAAACAGAAAGGGAACACTCCTACCTTCATTCTGTGAAACCCGGGTCTCTCTAAAACCAGGTAAAGACGCATCAAGGAACGAAAACTACAGACCAATGTCCCTCCTGGACACACATGCAGAGATCTTTAGTGAACTGTTAGTAGTCTGTGTAAAAAACCCATGAAGGAGATTGTTCACCGCGGTCACATTGGTTTCATCCCAGGAATGCAAGGTTCGCTCTACATGTGTAAAGTAATAAATGTAATTCATCACAAAATCACCTCAAGAGATGGGAAGAAAGCCTTCAACAAATCCTGCACTCAATGATGTTAAAAAAAAACACAGTAGAAACCATGAATGGACGGAACGTCCCTCAACATCACAAAGGCTATATATGACAGACCCCCAAACCAACCTCCTGGAGAAGGAGGAAAAAATGAAAGTATTTCTGTTAAAATCTGGAACATGGCAAAGGCTGTCTACTCTTACCATTCCTGTTCAACGTAGTGCTAGGAATTGGGCAAGGGGAGGAAGTAGAAAGGGATACAAATAGGAAAGCAAGCAGTCAGATCATCACTGTGGATGATATAGTCCTAAACTTGGAGATCCAAAAGGCTCCGCCAGAAGACGGCTGGATTTAATGCATTCAGCAAAGTAGCAGGCCACAGGATCAACATAAAAATCCAGTAGCTTTCCTGTACTCCAATAATGAATTTGCTTAGAAAGGAATCAGGAAAACGATCCCATTCACAATAGCCTCAAAATCAGAATGAAACAAAACACCTGGGGAGAAAAATCTAACCAAGGAGGTGAAAGAATTTTACATTAAAAATTATAGAACACGGGCTGGGGATGTGGCTCAAGCGGTCGCGTGCTCGCCTGGCATGCGCGCGGCTCTGGGTTCGATCCTAATAAAATAAAGACGTTGTGTCCGCTGAAAAATAAATATTAAAAAACTCTCTGTCTCTCTCTCTTTCTCTCTCTCTCTCTCTCTTTAAAAAAAATTCTCTCTCACTCTCTCTCTCTAAAAAAAATTATAGAACACTGAAGAAATTGAAGATCTTAGAAGATGGAAAGAACTCCCATGTTCTTGGATAGCAGAACCAACATTGTCAAAATGACCATATTTACCTACAGATTCAGTGTGATCCCCATAAATATACCAATGTCATTCTTCACAGAACTGGAAAACAAATGCCCTAAAATCCATACGGAGTAATGAAAGGCTCAGAATAGCCAAAGCAATACTGAGCAATAAGAGCAATGCTGGAGGCACATAATACCTGATCTCAAATTATTTGACAGAGTGACAGTAATGCAACAGCATGGTGTTGGCATGAAAAGAGGCATGAAGACTAGTAGAATAGAAGGAGAGACACAGAAACCATTCTGTATAGATGGTCGTCTGTTCGTCAACAAAAGTGCCCAAAACATACATTGGAGAAAACAAAAGTTTTTAAACAAATGGTGCTGGGAAAACTGGATATTTATATGTAGAAGAATGAAACTAGATCCCTTTCACCTTACACAAAAATCAATTCAGAGTTGATGAAAAATCCACAATTTGATCAGAAATACGAAGCTGCTAGAAGAAAACACAAGGCATCCCCACATGTTGGTGCAAGACCAGCTTCCTTGACAAGACTCGTAAAGCTCAAGAAATAAAACCAAGAGTCAACCTGTGGAATGGCATCGAATTAACCAGCTGCTGCGTAGCAAAGTAAGGATGATGAGAGACCCTACAGCACGGGAGTAAATCTTTGCCAGCTACTCTTCTGACAGGAGATCAATATCCAGAGTCTCTAAAGAATTCAGACAACTTCAAAAAACCAAGTCACCCAATCAATAAATGCAGAAATGACCTAAGCAGGCATTTCTCAAAAGAAGAAATACAAATGGCCAACAAATATACTAAAAAAATGCTCAACATCCTTATAGTCAGGGAAATGGAAATTGGAACTCCATTGAGATTTCATCTCACTCCAGTTAAAAGGGAAATCATCAATATACAAATTGCACTGCTGGTGAGAATGTGGGGAAAGGTACATTTATATATACACTGCTCGTAGGTCTGCAAGTTAGTGCAAACACTCTGGAAAAGCAGTGTGGAGACTCCTCAAAAGACTAGGAATGGAATCACAATACGACCCAGACATCCCACTCCCTGATATTCATTCAAAAGAACTGAAATCAGCATACTATAGGGATATGAGTCCATCAATGCTTATAACAGCATGAATCACATTAGCCAAGTTATGGAACCAGCCAGGTGCTTCCTATCAACAGATCAATGGATTTTAAAAAAAAGGTATACATTCACAGTTGAGTATTACTCAGCCATTAAGAAGACTGAAATTATGGCATTGGTGGTAAATGCCAAGTAAAATAAGCCAGACTCAAAAATCAAGGGTCAAACTTTTTTTTTCCTTGTGTGTGGGTGCTAGAAGGAGAGAATGAAGGAATGAAAAAAGGAGATCTTAAAAAAAATATAGGATAGCCAACAGAGGAAGAGGATGAAGAGGGAGGGTTTTGGGAGGGAAGGAGAAGTACCGGGGAATAAAATCTGCCAAATTATGTTATGTCCGTGTATGAATATACCACAATGAATCCTGCTTATATATAAATAATTATAGTGCATAATCAAAATGATGATGATAATCCTAACAATAGACATGCTATCAATAGAGCAGAGGAAGTCAGTGACGGGGAGGGAAAAGGAGGGTACCCAGCATGAGATTTATCAAATTATATGTATATACTAATGTGGCATAATCATAGTACACCAATAAAGATTTTTTTAAAAAACACAGAATTAAAACACGACGCATCTATTAGAATGCCCAAGATCTAAAATGCTGATAACACTATACGTTGATGAGTATGGGGAGCAACTGGAACTCTCATTCATCGATCGTGGGAATGAAATGTGGTGTAACTCCTTTGGAAGACAGCAGAGTAGTTTCTTATAAAATTTAACCCTCTTACCATACAATCCTGCAAGCCATACTTCTTGGTATTTATTGAGTGAAAAGCACACACCCACTCAAATAACGGCCCCTAGATGTTTACAGCAGCTCTGCTCCTATTTCTTGAAGTAACTTGGAAGCAACCCATGTCTTCTCCCGGGGTGGAGGGAAATAAATCAAGAGAAACAAGCTGTTGAACCATGAAAAGACATGGAGGAAATTCGAATGCCCGTGACTAAGTCAGAGGAACCAATCTGAAAGGCTGTGTCCTGTATGATTCCAACTCTGACTCTCTGGGAAGACAGAACGAGGGGGAGGGACACTCAGTAGTTGCCAGAGGCTAGGGGACAGGGAGGGGTACATACGAAGAATGGAGGATTTTTAGGGCAGCAGAACTGTTCTGTAACATACTGTGATGATGCACGTCTTTATGTGTGTGTGCAAACACAGAAAGTACAGCACAAGGTGATTCCTAGTGTAAACTGTGGACTTTGCATGATGATCACAGGTTACCATGGACTGATGGGTCGATTCCAGTGCTGATGGGTACGGTAGGGATGTTGAGCTTGTGAGAGGATTGGGGGAGTGGGGCTCAGAGTTCTGCTTGCCTTTGCTGTTTATCTAAGACCAAGCTTATTCATATTGCTAATGGAAACAGCACTAGTGTGACTCTTACACAGAAATACCAGTGAATTCCCAAGTGGCCATAAAATATTCACCTGGTATTCAAGTGCCCCTGCACACCTCATGAGTTTATTTTGGACTTGTATAGTTCGTGTGAATCAAGTTCTAAATAAAGGTCATAATGGGCATTTGTCGACTGGAATCATGTGTCTATTTACTAAATTAAGGAACAGTTCCTCCGTCCAGGTGCGGATGTTTGCATCCTCATGTCATGGTGCCAGAAGTACCTTTCTCTCATGTTTTAGAGGGGACAGAGAGGTGGTTAGAAAGAGATTGGGTTAATTTCAGTTTTGTGTGGTTTTTCTAAGACTCAGTAATGGGTAGTGTTCTGTTTCCCCGTCGGGAATCTATAGTAGCCTCTCCTTCTGATTTTGTGAGGTTAAGGACTATTGCCGCTCATCAGACTTATATTGTTTCATCGGGTTCCACGATTATGGTATTCAAACTCTGTCAGCCCCCTGCGTTTATTCACTGAAATGGTTGTGTGAAGGGGAACATCCCCTCATCCACTACTGGTGGCTAATAATCAGACTTTAATTTACACAAGGAGGTACACGTCTGAATGCCTCCACACGTTTACTAATTTAAATAAAAAAAAAAAACAAAACAGTGTTCTTGCCTGGTGTGAGTTGGAGTAAGCTAAGGAGCTCTGGGTTCTTGGTTTCTGGTGAAAATACAGAGAGCAGATTTTAGCTGTTGCAGGGGTGAGGGATGTGGCCTGAGCTTCCTACCTGCAGGTGTGCAGCCCAGGTGTCCTCACCAGCCTGCTGTGTGACCCAGGGGTGGGTCAAGGGGGCAGAGCCAGCCCGTGGCCACCCACTGAGGCTTTCTGGGGGGCAGCAGCTGCTCGGCTCTGGCCCCCACACTGTGGGAATTTCGGGGTAGAGGAGGGAGTGGGTGGACTTTCAGAAGAAGCTCATCTCCAAACTTTCACTTGGTGTCTCCTGACGTCGAAGTCTATCATCTAAGGCGAGGTTTTAAAACGTCCCTGCATGGGCCAACAAGCACCCCTGCCAGCATGCCGATCGGTGGCCGGCCCACTCGGCACCCCTGCTTCAGGAGGCTGAGGGACCCCGTCTCATTTCTGCCGCTTTCTGCTTTTCCTTCTGAACGCTGAGGGCCACGTGCTCCCGTACTGTTCCCCGTCTCTCTCGCTTCCCGAGGGTGACCAGCACCTCAGGAGCAGCTCCTCTGGCCCAAGTGTTTCTCTGTACCCATGGGGTGCTGGGGCTCCAAGAGGACAAGGCTGTGACATGAAGTCACCTGCGCAGAAGGTCTAACCTGGAATCGGGTCTGATGTCAGTGCAGTGCACCTTCCACGGCAAGCCTCGGCCCTGGCTGGTAGAGGAGTAGTGTGGGGGCATCGGGCCACAGAATACCTCTCCGCTCCAGAAGCCTCTGCGTCCCTGGGCCTTGGTCTCCTGTGATGTGCACCATTGCTTGGGAGCAGAGAGGGAAGACGCTCGGCGCAGTGGACCCTAACCTAGATGCAGTCACTTGTTACCTTTCTCACTGCCGTCACACACAGTCCCCAGAGCTGGACGCAGTGCTCTTTGTGCCTGGGTGAAACACCGAGGCTTAGAGATCAAAGCCACTCTGTCTGGGCCACACCGGGGCTAACTGACAGACCAGGACTGTGTGACCCACAAAGCCTGCGTTCTTTCCATGACTTCCCTCCACCTCCCGTCTCCAAGCTCCCAATGACACCCAATGTCATCTTCTTGGTTTCAGCAGGACCACAACCTCAGCCAGATGGCGAAGGCAGCAGCCCTGCTGTCCTAGAGGACAGCCAAGGACCGTAGCAGCACGGCGTCTTGGAGGTCTCTCTCCCACGGTTGTTCTGCTTTTTCCTTCCTTTCCAAATTGCCTTTCTGGAACCCAATTCACCAGCCTGTACAAACCCACTAGGTCGGGGTTCTGGAAGGAGGCAGACCCAGCCCTCCAAGGGAATGAGGGAGTTGTTCTGAGAGGGGAACGTCACCTGGCTATGGCAGCATCAAGAAAACCTGCAGAAACAGGAAGCACCCCACGGCTGGGGCTGGCAGGGATCAGCTCCTGCCGCCCAGCCGCAGCTGTGGCCTTGGAAGAAGAGTGCAGTTACCGCTGCCTCAGCCTGGAGGGAAGGAGCCGGGAAGGAGACAGTGGCCTCTCCCCCATCCATCAAAACAAGAGGCAGAGAAAGGTCACAGGTGGAACGGGAGGAGCCAAGAGCAGCCCAGTTGCCCCCCGACTTTTCTACGTACCACTGCAACCTAGCAGACGGGACTCTGCTCTGAAGGGCACCTCTGTTAGCAAAGATCAGATGCCTCTTCTTGTCCCCAGCCCCACTGCTGTCTCCCTGGCTGGAGTCCCAGCCAGAGAGCAGCCAGGCACCCCTCAGCTCTGCCCTGGCTGACGCGAGCTTCGCCATCTGGATCAGGAAAAGGCACTTTCAAGTTCGTGCTGCGGGATCCTGGTGGAGACGCCACCTTCCTCCCGGACACGCCTGCCCTGCCAACATCTGTACCTGGCGGCTCTTCCTGGAGACCTGGCCCACGTTTTCACCTTCTGGATCTTTGGCCCTGATCTTTGTTTCTGGGACCCCCTAGAAACGTGTCTCTCCCAGGTTCTTTGCTTTGAGGCCTGGTGTGTGCCTGTGAATTCAGTTATTTTCATTTTATGAATATGCATACACAAAACCCAAGATATTTTCCCTGAGAAGCTGCAAATCTGCACTGCAGGAAACACGCTGCTATTTCTGCTGATGGGTGGAGCTCTGCCGATTGGCGCCAAGTGCCAGCCAGCTGGGTCTCTGCTCTCAGAATCCCACCTTGGGGACCGCGGAAACGCTCTTCTAGCACGTTCCTGTTACCAGATAAATGGTTTTTCATTTTTTCGAACAAACAGAGAAAGTGTTTTGTTTGATTTGATGCTGGGGACTGAACCCGGGACCTTGCACAGGTTAAACATGTACTCTGCCACATGAGCTACGCCCTCAACTTCAAAATTTATTTCTTGCCCTCCTTCGCGGTGCTTAGTGGAGATGGTGCATACCTGAAGTGCTTAATGCCTCCCCTCCCCTCTGACGGCCCCAGAACTAGCCTCTCTTCCTCACCTTGGGTCTGCCTCATAGTCAGCAAAAGTGTCAATGTGACCCTTTCAGAGTTCCTGATGGTGCTTTTCTCCTGCCGATTTGCTCAGCGTTGCACTGAAACAGAATGAAAACAGAATGTGTGTTGTGTTTTTCTCCATCGGCAAGGCACAGTATTCCATAGACAGGTGTGAATGAGCATTGAGCATAGAGTCAGGATTGCAGCCGTGGACTCTGCATAGAGATGAAACACTCCTGCAGCTGGGATTTCTGGCAGGGGAGACCAGTGCCAGGCGGATGCTGATGCTCTGCTAAGTGATGAGTGTTCTGCCGCCGTGCTGAGAGGGTCCTCTGGCTTGGCGTACCCTGGAGCTCATCTTTACAGTTACACATTGTCTCATTGTTTGAGGGAGGGATACCGAAGCCTCAGTGAGGGTAGTGACTAGTTATTTTTCATTTCAGTTACACCATGTTTTATAGCTTGGACACATTTGGGGTTGCTGTGCCATCTTGTTGATTTACTTCTTGTCATTATAAAATGTCCCTTTATTTCTCTTCAGGTGGTGGTTGTTGTTGTTATCATCATTATTATTATTACCGGTGTAACCACCCTAATATCCATTTGATTAAGATCTTGAGGATATATCTATCAATGATGTCATCGTTTTATCAGTTCAAGTGATCTATGGAAACCTGACCTCCATGTATGCCCCTTTATAAATATTTTCTGAATGTTTCCTATTCATATATTACGAACTGTATCAGACACAGTTCACGCATGCCAGGTGAGTGCTCTTCCTCGGAGCCACAACCCCAGCCTCTGCAGTTTGTTTTTATTAGCATTTTGGGATTGCGGAATTCTGCAGAGCAAAAAGAACAGCCAGGGAACCTACCACGGGGCCATTTTCCAGGCCCCTGGGTCCTAGCCAGATTTCCTTCTCCTTTCTGTGGTCCAGGGTGAATATGCATGTATTTATTCCATGGTGTGACTTTGTAAATACGAACGTGTCTTCTCCATCTTCTCAGAAGTTCTTTTAAGATCTATTTACAAACGATTCGCTGTGGACAATCACACGATTAAGCAACCTTCCAGGACTGTGCGGCACGATGCACAGCCACTGGCACACGTGGAGGTTTAAGCTAAAATTGAAAAGCTGAGTAGAGCTTGCACTTCCTTTGTCACAACTGTTTCATTTCAGGGCTTGTGGCCACTTGAGGCCGACACCACGACACGGCACCCTGGGTCATGGAATGCTCCCCCGTCCAGGGGGCTGGTGCCCGGCAGCGTCTCACTGGGTAAAGTGAGTGGGCAATGCGGATGCTTCCTGGCTGTGGTGTGTGCCTACTTCCATTAGCAGTGGGTGAGGAGTCTCTCTGCCACGTGCTGTGGCACCCCTGGGTCGTAGCCCGCCTTCTAACATCTTGCCATATCGGCGTGCGTGAGAATGACGAGGTACCATTGTCCTGTGTACTAAGGAGACTTTGATATCTTCAAATGTTCTTATTGACCCATTTTTCTGCCCATTTTTCTAGTGGGATGTTTATTTTGTTCTTATTAATTCATAGGAGTTTTAAAAGTATATTGGATCCTTTTTTTTGCCCATGAATGTCTCCTGTCCCACAGGGCTGCCATTTTTTTTCTAGAGTGTTTATTTATCAGCATAGGATAGGCTCTGCTGGGGTGACAGAAGCCTCCATCTCAGCGAGTCTGATGTTAGTCGCTGTGTCTTAGAAAACTCATGGCCTCCAGACTGGGGAGAAGAGCTGGGGGACCTGCATGGGGTATTTTTAAATGCCGAATCAGAAAGTGGCTTATGTCACCACTGTGCAAGTCACAGCTGGTCCTGAGCCTAGTCCTGGGGAGGCTGGACAGAGTACCTGAAAAGCACATGGATATTTACAAAGGCTCCGTTTCTGCCCTGTGGCACCATTTAATAAGCCCTTGCTTTTAATGTTAGTGTAGAATTCGGCTCTGTTTCTTTATAGTTTTTTACTTCTAAGTTTTGAAAATAGATCTTTCCACTAGAAGGTTAAGTTCACCTCAGGAGAAGGAATAGAGAATTCCTTGACCTGAACAGTGATGTCTTTCTTCACTGCCTCTAAAGGACTGTACCTATGCTTTTTGTATTTAGGTCTTTAACTCCGATGCACTTAATTAGGGGGGCAATTATATTGTTATAGCACCATAAAAACATCCATGTTTCCTGCTAGTATGGCAGTCACGCTTCCTGTGCTGGTGGACGCGTGTCTGGGTGCTGCATGCTGTTCCACTACTTTGCTCATCTGTTCCTGGGCCCTTACTACAATATCTGATATGGTGAGTTCTCATCATACCTGCAAATCAATGTCCCATTGCCTACGTCCTCTTTGGGGGCTGTTTGGACTTTTCCTGGTTTTCATCCTCTTACTTAGATAGTGCAGTCTTCCTGCCAAGTTTTAAAGTAAAACCTGTGCGGGTAGAATACGCCCATCAATTTGGGAAGAAGTGTCATCTTTTCAATACTGAGTCTTCTTATCCGTAGCAATTGTGTAGTACAATAACTGTCTATATGTACTTTTATTTAGATTTTACTTATCTTTCTATAAAGTTTCCTGTGTCATGGCTGCATTTAAGACATTTATTAAGGCGTTTCTGTCATTGGTTAGATTGACTTGTTAGCTCTTTTGCAAATATTCCCTTTTTTACAATTATGTATTTCAGCTGTCAGATGGGTTTTTTTCTTTCATTGTGGGATCTGTCCTTAAGTATTTCTCCCTTATTTCTATGCACTGATAAGGTATAAATACTAAATTTGTTTCTTACTCCTAAGAGATGCCGTTTTGTTTCTAGTGGGTCTGCTGTGAGTGCAATGTTTTGGCCCCAGGTCTGTGTGTAGAGTTTCTTACTAGACTTGCCACTCTGAACGATGGCCTTTTCTTCGCTCCCTCTGCTGCCCAAGTGGTCTGGGCTCAGAGAAACCTTCAGAGTCAGAGTGAGCTGTGGAGCTTTGCTTGCCGTGCAAGGCTCTTAATTTCCCTTGATTTGGGTCCCTGCAGAATTTTTATTTTATTGCTAACTTATAATTAACATTGCTTCTGTATTTATAATTTTTATTTAATTTTAGTCAAGAGGGTCAATTAGGTTAGTAAGTCGGCCATGCTCCTGGGAACTGAAATTGAGATCTATGTCTTAACAAGTGTGTGTTTGTATATATATGGACATGTATATGTACACAGTATTTAAAATAGTTCCAGAAAATACCCCCTGATTATTTTTAAAGGTTGAGTTTAAATGACTTGGTTCAGTTGAATGGCAAGTCTTGGTAGAAAAACTGTTGTCGTCTGACCTTCTTATCCCCTGCTTCATTTTTCTTTTTTATTTGGCCGTTAAGTTAATAGAGTACTCTGAGGCTTGTGGTCAGCAGTGTCAGCTTACTCTTTTTGTTGGGCAGATTGACATTTAAAAAGTTCCACTCCTTCTCCTAACAGTGTGGTCTTCATCCTCTGCCCTCCGGGATCCCGAGAGTTGATGCTGACCCTGCTACATCTTGCAAGGTCAAGTTGTCTCCAAATAAACTCTCCTCCCTTTCTTGCCAGTTAATCAACAAGTGGCTATTGAAGCTCTGCAAAGACTCTAGTGTGCTAATGGCACTGTGTTCTGCTGAGGGTGTGAGGCCAGGCTTTCCTGGGGGGGAGAATCTGAGGACAGGATCTTCTATGAATCCTATGGTTCCTGCTTCTGGCTCAAGATTCCCTGGAGGCATGTCCAGGGAGAACAAAGGGCCTAGGGAACTACTAAGTTTTCTCTCCTGTGAATGGTTAGGCTAACCCATAAAACAAAGGAGAGCAATGAGCCCTCCAGGAAGCCGTGCCACAGGAAGCAGGGGAAATTCAAGTTAACATTTCATCTGGTGTTTAGGGGAAATTCAAGTTAACATTTCATCTGGTGTTTTGTCATGACAGTTAATATGAAAATACCGAAAGCAATATCCCAGCTTACTAATTTCCTTTTTCTTGATATAAGAACATTGGCCCACAAAGTATATGTTGTGTATTATCTCACCATTAAAGATCTATTTTGAATCCTGTTCTCTAATTTCAAAAAAAATTTGAAAAGAATTCTTGGTGAAATTAGTGTTTACCCAAATCATCATATCATTTCCCTTTGGGGTGATGGAAAACGTTAACGTATATATTTTTTTTCATCATTTTAAATTGGTGATCGTTTTTACACAATTAGTCCCTGTATGTTTTGGGGGAAAAAAAGGAATAAAATAGAGATAAGAAGAAAGTTTAAAAATATTCCTTATTTCATTACTTAGAAACAAATGCTTATTCATATTTTTAAAAACATTTTAATGTAAGGCAAACTCAAATGTACGGAAAGGTTGTAAGAGTCAGGCCAAGGATTTCTAAGTCCTTGCTCAGATCCAGTCTGTGCCTGGTCTGTATTGGGTGTGATCTTGCCTTGTGCCTGCAGGTGTGGGTGTGCCCACTCTTATTTCCTGAACCATCAGTTCCCCGAACCCTGGGTCCGTCATGAGTCAAGCATGGAGCTGAGTGGGCCCATCTTCCTGGTCTTCTTGGACATCTTTATCTCACACCTCATCATCTTGATGTGCTGGCTGGCCAGCTGTTTCTAGAATGGCTTTCGACTCGTCTTATATTTCTTTCTGAACAGGTTTGGAGAGACTCGAGGAAGCCTGCCCTCTTGCTCTCTCGAGAGCCTACTCTGCTCGGGCTTTTGTCCCTGGGTTCTTCCAAGAGTGCTTCTCCTCAGGTTCCAGGTCACCTTCATGCCATGAGGCTCAGCGTCCCCCAGGGCTCAGACTCTGCACAGAGTTGGGTGGCCCGTCCCTGCTGGCACTCTGAGTCCAGTGTCCATTTTTCTGTCTCTCCCCTTTATTCTCCTTCCTCAGGGTCCTCCTCAGGTTCCCCGGTCGACCTTTCCCACTCTTCCAGACTCCAGGAGGCCCAGGGTCCCACGTTTCTCTCTTGAACTCTCTGACTGCTCCATTCATTTGCAAAGTAGTCCACCCACCTGGGAAGTGGATCTAGTTACCGCTTATGTGTGACCCCAGATCGGGGATGCCTCCCAGGCCTCACTCCTGAAGGCTGGATGATGTGTCTAGCTGTTTACCTCCCATGGGGAGGCTGGTAGGTTTCTCGGATGGAGGTCTGTTACCAAATTCTTACTGGTTTTCTGAAGGGCCAATCCTCTCTCTCTCTATTCAGAATAAAAATCCAGCTTCCTAGAGGGCATTAAATAAAGTGACCTCACAAGGAGCCTCTGATTGCAACCCTTACCTGCTCTCCCGCTACTCGTGGGAATGCTTGTAGCCCAGTGCCTTTGCACCTGATCCTGCTGCCCGAAGTCCTCTCCCCACATGCCTCTGCTCTTTCCTCGGCTTCATTTTGGCTTCCGAGGGGGAAGTGACCCTCATCGTGCTGTTGATTCCTGACCACCGTATCTACTACGGCAGGCTCCCTCCCTGGCCCTCCTCACTCTGTTTTCGGTTTCATTCCCCTTTGGTGCTTACTATTGTCCTACCTGTGGTTCCTCTTTACCCCCCACTGGAATGTTGACGACCTGTTCATATGAACTTTGCTTCATCTCACAGATCTAGTGCTTAGAATGGTACCAGGCTCTGAGTGGGCATTTGGCAAATATTTATGCAGTGAGTAAAATCGATGTCTTTTAAGATCTGTTCTATAATGGAAATATCTATTAAAATATTTGAACAATCTTTTGTCTGGGGTTTCGACAATTGCTCTCTTTTATGCCCTGCACATCTTTCTGCATCACCAAATATAGATCTGAATCATTTTTAATAGTGTCAGAGTAGCCCATTGTATGGAGGTACTGTGATGATCCATTCAAACTCGGCTGATGGACAGTTGTATTGTCTGCATTTTTTTTTTTTTGTCATTTCAAACAATAATGAATGACCTTACACTGAAGCCGTTTGTAATTCAATTTGTCAAACAATTATCGAGTGCCTGCTCCGGGTATTTCACCGGCCTGGACAATGGAGTGGTAAAACAGAGACAAGTAGGACAAGGGTCCCTCGCTCCGGAAGCTCCCGACCTCCATCGTCTGTGAAGGAGACCGAGGATGACAAACGAAGATCTTAGAGTTTGGAGAACTGTAATCATGGCCAGGGCTGGGAGAGGGGCACACAGTGCTGCAGAATCAGGGGTGGGCGCTGCCTGGAGGCAGCCCG
Organism: Urocitellus parryii; assembly: GCF_045843805.1. NCBI lineage: Eukaryota > Metazoa > Chordata > Mammalia > Rodentia > Sciuridae > Urocitellus > Urocitellus parryii. Next base: position 567,513 of record NC_135546.1, read on the forward strand.
AGGAGCAGGAAAGCATTCTGTAGGTCCACACAGGTGCGCCTGACCTGGAGGAGAGTCAGCTCTTGGGGGTCTGAGCCAGGACTGGGGACTTAGGTGGATGGAACAGAAAGTGCACGCTTGGCCTGGCCAGCCACGCAAGAACTCTTCGCAGGTCCATGTTACGCCAAAAGGGATCCATGGGCAGACCGGTGTAGGAACACATCCGCTCCTTTACCTCTCCAACGGTTTCCTTTTACAGAAGAAAGTTCGCCCAGATTATCCGGGCCCCATGGGAAAGCAGACTCATCATTTCCAAATGTTCTACTATTTGGAGAGAAGCTAAAAATGTGCATTGTTAAAATATGGAACTTCCTGAAATTTTTTTTTTTTTTTTGTACTGGGGATGAACCCCCGGGGCGCTTAACCACTGAGCCATATCCTCTGCCCTTCTTTTGTATTTTATTTTTAGAGACAGGGTTTCACTGAATTGCTGAATCTGGCTTTGAACTCACAGTCCTCCTGTCTCAGCCTCCTGAGCCACTGAAATCATCAGCGTTGCCCCCACATCCCATATGGAACTTCCTGATTTTTAACAGGTCTTCAACTCCTATCTTTTCCAAGTATCATTTTGTGAACGTTGAAACCACAGTGACAAAACCCCCCAATTGACCCCTCCCCGTGGGCTGCAAGTAGCCTCTGAGACTTGAATTTGTAAATTCAGCCCCAAAGAGACTCTGTCTTTAGGAATATGAATTCCATTTTTTTTTTTGGTGGGATCTCGAACCATTGCAAAAACATTCCATTTTACATTTCAATTTAGTTTGCACACACTCAGATAAATCAAATAAAACTTGTAGAAAACAACAATCCTAACAATTTATCTCACTGAAAAGGAAGCACTGCTCGCTAGCCACTCTGTCCTGACCAGATGCTGCTTTCGTCTTCTGTGCCTGTCATCCTGCAGGATCCTCTGGGAGGTCCCTTCTCCAGCATTTAGGACTTAGCATGCCAACGGGGATGTCAATGGCTTCCGAGGTCTCCTCTTTCTCCTAAACCACAGTCCCAGAACAGGCAGCGGGCCTCCAACAGGGGGGTGCTGGACGTGGGCTTCGAGAGTCCCCACGTGTCAGAGTCTATATTTGAGTCTTGGCTTGTGACGGTCCCTGAGCTTCGGAAGAGGCTGAGCCTTCAGGGAGGAAGCCACTTGTCACTAACTGCCTCACTCACCTTCCCTCCAACAATGGATCCTCGAGTCTCAGTCACGTACTCTTGACCCTGAGACCAAATCGGCTCCACTGTCCTCTGTCTGCTCCTCCACACAGTCCAGCTCTCGGTCGGAGAATTGACTACGAAGGGCGAACCATAAAGGCTTTACTATTTTAAGCTCTGTGTGATCCAAACCCTTTCTGGTTACTAAGAAACACAAAAGATTTCAGTTACTGTGGAATTAAATGGAGCCTAGAACATTCAATATTTGTCAGGTCAGGTTGCAAATGAGCTCCTGTATTCATAATGGATGTGTCACCATCATAAATATGACAGAAGGACATTTGCAAAAAGATGATCATCCACACTGAGAGAGAAATACAAGCTCAAGAAATTAACATTTCCCTGCTCCCTGCCTTCTCTCTGCCTTGCATTATTTAGGGATCTCTGGTGACTTGACTGGCATCCTTCCGGCTCCCCAAACCTGCAGGGTGCAGAGCTTGTGGAATACACTCCACCCTGATATCAAAGGAAGGACCCCTGCTGGAGAGGTTGACATGTCCTCTCTCATCTCGGGGTCGACCAGGAGACCTGCATTCAAAGGCACCTTTGTCTCCGTGGGAGCAACTTGAGACATGTTGGGTTTTGATTCATATTGGTTGCAGGTACATGCTGGATCAAAGTCCACGGGAGAGGGAGGAGGAAGCCAGATGCAAAGAAGATCTAGGGGCAGAACAGAAACGCCAGACATCTTACTCTGCTTATTAGCTAAGCTGCGTTACCGTGACCAGCCCACACTTGTTGAACACTTAGGTACACAACGCTAGTGCTCCCCCACCCTCCGGCTCATTAGAATCCCCAGACCAGCTTTAAAAACTGCTTGTGTCCTGGCCTTACCCCTGAAGACTGATTCAACTAGTGATGGCGGGGCTCAGGCGGTGGAAGTTTTACTAGTTCCCCAGGCAATTCTAACGTGCAGCCGGGTTGGAGAACCACTGTACGAGAGATGCTATTCTTAAACTGCTAAATGATCGGCTCATTTAATCCACGGGCCTGTAATGTTGCTATTATCGTTATCCTCAATTTTCGGTTAAGAAAATAGAGGTAAAGAGAAGTTAAACATCCTGCTTCTTTTCAATGCAGGCTCTGAAGGGGGTGAAATCGAAATTCTAATCCAGGTAGCTGTATTCCAGAACGTGAAACAAATTTAATGCAAAGATCAGAGGAAGAGAAACATCTCCTGCCATGAATTTGGGGCAAAAATAGCAGAAGGATGATTATATAGGCAGTAAATTTATAGCAGCGTAGTCCCCATTATGTTGTGTGTATGTGTATAGCATTAGGTAGGCACACACCCATGCTGAAGGAATGTGAGCAATTGGGAAGCAGGATGCTTCAAGGATCCACAGGATGGCTTCAGGGTGACAGTCAGCACATGCATACTCAGAAGGGGGTCCCACAGTGGCTCACTGCTCTATTGTCAATGTCTTAGAATTCTAATACATTGGAATAAAGGCCCAGATTCTAACTTTTTTTACTGGACCCTACAAACTGTGAGTGTTGATACGAGGCCAGTTCTGAGTGCCAGACTCAAGGGTGTGGAATCCCAGAGGTCTTCTTGGGTCTGCAGCATGGTGGGACGTGGCAGGTGGCTGCTCCCCGGCCGGGTTTTCAGCAGAACAGTGATCCCCACTGCCCCTTTCTCATGACAGCATGCCTCCTGGAGCCGGAAAAGCAGACATCCAGGTGTTTGGCAGAGGAGGAGCAGAGCCAGGTTCCCAGGAAAGGTGGCAGCCTTCCAAGAGCCGGGTCCTCGTTCACTGTCGCGTCTGATCTTTGTGACTCTCTGAGATGAAGATGGTGTCTATGCCCTTGTGGTAGATGCAGGCAGTGAGGCACAGGGAGGCTGAGTTACTCACCCAAGTCATAGAGAAACTGGAGGAGAAACGAGGCTACACAGAGCTGCCTTCCACACTGTGCTATCAGCTTGTAGGGCAATACTGGATCAATTCTTTGGGGTCCTCTGAGCTTCTGACTGCTGGACTCAGAGATGCTCCTTGCCCGTCTTCTTGTTCACAGTTCCTTCCCTAAATAACGTGGACACCATTGGAAACGTCCCCAAACTATGAGGAATTAGGACACCCGAGTCCTCCTCCAGTCCTATCCCTGCTGTTTACTAGGCGACCTTGCAGTGGGTCACTTTATTAGTGCATTTATTTTTCCCTCCACCAACCTCCTTCAGCACTGTCCATGGACATCTTTAATGTGTTAAGCCTGCACCCTTCCCTTAATTTTCAGGAGCAACTGAGAACAGGGTTCTCACTTCTGAAGGATCTGAGTACTGATTTCCAGAGCCCTGGTCTCCCTGTTTGTTAAAAGGGAGACACATGTGAGGTGGGCTGGGGTGGGAGTGAGGGGAGATAATGGCTGCTGGGTGTGCGACACTGTGCCGGTGCCATCTGGCGTCTCTTGCCGTCTCCCCGACCCGGTTGGCTTGTTCGCTGAGTTCCTGAGGGTGGCATGACTACATCTCTCTTTTCCACCCTCTGTACCTTAACTTCCTCAGGACCAAGATCAGATTTCTGCAGTGCCAAGTTGTGGTGACGATGGGGACTCTGGCAGTAGTCTGCCTGGAGGACAGTGCTCCCTTGTCACTGTGTCCTGTCACCTCAGTTACCCATAGCCAGCTACGGTCTGAAAATATGAACTGGAAAATGCCAGAAATAAGCCACGGGCTAATTTTATACCGTGCCCGGTTCTGAGTAATGCAATGAAAACTCACACTGGCCCACTCCCTCCCCCGTAGGCACCCTGCCATCTCACATCACCACCAGCAAAGGCTGGGTAAAGTACAATGGGATATTTTGAGAGAGAGAGAGCGCGAGAGAGCAAGAGCGAGCATTCACGTAACATCAGTGTAGCGTAGGGCTCAGTGTGGCCTGCCTTTCAGGTATCCACGATGGGGGGGTTTGGAACATGTCCCCCATGGATAAGGGGGAGACTGGCTTGTAGTGCACAGACACAGCCACCGTGGCTAAGGGCATCAGCTCATTTCATTTAACCCTAACAACGGCCCAGCGCGATAGGTACCTTTTACAGGTGAGGAGGTGGAACTAGGGGAGGATGGGCAGACTGTCCAGGTCACCCCCTTAGCGGTCCCTGAGCAAGGATTCCAACCCCATTTTTCAGGGTGCTAATGACTAATCTCTTAAACACTGCTGTGCTTCACCCGTTGCTCAGAATTTCTGTTGTACAAATGGGTCGTGTTTACATATTTTCATTACATTTAAGTATCGGTGTTTGACTTATTGAGTGATGATATTCATGAAGGCTGGTGCTGTGCATTGATACAGCACATATGCTATGGGTTAGCTTCCAAACTCCTAGAGGAGGCTAAATTTAGACTTACTGCCTTATTCAGTATTTCTAATTGTGTCTGTCTTGGTGTCAATACTTAAATATACGGGTTGTCAAGAATCCAACTAGAAAATATGTAATACCTAATATTAAGTAAAAAAAAAATCTATGGAGTAGTTCAGATAAGACCCTATTTTCCCTTGGTTTGAAATGGATTCTTCTTTGTCCACATTTCTAGAATTTTATTTATCGTTAGATTTGTGTGTAATGTTATCCTCAAGAAAATAGCAGTCAATGGTTTTGGGTTTGTTTTTTTCTTACCCCGTGGGTTGTCTGGTGCCCCACCTGCCCTGAGCCTTTAATTAACCAGGAAGTACTTGCTCCTTTCTCCCTGGTTTTCCCTAGGGTATTTACACCCCCCACCACCCTTTGGCAATGGACGCTTCAGGAAAGGAAGCCTGTCCTCCCTAATCGAGGTGGATCTGATTTACTGCTTTCTCCTCGGTAGTAACAGGTGTCAGCACCCAGGCTTGGGACAGTCTGGACAAAAGAGCTGGCTCAGGAGAGAGCTGGTCACTCAGGCAGGGAGGCTGCTGGCTGGGGCTTGTGGCAGGATGGCCTCTCTTATCTAAGGGCATTGTCTGGAGGGGCAATGGCAGCCTCACTGTCAGCCGAAGGTGGAGACACGGGGAGAAACCGAGTCTGCGTCTTCGTTAGTTCAGCCTGTCCCTAGAACTTTTCATATACCCAAGTCACTGGACTTGTGTCTAAGTTGGGTTGAGATGTGTTTTCTGTTCTGGGCCTCCAGAACCATTAGACTCTCACTGGATCCTGATTGCTGTTATATAGCAGATTTAATGGAAGCAGATTTACCAGCCAGCAAAATAGAAAAGTGATATTCATAGTGCTCTATTCTTTCAAAAGTGCCAGCCAGGTATGGTGGTGCACTCCTGTAATCTCAGCTACTCTGGAGGCTAAAGAAAGAATCACAAGTTCAAGGCAAGCCTGGGCAACGTAGCCAGACCCTGTCTCAAAAAAAAAAAAAAAAAAAAAAAAGTAAAGAAAAGAAAAGAGATCTGGGGATATGGATCAGTGGTGGGGCATCCCTGGGTTCAATCCCAGTACAGAAAAAAGGGAAAAAAAGCCTTTTATATATTTTAATGTCATTAGCTCTCTACTTGAGCCTAAATGACATTGTGCAGTTGAATTATTGTAGTGGAATTATCTCTTATTTAGAAACTGGGTTTTAAATATATTGGGGGAAAATTGTGTAGAGTCAAAGTGATCCCTGAGAATCCTCCTTCTACAAGTGCAAACCATCTAGTTCGCTCCCTCCTCCTTTGGTGAAGGCAATGATCAAATGCCTTCCATGTGTCTCAGGCTGGCAACAACGTGATGACTAGGTCTCTGGATCTCATACAAGTTGCTTGCAGTGGGTGAGAAGATTATCAAACATTTAAACACGATGATTACAGACTGGGGCGATTTCTAGGAAGGACTGAGATGGTTGGGATCCACAATCAGGGAGGCCCTCTGTGCCAGCGTTATGGCAAAGCAGGTGGAGAAAAGTATTTAGAAATGAAGTTTACTTTGGAAAAAGAAGTTCCAGACTCGGCGATGTTGGGGTACTCAGGGGAAATATGGGGAGGGAGATCACAGGTCAGTGCTATGCACTCATTTTAGCTGGGCCCAGGGAAATGTGTTTACATGGACAGGACTGCAACACAAGTATCGGGGTGGGAACCAAAGGACCCTGTTTTGAACCTCTCAGGTATAAGATGCTTGGTTTACAGTTAAGAAACAAGCCCCGGAGAGGGCCAGTGACTTGTCCAACAAAAATAACATTGACCTTCAGAGTCCAGATTTACCTGGGTCTCTCTGAGGATGGAACTGGCTCCCTCAGCTGTTCCTCTACTCTGTGTATCAGTGACTGGCCAACTGTGTTGACATTATAAAGCACCTTAAAGGTCACAGTGATGAAAAAACTGACTAAGACACAAAGTGGTATCAGAAGTGGGATCTTTGCTGTGACTCATCAGACCATGTGGTTCAGAAGCTTTTTGGAGATTTTTGGAATTTGTAGGAGGAATTTTGAGATGTTTAGAGATACAAGCTGGAAAATATTTAGGTTGTCATAAACACAGCTTAATGGGTGATTCTGGAGGGAGCTGAGAAGACCAGAATGCTAATTGGACTGTGGACAGTAAAGACTATGCTCCTAAGTTTTCAGAGGAAAAGGAAAACTTCTATCGGAAATCGAACTAGAGGTTATTTGTGTTATGTGATAGGTAAGAAGTTGTCTATATTTTGCCCATGTCCTGAAACTTTCTGTGAGGCTGAATTTAAAGGTACTGGATTAATTAATGGGGTGGAGGAAATTTCATAGCAGCATAGCCTTCCAAAAGTGGCATAGCTATTATCGGCAGCTTTTAGCCAAGTTCACTGTGATAATCAGGGAGAAGAAAGAAAAGCGGGAAGATTTGAAAAATCTTGCAGTTTGGCCAGAAAACTGTGAGTAAAACTGGGGCTAAGGAAAGTGTGGTTGTTAAAGGGATAATAGCCACCCAAGAAACGCTAAATACTTTACTCAGAATCAATAGAACTGACAGCTTAAGGACGTCTCAGAAATTGTCAGGACCACACCTACCTCAGGCTTAAGGTAGAAAACAAAAAATTCTTTGGAGAAGACATGGGGAACCCTGTTTACACAGTGGGGCCTACGAATTGTTTCACCCTGCTAAGCTGCGGAGGAACCCTGAGGTTACCGCAGCCCTTGTCCCTGGAGGATGGGCTGTTGGTCCAGATGGTGGCAGACCTTGGCATCAACCATGTGGGGCTGGTTGGGCAGGATATTGGGACGCTGGAGTTAGGACGTTGTGGCTTCCATCAAGATGTCAAAGGAAGATGCCTGAGGGCTGGAGGCCCTTGTATGCTTCCCCTTTGAGGGTGAGGTGTGGAGATGTGAGAAAGCAGCCCAACTGCGGAGATGAAGAGTTGCCTTTACTACAGAAGGTCTGCCAAGGAAAGCCGCAGGAATCCAGCAGAGACAAGCTGAGAGGGGCCATGGGGGGCCTCCACCAGCAAATCCACAGGAGGGGAGTTCCATGAGCCTTCGGGGGAGAACACCACAATTCCCTGGGCCCCAGAAGCTGGATTGGAGCTAGAGGAATTGTTGGCCCAGTTGGATTTCAGCCTTGCTTTGGTTCTGTCCTCACTTTTTATGCCCCCTATTTCTTCCTTTTGAAATGGAGATGTTTACTATGTGCCTTTGTATGTTGGATATATGAACTTGCTTTTGATTTTTTTTTTTTTTTTTACAATGGCTCACGCTGAGGTTCTGACTTGAGTCTCAGCTGAGATTTGGTCTTGGACTTTCGGGCAATGCTGAAACTGTTAGGACATGAGGACTCTTAAAAATAGACTGAATATATTTTGCATCCTAAGATGGGCGTGAATTTGGGGGGGCCAGGGGCAGCATGATATGGTTTGGATATGAGGTGTCCACCACAAGCTCATGGGTCAGAGAACATTCAGAGGGGTAACAACTGAGTCATGCCAGTCTTAACCTCATCAGTGCATTAATCCCCTTGAATGGGTCAACTGTGTGGCGGCTGTGGTTAGATAGGGTGTGGCTGGAAGAAGTGGGCCTTTGGGGCTGGTGTTCTGTTCTTGTTGAGCACCACTCTCTCTCTCTGCTAGGGATTGTGGTGCCCGGAGCTGGCTTTCCTCCTCCATATCCTTCTACCTTGATGTCATGCCTCACCTGCGCCCAGAGCAATGGGGTTGGCTCTCTATGAACTGACCTCCGAAACCATCAGCACAAATAAACTTTTCCTCCTTTAAAATTAAATACCACAGAAATAGTCACGAATGCATGTTCATAAGCTGATCAGTGGTATCCGTGGGTTTAGTTCTGAGCATCTCTGTTGACCCCCGACAGGTTCCAGAGGAGGATGTCAGCATGGCTTCGAGGCCAGATGGTTGATGGATTCAGTAGCAGGTGTGTCCATCTTGGCTGACCCTCTTGTCCATTGGGCATCATCATTTTGCTGGTTCAACTGCAGAAGTCCCTTCTCCTAGGGAACTAAAGGAACCGTACACGGTGGTGTGGCATGAGACTTTGACAGGAGGGTATGCTAGTGGGCGGAACCAGAAAACTGACCTAATTACTTTCCCTGGCTTTTTGAGCTACAATGCCCTGGTGTGGAGTGACAGTCTGTATTTTAATCTCGTTAGGTGGTGACCTATGCCAGTGAGTCCGGTCACCCAGGTTTAGGATGATTACTACAATAGCGGAGTTGCCCCTGACCTACCAGTGGAACTCTGAAGTGCGTAAGGAGAAAACCGTGTGCAGTCAGCAGTAGTCCTACCTAAGGATTCTGTCCCTTGGAATGTGTCATGCTGCCGAGTTTCCCACAAGTACTGAGGTCTGTGGCTCACTCTTCTGCTCACATCTGGGGTCATGCAAAAATCCAGGACATGATGAACGCAGCAGAGTGCTCACGATTTCTTCTGTGCCTTTTCTTTTCAAGCCTTTTCCTTCTCGGCCTTCCTTCCACAAATGGGTGTGGCCTGCATGCCAGGCCTTATTCTGGACTTTGAATGGGTAGTGACCATCTAGGGAGACTACGGTCCTGGCCTCGGCCCTGGATCGCAGAACTAGGTTCTGAGCTGGCGTCTTCGTGTTTGGATCCCACTTTCCCCTCTTCTCCCGCTCCACCTGTCACTCTGGCTCCTCTGACTCATTAGCTCTTTGGGGCCTGGAATCTGTGCTGCCCTGTCCCTCCTAAATCCGACTGTGTCCCTGCTCCTGCCTCTGTTTGCTGACTTTTCCCTTCCCAGAGGTGAATTGTTATGTTTCTGTCCTGGTCTTTGCCGCATTGGTGGGGGGGTGGGGAAGCTCCTGATGTCTCCATTTCTTAGTCTTGGCTTTTGGTACCCTTGACTCCTGGTCAAGATGAGTCTGGCAGGAAGGTTCTCGGGAAGGATCCGACCTCCTCTGACAGCAGGGCCTCCTGGCTCAGGTGGAGATTCCAACACCTCCCCGTGGGCCAGGTCACAGTTGTCATTGTTACTGAGCGCAAACCTGTTTAGGTGAATGCTCTCTGCAGAATCATTTATCTTCCATTCCAATTTACACCGGAGCCGTGGCTATTGTCCAAAGCACAGTGATTGATTAGGGTTTCTATTTAGAACTGTGTTTAAAGACACTGTGCCCTACATTGGGAGGTTGTTAAAGGAAGAAATTCCCATATAATTAAATTTAGAGCACAGCACTGGGTGTGGGGGAGGAGAGCGCTGGCAGAGGGATGCAAAGTTCCCCCCCAGGAGCCCGGGGCCCTCTGAGGCATGTCAGGCTGTCCTTGCCGGTGACTGGGCAGATGCAGAAGGCCTCGGCAGTATGACTTCACTCATCTGCATGGGCTGGGCTATGGAGCTGCTTCGGATGTTTTGAAGAGTTGCCACTGTGATTTTATTATATAATGACTTGGTTTAATGTCACGGTCATTTAGTGAAGTTTTTGCATTCAGCTCAGGTCAGCTCTGAGAGGAAGCAAATCATTACCTGCAAACAGGGACCTTTTGCAAATCTGTTCTCAGAGACTGTGAGGAAGAAAAGGGTGACATCCCTGGTGAATTGCAGTCTTTAGTTGGAAGGAGCCCTGGGGTGCAATGCCCTCAGCTCCCTGCAGACCCTTGGCAGGGTGGGCACGGTCTGGGCCTCCACGCACAGGTAATGTGAGCTGCTGTCAAAGGATCCCAGAACCTCAGTGGCCAGCCCAGGCTGCTTTCTCACCCAGCTCAGCCCGTGAGTGTGTGGGGTGGGTTCTGGCCCTCCTCCCCACCACCTCCAGCCACAGGCCTGAGAACACCATCTGGAGACTTCCCTGAGGTCATCCCGGTGTCTTGCTGAGGTATCCTTTGTCACAGGGAGCTGGCTCCCTGCAGCGATCCCTCCCCTACCTTGTCCCACCCCAGGGATCGGCTCTATTTTTAACTTGGGTAGTAGCAGAAGAGTCCGATAGATAGCACGTGGTACTAGATTATTACTCTACATGGGAATGCTTCAGCTGTTACCTGCCCCGAATTATGAAACATTTTTAGGCATCTTAATTGCTGAAGTTATTTAGAAGGACAAATGGAGTATCCTTTTAGCTCATTGATTCTGGATAAAACCTCAGCCATAAAAGCAAAGATGTCTGGTTGCTTCAGAAAGAAAAGTTACTTTTTCCAAAAACTGTTTTCCGAGAGAGTAATTATATTGTGGAATTTCAATGGTTTTCAATATCCATATTCTTTTTTCTTTCTCCTTTGAGAAACAGGAGTAAAAATACTAAGTAGACTTCAGATTATCAAAAATAAAAAAAAAATTGGACCAAGGGCCAGCACTTAGTATTTTTATACCGCCACAAAACTGCTGATATTTATTTTGTTTTTCCTGCATACATTTAAGGTGTACAACATGATGGTTTTTTAAAATTTGATTGATTTTATTTTTTTAAATACACGACAGTGGAATGCATTACAATTCTTATTACACATACAGAGCACAATTTTTCATATCCTTGTACGTAATGTTTTGTTACACACAGAGAAGTGATTTCTGTAGTCAGGACCATCAACATACCCACCGTCTCACAGTTTCTTCTCGTGTGCGATAGATCCCCAAACCTAGTTACCCTCTTAGCAGCTTTCCAGTATGTAACGTGGCATTAACTGTGGCCCTCATCTGTGCATTTGATCCCAAGACTCCTTCATCCTGTAGAGGGGACCCTTGTGGCCCTTGGCCTACATCTCCCCTGCATCCCTTAACCAGCTCTGGTAACAGTTCTTCCAGATTATATGTAGAATGTAAGAAAAAACTGTGTGCAGTGTTTGTGTGTGTGTGTGTGTGTGTGTGTGTGTGTGTGTGTGTCTTATTTAACCCTGGATCCTCCAGTTTCTCCATGCGATCAGATGGCAGGCTCTCTGTTCTTAAGGTGGGTCATATTGCTCTGTGTGTGTGTGTGTGTTGTGTGTGTGTGTGTGTGTACATACGTGTGCGTGTACACACAGCTTCTCCATGAAGATGCTTTGGTCCTTCCCTTTCTTGGCCACTGGGAGTAACGATGGGTGCTCTCGGGAACATGGAAGCAGGTGGTCTCTGCCTGCTGCTTTAGTTTCTCATAGCACTTCTGGTTCTGGTTTTTGGGGATGCTCCACAGTGTTTCCCTGAATGGCTGCCTCCACTCCCGTCCTGCCAGCTGAGTGCAGCTCCCTCTGCTCCCTCGCCATCACCAGTACCAATGGTCGTCTGCCTTTTTGATAACAGCCATCCCGTCAGATGGTGTCTTGCTGATGACTAATATGTGGATCCTTCATCACGACCTTTTGGCCATTTGTCGGTCATCTTGAGGGGAAAGTCCTTCCGAGTCCTTTGCAAGGTTCTCAGTGGGGTTATGGACTTTCCTTGCTGTTGAGTTGTGTGAGTTCCTCTGCGTTTTGGTGCAAGGTGTGCAGAGCTCTTCTGCAGTCTGCATGCCTCCTTTCCACTGGGTGGACCGCTTCCTTTCCTGGGCAGAGCGTTTGAACCCGAGCAGTTGTGCGTGCACATTGTGACTTTTGTTGTGGGGGTGTGGGTCGTCCTATCCAAACCTCATTGCCACGAGCAGCGTCAGGAGCTCCCACTAGATCTGCTGGTTTCACAGGCTCAGTGGGTCTGACGTTGGATTCCTTGATCCACTTTGAGTTGATTTTTGGGTAGGACGTGAGGGAGGGGTCCAATTCCTTTCCTTTTCATGTGGATGTTCAATTTCTCCTTATTGGAGAGACTGTCCTGACCACTGTGTCTTCTTGTTCCCTTCTTCTCGTGAGAGCATGACAGTCGTAGATAACATTGGGTTCATTTTGACATGATGACACAAGCAGGGAATATAATCAGCTCCAGTTCAGGCCCTGTGCTTCCTTTTCCCTTGTCTCCCACCCCTGTTCCTTTACCTGTACCCTCCTGCTCTTCCTTACATTTATTTGTACTTTTTAAAATCTGTGCTTTTTAGATACATGAAGGTGAGATTCACTGTGGTATATCCCTACAGGTACCTACAGATACGGTCAGGGTCATTCCCCTACTCCTCTCTTTCCCATTCCCGCCTCCTGCCCCTCTCCACTTCCTCTGCTCCACCCACCGACCTTCTGTTTCCATGGGATCCCAACTCCCTTCGCGACGGTTGGACCATGTATCTTAACCCACTTCTGGCTCCTAATTTTGTTCTGTTCATCCATGTGTCTGTGTGGTGCCTGCTCCGTGCTGTGGATTTCCACAGCTTTTTCATGGAAATTGAAGTCAGGGAGGGTGACAAATCCAGCTCCGTTTTTCTTTCTCAAGATTGCTGTGGCTGTCTGGGGTCTTTTGTGGTTGCCGATGAATGGTAGGATTTTTTTTTCTATTTCTGTGAAAAATGCCACTGAGATTTTTATACACTGTGTCTCTGTTACTTCGACTAGTGTGGACATTCTAACAATATTAGTTCTTCCAATTTACGATCACACGGTTTCTTTACATTTATTTGTGTCCTCCTCAATTTCTTTCATCAATGCAATACTGTCCATATTTCTTTTTGTCTTTGTGATCTAATAAGGCACAATAAAATGAAAGATATAAAATTAAGCTACACTTTGAAAACACAAATTTTGCATTCTGCTTCAAAATCTAAGTTTTTGATACTTGTCGACCCCTTATATTCTAATTTCCTATGAAGCGATGTTAAGGCATTTCATATTAAATTGTGCCAATGTGTACACAGTAACAAGCTCAGGAGGAACACTTCAAAGCCCGGGGTCTCTGGGAGTCCCACGAGTCACCTTGGTGTGCTGCTGAGCTGGTAACACGGCATCTTCTCAGTGTGAGCTGCTGAGGTATTTCTCTGTCATTGGATATCGGAGGGAAGGGCCATTTGGGAGGAGTGTGAGCTCCTTTTTCACATCCACATGTGCCATGGTTGCACTGTGGGTCTTCCTTGCTCACAGTGAGGTTTGGGGGGCTGGTTGTGCTGTGATTTAGCTTGGATGTTTGGCTGGCTGTAGAATATTTCTGCACTTCTCCACTTCTAGGTGGTTTTTGACTCATCCAATGTCTTCTAATGAGTGGCCAAGATGACTTGAGTGATTGACACTTCACCTCTGAGCCTCTCTCATTGCCTTGGGCCTGGAGAACCCATCTGTCTGTGACGTCTGCCCGGCTGGGTGTAGGCCATGACTCAGGATGGAGGAGAGTGTGGGGAGCAGGCTCAGTGGCATGTGCAGAGTGAGGCTGTGTGTGGTGGGCTTAGAGGGACTGACTTTGGGGAGATGAGTGGGAGCTAGACAGAGGTAGCCTCAAGTGACCTGTTGGAATATGGGGATTCTAGAGAAGGTTTCTCCTGGTATCTTCCAGATGATACGGTTCCCTTATTTTACTCCGTAAAATGAGGAATTGCACATTTAAGAGAAGCTGCGCATGACTATTAGCTCTGTATTTATAACCAGCTCTGGTTGAATGTTGGATGTAATGTTTGGTTTACTAAATACTGTGCAGAATACTTAATAAACTTACAAGGAGGAAGGGTTTACTTTGACTTACAATACCAGGGTTCCAGCCATGATTCATGGGCCCAGTTGCCTTGTGCCTGAGGCAGGAGGCACATCGTGGTGAAGCTCAGGGCTAAGGAAGTTGCTCATCTTAAATCTCAGCCCTGATGTCAGAATCTAGGTCTCATGATGCCTGAAGAACCTTGAGTTCCATAAATACTCACTGTGACTGGGTCTCATCCCTTGTCTTATGCCCAGAACTTTGCTCAGCACATACTACTTAGTGATGCTCAGTAAATGCTAGTAAATGAATAAATAATGGAGTGCGTGGATGTAGGCGTGAATGTTAGCATGAGCGGGGGCAGTGGGGGGGAATGGAGGGAGGTGAGAAAAAGACAAAAAGAAGAATTAATACAGTTTAGCTACAAACCGATGCGTTACATGAAGGACGAACATCTAGACTTGGAAGAAATGAGGCAGCTGCACTTTATCGTTCTCTTCCGGCTTAAAAAGCCCGCAATTTTAATGTTTTCCAAGTTACAGAGTTCTCTAAATCTTCAAGCTTGGTTCCAGACCGTGTTCATGGTATTGAGTGAAACAGGAATTTGGAATTGAGGAGGAAAACCTCAATTGGAAAAGAACATGAAAGAAAGTACCTCGAGGCTTATGTTATCTGAGGGCCGACCTTTGAAGCAGAACTGTCCAGAAGACAGCCAGGGGCATGGAGGAGATGGGCGTGGAGGAGATGGGCGTGGAGGAGATGGGCGTGGAGGAGATGGGCGTGGAGGAGATGGGCGTGGAGGAGATGGGCGTGGAGGAGATGGGCGTGGAGGAGATGGGCGTGGAGGAGATGGCTGCAGCACCCTGGTTCCTCCTGGAGAAAGCAGTGTTGTTGGTGGGAGAGATCTCCTCCCTGAGCGCCTTCCATGACCCTCAGCCCTGTTAGGGTCCAGTATGGGAGGAGCTGTGCTGATGAATGGGGTGCATTGATCACATGGAGTTCAGTGAGGTCACCTCTAAAATAGTAGTGATGATTGTAAAAGTGCACATGTGCTGAGCACTTACAGTGTGTTGGGTACACTAGTGCTTTCTTTTCGTGTTGTCACTATTTATTTAGTAGTATCAATGGGCTTTTCTGTGGAACAAAGCAGGGATTGCCAATTTTTTTCCCTTACAGAAAATTATATAGGCTGATGGGCCTTACAATCCCTGTGAAACTTCTGAATTCTCATCTGAAAGGGAAAAGCTTTGGAGAGAGCATGTAAATGAACGGGTGTGGCTGTGTTACAGTAAAACTAGCACACAACTGGTAGTGGCCTGGGATTGCAAGCCCTGGAAATGGATCAGCCATCCTGTTCCGTGATTTTTAAACAACAGAGCCAAGACAGCTCAAGCCAGGCTATGTCAGAGCAGAGCCCAGTCTCTTAATGCTTGAAACTGAGAGTCAGAAAGATAACTTCCCCAGCAGAATACAGGTTGAATTGCAAAGGGAAACCCATGACTGGGCGCTGGGAAAACAGATGGCAAAAATCTAAACAGGCGTCAATGGAAAGTAAAAATAGGGAGATGATAGTAGCGGTGGACGGGAAAGAATAGGAAGGGGTCTAGGTAGGGACAGACTCTCCATGGTAGTGTCAATGGGTGGGAGAGAACAGGAAGGGGTCTAGGTAGGGACAGAGTCCCCATGGTAGTGTCAATGGGTGGGAGAGAACAGGAAGGGGTCTAGGTAGGGACAGACTCCCCATGGTAGTGTCAATGGGTGGAGAGAACAGGAAGGGGTCTAGGTAGGGACAGACTCCCCATGGTAGTGTCAATGGGTGGAGAGAACAGGAAGGGGTCTAGGTAGGGACAGACTCCCCATGGTAGTGTCAATGGATGGGAGAGAACAGGAAGGGGTCTAGGTAGGGACAGACTCTCCATGGTAGTGTCAATGGGTGGAGAGAACAGGAAGGGGTCTAGGTAGGGACAGACTCTCCATGGTAGTGTCAATGGATGGGAGAGAACAGGAAGGGGTCTAGGTAGGGACAGACTCCCCATGGTAGTGTCAATGGGTGGGAGAGAACAGGAAGGGGTCTAGGTAGGGACAGAGTCCCCATGGTAGTGTCAATGGGTGGGAGAGAACAGGAAGGGGTCTAGGTAGGGACAGACTCTCCATGGTAGTGTCAATGGGTGGAGAGAACAGGAAGGGGTCTAGGTAGGGACAGACTCTCCATGGTAGTGTCAATGGATGGGAGAGAACAGGAAGGGGTCTAGGTAGGGACAGACTCCCCATGGTAGTGTCAATGGGTGGGAGAGAACAGGAAGGGGTCTAGGTAGGGACAGAGTCCCCATGGTAGTGTCAATGGGTGGGAGAGAACAGGAAGGGGTCTAGGTAGGGACAGACTCCCCCATGGTAGTGTCAATGGATGGAGAGAACAGGAAGGGGTCTAGGTAGGGACAGACTCCCCATGGTAGTGTCAATGGGTGGGAGAGAACAGGAAGGGGTCTAGGTAGGGACAGACTCCCCCATGGTAGTGTCAATGGGTGGGAGAGAACAGGAAGGGGTCTAGGTAGGGACAGACTCCCCATGGTAGTGTCAATGGGTGGAGAGAACAGGAAGGGGTCTAGGTAGGGACAGACTCCCCCATGGAAGTGTCAATGGGTGGGAGAGAACAGGAAGGGGTCTAGGTAGGGACAGACTCCCCATGGTAGTGTCAATGGGTGGAGAGAACAGGAAGGGGTCTAGGTAGGGACAGACTCCCCATGGTAGTGTCAATGGGTGGAGAGAACAGGAAGGGGTCTAGGTAGGGACAGACTCCCCATGGTAGTGTCAATGGGTGGAGAGAACAGGAAGGGTCTAGGTAGGGACAGACTCCCCATGGTAGTGTCAATGGATGGAGAGAACAGGAAGGGGTCTAGGTAGGGACAGACTCCCCATGGTAGTGTCAATGGGTGGGAGAGAACAGGAAGGGGTCTAGGTAGGGACAGACTCTCCATGGTAGTGTCAATGGATGGGAGAGAACAGGAAGGGGTCTAGGTAGGGACAGACTCCCCATGGTAGTGTCAATGGGTGGGAGAGAACAGGAAGGGGTCTAGGTAGGGACAGAGTCCCCATGGTAGTGTCAATGGGTGGAGAGAACAGGAAGGGGTCTAGGTAGGGACAGACTCCCCCATGGTAGTGTCAATGGATGGAGAGAACAGGAAGGGGTCTAGGTAGGGACAGACTCCCCATGGTAGTGTCAATGGGTGGGAGAGAACAGGAAGGGGTCTAGGTAGGGACAGACTCCCCCATGGTAGTGTCAATGGGTGGGAGAGAACAGGAAGGGGTCTAGGTAGGGACAGACTCCCCATGGTAGTGTCAATGGGTGGGAGAGAACAGGAAGGGGTCTAGGTAGGGACAGACTCCCCATGGTAGTGTCAATGGGTGGAGAGAACAGGAAGGGGTCTAGGTAGGGACAGACTCCCCATGGTAGTGTCAATGGGTGGAGAGAACAGGAAGGGTCTAGGTAGGGACAGACTCCCCATGGTAGTGTCAATGGATGGAGAGAACAGGAAGGGGTCTAGGTAGGGACAGACTCCCCATGGTAGTGTCAATGGGTGGGAGAGAACAGGAAGGGGTCTAGGTAGGGACAGACTCCCCCATGGTAGTGTCAATGGGTGGGAGAGAACAGGAAGGGGTCTAGGTAGGGACAGACTCCCCATGGTAGTGTCAATGGGTGGGAGAGAACAGGAAGGGGTCTAGGTAGGGACAGACTCCCCATGGTAGTGTCAATGGATGGAGAGAACAGGAAGGGGTCTAGGTAGGGACAGAGTCCCCATGGTAGTGTCAATGGGTGGGAGAGAACAGGAAGGGGTCTAGGTAGGGACAGACTCCCCCATGGTAGTGTCAATGGGTGGGAGAGAACAGGAAGGGGTCTAGGTAGGGACAGACTCCCCATGGTAGTGTCAATGGGTGGGAGAGAACAGGAAGGGGTCTAGGTAGGGACAGACTCCCCATGGTAGTGTCAATGGATGGAGAGAACAGGAAGGGGTCTAGGTAGGGACAGAGTCCCCATGGTAGTGTCAATGGGTGGGAGAGAACAGGAAGGGGTCTAGGTAGGGACAGACTCCCCCATGGTAGTGTCAATGGGTGGGAGAGAACAGGAAGGGGTCTAGGTAGGGACAGAGTCCCCATGGTAGTGTCAATGGGTGGGAGAGAACAGGAAGGGGTCTAGGTAGGGACAGACTCCCCATGGTAGTGTCAATGGATGGAGAGAACAGGAAGGGGTCTAGGTAGGGACAGACTCCCCCATGGTAGTGTCAATGGGTGGGAGAGAACAGGAAGGGGTCTAGGTAGGGACAGACTCCCCATGGTAGTGTCAATGGGTGGGAGAGAACAGGAAGGGGTCTAGGTAGGGACAGAGTCCCCATGGTAGTGTCAATGGGTGGGAGAGAACAGGAAGGGGTCTAGGTAGGGACAGACTCCCCCATAGTTGTATCAATGGGTGGGAGAGAACAGGAAGGGGTCCAGGTAAGGACAGACTCCTCATTCTTAGCAGTGGATGGAGAGAACAGGAAGGGGTTCTGGGTCCTACCTTGACTTCCCATGGTCCTGCAGCTGCTGGGACGTGTGGTGGGTGCTAGTGGGAATGTGGGAATAAAGGCTGCCACAGCACCTCATGGGATAGCTCCCTCGGGGCTTGTCCGCTTTGGCTACTGAAACCAGAGGGCATTGCTGTAGCAAGATGGTGCAGCCCTGCCTTTGTGAACCGGAGGCGGCTTCTCCCCAGGCCAGAAGAAAGTCCATGGAGCATAAGCAGGACTGCAGGCCTCCTGAAGGGAGACTCCCTGTTGTGGAAGAGCAGGGACTGCTTCCTGCTTGCACAAGCCCTGACCTCACACCTGATGGGGCACCTCTGTGGGTAACTGCTTGTCACAGTGTGCTGCAGGAGCTCTCAGTGGTCGTGAGAGGCCATGTCACTCACATAAATACTCACGCAGCCAGAGATGTTTGGTGCAGCTCAGAGCAGTTTTGTACATTTTCACATTAGTGTTTATGCCTTTGCTGGCCATGTTGCTCCCTGAGAGAGGGCACCAAGTCTATAAATGACTCAGTGCCCAAGCTGTTTCCCATCACCTCCCTGGAAACAGACCTCTCCTCCCCAGTATATTGCCTTTTGAGCCTGAGTCACAACATTAGCCAGAGTTCTTCTTAAACCAGAGCTCTTTATGCATACAGCTGTCTTATCTGGATTGCAGGCAGGTAGAAAGCCAGGCACCTTTTTTTTTCCCCTAGAATCTGGGTTATTGCAGAGTGCATCTGCTGATTAAATCCAAAATTGGACCTAGAAAGGACCTAGAAAGGGTGAGGGTGTTGAGGGCCTCCGAGGCTCCTGAGTAGATCTGGAGAACCGTATAGGAGGGATGAAGATGGTACTTGAGTCTTTACCAGATATTTACATCCCACTGAAATATGAAGGTAGTGTACTTTCTTCTGTTGATAAAAGAGATCCTGAGGAGCAGGCAGGTTCTGATATCTTAGGAAACACGTGTAAGATTTCTGCCATTTGGGGGATATGGGAAATGGAGATGCTCCCCGACAGAGCTGAGGGGATGACTGTCACTTACAAAAAACCCGAAAATGTCAGAAGCTCGTCTGTGCAGGAAGGGCGGTCTTAGGTTCCAGCAGGGGAGGAGCGTCCATCCCAGGCTTCGCATGGTGTCCCACAGGAGGACCTTGAGCCTAAGACTTTACCTTATTTATCAGGAAGTCAGTGAACACGTGGGTGAGGTGGGGGAGGCTGGAGCAGAGAGTCACAAAGGGGTCCCCAACAAGCAGGTCCCTGCCATTGGCAGGTCTTCCCAGAGCCCCCTGAGGAACCTTCTAGAAAGCACATTACAAGAGGAACTGAGCTGTTTTTCCCCACCAACTCTCATCTGCCATGTCTGAGGCTTTCCTTCCGGGCACGGAGCTGGGTGAACTCCTAGGGAATCAAAGCAGGAAAGCAGCGTGGGGACCTCTGTGCGCTGTGGTGGCCGCTCAGCTCACTGTACTGAGAGGCTGGGGTGTGGGGGCACCACCAGCTGCTGCATGCTGGGAGCTAGGTGTAAAAAGAATGAACCAGTGGAGGGTTCCCTGTGCCGTGAGACCCTGGGACACTGTCAGGGTCTTGGGCTGGTGCATCTTCCTGCAGGGGAGGGGCGCTCAAGGGGTCAGTCACACCCTCCAAGGGCACCTTATCGAATCCCACGGCTTTTCCATATCCGTTGAGGAGGAAGGAACCTGAGGCAGGAGAAAGTAAATTTTCTCACGGTGGCCGTGCGTGGGGACTGGTGGTCAGCAGTGGCACTTGTTCTCCCTAGCTGGATGTCGTTAAGAAGATGGAACCACAGCAGGGAGGTCTCCGTGGCATGTCTTTGTGGCGCTCACGTCAGTGTGCTTTCTGACTTGGTTCACCTTGCTCCATTCATGGGGAAGACATTCATTTTCTCTTTGGACCGATGGGTAAACTGAGTCCCAACATGCAGTGCCTTGCCCAGGAAGCGTGGCGTTAAATGCAGGTCCGACCCCAGCCTCTTCCCAGAGTGTGTGCCTCCCTGCCTCCCTGTAGGCGGCAGGAGACAAACGTTCTGTGCAAACAGCACTCTCCTTCCCTGTAGGTGTGTGCTCCTCTGCACTCAGTTCCCACAAAACATTTCCTAAGGTCAAAGTCCCTGTTTGCAGAAGTTTTGAAAACCCCACTGTTGCCAGAATACACAGCCTTACTACATATTCTAGCCTCCCCGCTGTATCAGAGAGTTGATGTGACTACCTGCCATTCTCTAGGAGGAAGAAAGACTTAGAGGGGAGGTGAAATCTGGAGAAATGGCAGAGGAGAGAATTGAGACCTTTTTAAAAGAAGTCTCAGGCTGTCACAACTGGATGTATCTGAGATTTTGCTCAGAGTCTAAAAGAGAACAAAATTAGACCTTACAAAAAAAAAAAAATCTCACGGTGACAGTTTGCTCATATGTACTTTTGGAAGGACTCGTGGAAAAAATGAATGGTATGAAGATGAAATGTTCCCTGTGTGTAGCTGTCCCCTCATCCATGGGAGAGTGACGATCTGCCAAGGCAGGGGACGTGAGGCTGGAGGGTGGACTGCTTCACTTTGCAGTCTGTACCCGTGGTCCTCAGCCCTCAAATGCACTGAGGTGCCTGTAATTTTCAGCACATTTGAAACACCCCATCGATGAACTCTTCACCTTTGTAAGTTTCAGGTTTTCTTTCTGACGTTCTTGTGACAGAAACAAACATAAGAAGGAATTCAATGTCACCCCTTGATTATGGGGCTATCCGGGTCCACCCAAACTGGAAATTTCCTCTTGGGTGTCTTCCTTAATATAAAAGTCAAATAAAAATGGGCACAGAGTAGTAAAAGGGTTTTAAATAGCGTGTGCACAGCTGCTTATTCATAATGGTTATGTTTGACACAAAGACCAGGAAAGGATCCTGGCCTGGCCTAGGGCCAATCAAGATGAGGTTTTGCATGGTTAGACATGCTGAAGAGTCATGGGCCGTTCTTCTAGTTGCGGTTTCTTTTTTCTAGTTATCTGTTGCTGCTTCATGAAGTGAAGCCATACCCCATGGAGTGGCTTCAGACAATAGCCGTCTCACATCATTTTTGCTCCCAAATCACGTTGGTTGGGGATGGTTGATCCTCTTCCAAGATGGCCTCAGCAGTACGGCTGGAAGTTGTGCTGGCTGGTTTCTGGGTTTCCCTGGGCCTCGATTCTTCTCCCCATGTGCCTGTCCACACGACAGCTTGGCTGTTATGGGACAGTGCTTCCATGGTAGCTAACCCAGCAGATCTGTGGTGTGGCCAGTCCCCCGGGTGATGCTGAAGCTACTGGTCCATGAACCACACCTTGGGAGCCAGCCTTCTCCAGGAGCCTGCCACTGCTGAAGCAGAGGACACTACACCTCTTAAGAGGTAGGCACACCACAGACATCTCATTACTTCAGTGACATTCTGGTGACCCCAAACGCTGGCCTGTGATCATTGCCCGGGGGTGGGGGTGGCTACAAATGTGTGTGAATATGTGGAGGTGTCATTGGGACCACTGAAGTAAGTCTGCTCTGCTGGCACTATGCATTACAATTTAGGCCCAACCTATGAACTTTTGGGGGGAATTTGACTTGCATGCAGCCTGCTAAGGTGTGAAATGGGTACTCTGCAGTGTGTCCCCATCCTGGGGCTGGAGAGAGGGGGACAGCGTGTGGGGCTGGACATTTGTGAGATGATGAGCTGACACTGTCCGACAGACGTTAAAAACCCATGTGATCGTGTGCTCACACGCACACAGTGCCAGAGAGACCACGAGGCCTGTTAAATCTCGAAATTATTTAAATGATGCCCCCACTGTAACTTGTTGGGGCAAGCAATGAAGATTTTAAGTGACTTGATTGCAATGCAGAGAATAAGTTCTGCCCTGATGGAAGCAATTCTCTGAAAGAGCTAAGGAACCTTGGGTGTGATGTTCACTGTGCTGCTGTTTATCCAATACCTGGCATCCTCTCTCCGGAAGGCGACCTAGGGAGGGGAAAAGCGCTTACATTAAAATTCCGGCTGGCGTTCCTGAGCTCACGTTCATCAGATGTAGTTATGCTGGCCAGCATCATTAAAACTTGATGACTTGTTACTTAACTCTTTGGAAATGTGTCAAAGCTAGAGACCTTACCCTTGCTAATAGGACTTTTACGGCAAGTCTGTGAGTTGATGTCCTCAAGCACTACTCCTTGTCGATCAAAGTCTCAGGCCCTGCGAGGTTCATGATCATTCCCGTCATTAAGATTTCTGCCTGATGTTGATCCCCTAGGGACGGCCCGGCTTCTCCAGAGGGTTGCTTCCTAATTTAAGACGCCTCGTTAGTAAGGGCCTCTGTGGCACAGGGAAGGTCGCTAAGGACAGACTGAGTCATGATAAAATAGGGTAGCCAATAACGTTTCAGAACTCTGGCCTGCCACATACCGTGCAAAATTATTATCATAAGCCCCTTTGTTTTCAAAGCAAAGGTGGAAATAAAAGGAACTAATTACATAAATTGTCAGCAGTCACACACTGATAATCACGGTGCCAGGATTCATCCCTGGCAGGGTGAACTCTGGGGTTGGGGTGCCTCCTCCTGTAGGCCCGTGTGCAATGGCAGCCGGATGAAGAAGGGCGGCTCCCAAACTGTGGTCCATGGACCCTCTCCTGGGGACTCGGGACCAACACAGAATCTTGGCCACACCCTGATTTGCTGAGTCAGAGACGCTGGGGTGAAGCTCAGTGCTTGGTATTTTCTTGGTTCTGGTGATTGATAGGTTGTCAGATTTGAGAACCACTTAAATCACCTGTTTATTTTTTTGCAAAAGATGCTCTGTATCACAGGGCTCCCTAAGGCCGTTGCACCACCCCTCGCGAGGTGGGGGCATCCACACACAGCCAAGACCAGCGTCTCTGCAGAAGTGATCCGTGTTCAGCCAGGACCCGGCCATACGTAGCTCTGCCTCATGACCAGCTTTCCACATCTGGCTGGGAATCCAGATCTGCTCCGTTTCCCGACTCTCCAGTGGGTTCTGTGCTTCAGTTTTCTCTTATGAAAATATAGATAACGATGCTTGCTTTCTTCCCTCACAGAGATCGTCCAAGAATTAACGAGCTATATTAAACTCTTTCAGTTCCTGGAAGAAAAGCAGTAGATAAACACTATATTAATATTTTAAGCTGGTTGACTTTTTTATGTGAATAAGAGTCTTTTTTGTTTCTCTTAGTGATCAAACACATTGCCCTTTCCTAAAAGAATTGTTTTGATTTTTAAATTTCTTCTTTAAAGGCACCGCATTTCCTTCTCGGCACCAGGGGAAGCTTGTTGAAATGAGAAAGCACTTTTTCTGAGAACTGAAAAGTTTTAAAGGTCCTGGTTTTCCTAGTGACAGAGGCAGTGTGGTGTGACAGGAGGAGCACTGGGCTACGAATACAGGGGTGCCGGCTTCAAACTCTGCATGCTCCTTCCTAGCTCTGCAGATTAGGGGGGCCCTTCCCCTCCGTTGGCCTTGGCTTAATAAACTGTGAAAGGTGACAGTATAGCACAGAGACCTGCATGTGACTCCTGGGTTGCCCATTCACTTGCTGTGTGACCTTAGGTTGGTTATTTACCTCCTCTGATCTTCCCTATCCTCATAGATAGGAGGAAGGTAGGGTTGAATAAAGAACTGACTCTGAAGTACTCAGCCCACTGCCTGCCCCTTGACCGTAAGTGCTAGCCATTGCG
Organism: Urocitellus parryii; assembly: GCF_045843805.1. Lineage (NCBI taxonomy): Eukaryota > Metazoa > Chordata > Mammalia > Rodentia > Sciuridae > Urocitellus > Urocitellus parryii. The sequence goes on from NC_135546.1 coordinate 591,854, forward strand.
GTCATCTGAGACTTCAGATGTAGATCAGTGCTTCCCCAAGAGGCCCTGCTGCTTTGGTGTCTGAGGCCCCCTTCTGCAGTCTCTCCCACAGCTGCACTCGCTCGCTTCCTAAAGCTTTGGCTGGCTCACATTTTTATCGAGCACCTGCTCTATGTCAGGCTACTCGGAGTCTGGAGAGGCTGCTGTGGACGTGGTAAAATCCCTGTCCTGTCCTGGCTGGGGGCAGGCCTTCTCGCCGATCCTGCGCCAGGTACACACCAGGACTCACTCTGTGCTGGGTCCACGGAATGAACTTCCCATGTGTACTGAAAGTGTTCGGCCCAGACAGGCAGCCGTTCTCCTGGCCTTCACCTCTGGGCACGGGTGGAGTCCTCCTTTGGGCCTGGAGAACTCTGCTTCCCCCTTGTGTTCCCCGTGCAGCCTGGCCCCTCAGTGGTGGGTGGTTGACTGGGACAGGAGCTGTTCACCTGTGCATCTGCTGGGGATCAGGGGTCAGAACAGCTGACAGTTAGTGCAGGCTCTGGATGAGAGTGTGGCCTCTTGGTCCTCAGGATGCTGAAGACCTTTCAGTGTCCGTCTCTTAGCTGCCGATCCCTGTTTGCAGGCTAAGCATCAGTTCTCTGTTTTTTAGGGGATTTTTTTTGTTATAATTATTAATTTAAATTAATTGTACAAATTAATAGGCTTCACCGTGACATTTTCACCTACACATATAATGCTCTGACAACGTAAGTTGCTTAAATAATGCCCCCACTGCATCTTTGATGGGGTTAGCAAAGACGATTTTAACTGATTTCCTTTAAATACAGGGCGTCTTCCGTTCCTCCACCCCTGTCTGCAGGTCAGGAAGGAGAGGGCCTTGGAATTCCTCTGCTGGTCTGCGTAGGGAGCGGTGATCTCTCTGGAGGTTTGGGGACATCTGAATGGTACTGTGCCACCCTGCCCTCCTCCTGCTTTGGCTCTGTGGTCCTGGAGCCACAGGGAGAGACCTTCGCTGATGGAGACATTATACACAGGAAGAAGTGCACTCTTATTTCTTAGAGCATAAATTAAACATCAGGGTAGACATCAGACTGGGAGAGTTACAGGAACCAAGGTGCCTCCAGCAGGATATCAATGCCGTCTGGGTAGCGCTTGGGCGGGGCACTGAGATGGCCCTCGGGCAGGAGCCCTGGTGGTTCCCAGTCAGCCTTGCACACAGGCTGGGGCTGGGGTGCTGAGCTGCACTGAGTCCAGGGGATCTAGAGAGACCTGGAAACACAGGCACAGAGACAGGACTCGGGGGCCTCATCAGCACCTAGCAGTCACACAGAGCCACTGTCGGGACAAGCTGGAACAAGTCGAGACCAGAGGTCAGGCTGGGCTGAGGAAGGGGCCAGGAGGGTACCTGGGCTCAGGCAGAGGCTGTGCCAGGTGCTTGTCTGCACGGAGCCGGTGTGCAGTTTCTGGTCAGCGGAATCAGGTCAAACCAGGTCACTGGGCTAACCTGGCGGCCAGTTGAGGGCCTGGTGTTTCAGGAGACTCCAAGGTATAGGGCATAGCTTAATCTCTCGGGCCACAGGTGACAGGCCTGAAAGCTCACAGCAGAAATGAAATCTCTGACTGTCCTGGAGGCTGGCAGCCCAGAGCCGAGGTGTGGCAGGGGCGGCTCCCTCTGGAGAGCCGAGGTGTGGCAGCGGTGGCTCCCTTTGGAGGACTGAGGCACAGTCTCCCTAAGCCTCTTGCTGCTGCTGCTCTGATGGCAGTGCTTGGTGTTCCTCGACCCCAGGTGCATCACGCCACCTCTGCACCTCTCCCGACACCACCTTCCTTGTTCCTCTGTGTCTTCCCTTCTCATGAGGGTACCTAGGATTGAACTTAGGGCTCAAGCTGAATCCAGGAGTCCCTCACCTGGAGATCCATATTTACATCTGGAAAGACCCTTGATCAAGGAAAGTCACCTCCACAAGTTGTCGGGAGGTCACTGTGGCACCGACTACGAGCATGTGGAGGTACAAGTCAGACCACCTGGGTTTTCAACCCGAGGGCGGGCGTAACTGCGATGGTACTTTCGGAAGTGTTGGCCGTTTGTCAGGCACTCATTCAGGGTTAACAAGTACTCACTGCACACCTGCTGTGTTCCAGGTTCTACCTGATGTTTCTGGGTCTTCAGTCATAAAGCTGGCAGAAATCTGTCCTGGTGGAAGCCACTCTGTTGGGAGGCGGTGCATACGGACGAGTCTGTTACTGATTGGAGTACATGCCTGTCGGATGACAGTGGGCATGTGGAGGTGTGGAGTAGGGGCAGGAACAGGGGGTGCTGTCGCACAGAATTCAGGCCCCAATACAGTGGTCCTGGGAAGCCCCAGTAAGAGCTGCCATTTGAGGAAAATCTTCAGAGAGAGGAGGGGCACGCCCAGTGGTGGTGTGGACCAGAGGCCTTCGAGGTAGAAGTGACTGCAGGCCAAGGGCTGAGGTGGGAGGAGGCCTGGCCCATCTGAGAAGGAGCCAACAGTCCAGGAAGGCAGGGGAGAGTGGGAGGGAAGAGCCCGAGGGTGAGGCAGAGAGAGGACAGGAGGCCAGATGACGTGCCTAGGCCTGGCTCTCCTGCTGGGACGTCTGCCCTTCTTCTAGTGGCCGGGGGTTTTAGGATGATGCGAGGCCTGTGATTCCATGATCACAGCACCACGCAGTTCACTGAGGAAAACAGCCTCAGGTGGAGGCCAGGGCAGAGCTGGGCGACCCCTGGGCACGTGGCCTAAGGGAGGAGGGAGACGACAGGGCCTAGCACCGTGGAGACCTGGAGGAGTCACGGGGAGTCCTCATGGGTCCCAAGATGCTGGCTGGTGAATGTGAGGGTGGACCGCAGGACGGCCCCAAGGTTGGGAAGCATCTCCTGAGACGGGGAAGAGCTCCTGACGTCTCAGACATCAGGCCCCTGGTGGCCCCGTCTTGGGAGGCTGGTGATCTTACTGTTCCTACTTTATACATGAAGACACCGAGTCTTGGAACTTCAGTGAGCCGTCTAAGAGGATGCCACCAATAAGCACCTGCAACAGGATTTGTACCCGTGTCTCCAAAACGTATGATCCCGAAGTCCAGTTATTTCCACAAAAAAAGGATCTTGTGGTCTACCACCACAGAATCGGAAAGGTTACGTGAACGTTAATGTGAACGTGCTTTATAAACTAGAACGTTCTGCCCAAATCTCTATCAGTTCTCTCTCCCTTGCTGAGGGATAAAGTACCCCAAACTTAGCGATGTATAAAACAGCCGTGATTCACTCGTGTCTCTCTCTCGTGTTTCCCGATCAGATCTCTTACGTCGTTTCAGGCAGGTAATGCTGGGGTCAGAGCCATCTCGTCGTCGCAGGCTCTTGCTCACTCTGGCCTGGGCTGTTAGGGCTGCACACCTGTGTGTGGCTCTTCCATGTACCCTCAGGTCCTCCCAGCATGGTTGCTGAGTCCAAGAGCAACCACCTCTAAGCAGAGGAATCGGGTGGATATGGTATCATCTGTGAGAGAGCCTGGGGTGTCACGCAGAGGCCCTTTTCTGCCACGCTCTTCATTTCATCCCTTCAGGGAGAAGGGAGGTGGACACCATCTCTTGATGGTGGTGTGGCAAAGTGATAGGGAGGAACCGATGGGAGTCGTTGTATGACCTTTGGAAAACACATTCTGCAACCAGGTGGAAGAGACCGCAGGGTAAGAGGGCTTGACAGAGCGAGACAGACGGGGCTGAGCGCTGGAGAGAGACTCGAACAGGTACCTGGGAACCATCTCTCCAGGTACCAGCAGGGCCAGCAGGAGGCAGGGCAGGCAGAGGACAATGGACATCTGGGCCAGATCAGGAAAATCCCACACATGTTTGCCTTTGCTCCCATTTCTTTAAATGACTTGTTCCCAAACTTATACCAAGAACTCTAGGTGATACGTATTACAGAAAAAAAAAAAAAAAAACAAAACAGAAAGGAAAGAGCAGTTATAGGAAAAGACAGTAGAAGTACCCACAGTCTCATGGCTCAGCCAGTCAGGGTTGCATGCTGGTGCTGGGCTGGGCCATGCCATCCTGCTGGGTGGGGGCCGTGTGGACAGGTGAAAACCCACTGACCTGGGCATGGACCCTCGCTTGGCCTCCTCTAGCTGTGCTGTCTTGGGCAAGTTACTTAGCTCTTCTGTCCTTCACTTCCCAATAGAAAATGGTGATGATAATCAAGCCAATAACATGACCCAAGGCTGGAAAAGGAATTTCTCATGCATGCTAGAGTACACGGTCACTATTCCATAGACAACTTGTCCCCCAAGGGTGTCATTTACAAATGCAGCATGCGTGTTGTCATGTATTTGCTTTTTTTTCACATAAAAATTTATCTTGAGCATTTTTATTTATGGCTCTGGAGATAACACTTGTGTAAACATGTGTATTCCTCCATTGGACACATGTCCTACAATTTGTTTAACAGCTTCCAATTGTTAGGTATTTAGCTTTAAAAATGCTTTACCTATCACAGATAATCCTTCAGTTGTCAACTTAAATACTTGTCTAAATATTTTCTTATTGGTCGGTGCATTCATTAAAGGAGTATTGAGAAGTTTGTAGAAGTGGATTTGCAGCATACAGAATGTTCTATCCAAACTTTTAAATTCACTTTTTTTTTATCATGAAAAATTTAAAACCAGCAGAAAATTAGTGTAATGCACATCAGCGTATGTCTAACATGTGCATTTATCCTGTGAACATTTTGCCGTATTTGTTGCATCTGTTTTTCTTAACTACTCAAAAACAAAATGCATCCATCACGACCTTTTGTCTTACTACTGTAGTAAGGACGTGTTCCCATAAGGATGGGAACACGTCCCTGCATAACGTTTACCATAAGTGCCCACGTGACTGACCAGACCTCATTGTCTTCCAACACGGTCCGGTCCAGTTCTCTTTCACCCTTACAGCATTTTTTTTTTTTTCCCTAAAGAAGACCCAATCAAGGACCAAGTAGTGCATTGGATTCCCAGGTCTCACCAGAGCGTGTTGATCTAGGAAAGTCACCAACCCTTCGCTCTCCCCTTTCACATGGAAATGGTGCAGACACTGAGCTGCTGGCCTCCCTCTGCAGCAGGGAACGTTGCCCAGGGTGGTCAGAGAGGTGACTGTGGAGCACTGTTTACGTCATCCTGTTGAGACCGAGATCCGCTGTCTGATGTGAGATGCTTGGCACAGAGCACCCAGTGCACCTTACAGAGTGGGTGGCCCTTTGCAGATATTCCAGAGCTTCGTTCGCAGTGCTGTGGGCCGGTACCTTGGTGGCAGACTTGGGACCCCTCTGGGTTTTCTCTTCCTGGTGTAGTTCAGATCAACCGGAGGCTCAGTTCATCAATCATAGCAAGCAGGGGTTGTCAAGTGACATTGATCTGCGTCCCTTCTCCACCTGCCATGTTGATGCAGTGGAAAAGTAACTATAGCTGTTCTGCAGGGTTCTGGTTCCCCAGGGAGTCACTTAGTCACTGAAATCGTCACCTGGCCCCTCAGCCACGGAAAGCCTCCTGTTTGCTCACATGAGTGATGGTGAGTACAAAGCACAGGCCGGAGCTCAAATGGCAGCTTGGACCTCAGGCTTATTCCTGGGCTGTGAGTTGCCTCTTCAGTAATTAGAAGCCAAGGCTGTGGAGATATTTTGCCTGGGTGGCCTCTCAGCTCAACTATTTATCAGCTGTGTGAACCTGGGGGCGACAGCTTACCTTATCTGTGAATCGGCACCAATAGTCACACCTGCCTTGGTGGCCTGGTGTGAGGACCCGCTAAGTAGACACAGCCAGGCACCTGGCCACTGTGCCAGCAGACCCCAGGGGCTGTGTGGAAACGAGGTCAGCAGGCCTGCCGGGGGGAGGGTTTTTTGAAAGGATGCGGATCCATCACTCTGGACGTTCAGTGACTGCTCTCCTCGCGGTAATGGTCGTGTGTGCTGGAACCAGGAGGGTGAACACAGAGAGGCAGGAGAGTCTTTCCAGTGCAAGCAATCCTGCCAGTTAAATGAGAGAAACGACGAACGTCCTGCCGTCTCAGCTTGGAGAGAGATGTCACCGTCACAGGAAGAGGTCACATGGAGCTTCCGAGGCTGTGCAGGTGACCGCCCGCTCTGCACTCAGGGCTTCCTTTCAGAAAACAAACTGTTGGCTTCCAGGGTGAGGGTTGATATGGAGGTTCCAACTGAGAAATCCTGGCACCTGGAGATGGGACAAGGTGTAGCTCAGATTTGCTCTTCTTTCAACTAATGGGAATGTCCATTCTTTGAAGTGTCGTTCTATGATTCGGTTTGGGGATGAGAAATGCACCACCCTGAAGGATCCTTTTGAGAAGTCAGAGTTGAGTCTTTGCCCGTTCGGACCTTTTCTGGTGATACCCCTCATACTTGGAGGGTCTGCTGAGGTTGGGCTGCCAGATAAAAGGCAGGTTGCCCAGGTGAACTCGAACTCAGAACAGCAATGCATACCTTTTTTTTTTTTTTAGCAAAAATGAATCGACTTACATGTGGGTGGATGGTAATGTCAGAATATTGTCAGCATTTACTTGCTGGACGGCCTTCAGGACAAGGCTTCTGAGACCTGGTCTGCATCTTGACCACCGGTCAGTTCTGTGAAGAGGCTCACGGTGGCCCCGCGGTTGCCATGTTGGGGTGCTGTTCTAAAGGTCACACGTGCGTGGAAGGGGTGAGAAGAACCGTTCTCTAATTTGCTGGCATAGGAGCATCACTCTTGGTTCCTGTAGAAGCTGCGGATACGTTGCCACCACCGTGTGCTGGGTGGAACATATTTCCCCCGTTTTGGAGGCTGGGAGTCAAGGTCAGGTTGGTGGCAGGGCTGGACTTCTCGAGAGGCTGCCTTCTTGGATCCATGACTTCTCTTGCTGCCCCCTGCATACCATCTGCTTCGGCGTGGGCACCCTCCTGTGCTGCTCCACCAAGAGGCCGGGGCAGGGCAAATGCCGGTGGATTCCATTCAACTCGGGTACCTTGGCATGGTTTCTCTCTCCAAACACAGTTATGTTCTGTGGTCAGGACTCTGACCTGTGGATTTTGAAGGGATAGAATTCAGTCTATGACACCATGTGAGACCCACTGAGACAGAATTTCTGTGGAAAGGACCTTCAGAAGCTTACCCATTTGGGCAGATGAAAATGTTGATTGAAGGATAATACCTGGGATATCTTTGATCAGGCCTATTTTAAAACTCTGGGGGGGAGATCTTGGGTTCCTCAGCTTGAGCATGAATTGGAACCATCTGCAGAACTTGTGAGTCCATTTCCAACTGCAGAGCTAGGCGGCTGCTGCCCCTCCTGCTGTCCGGCAAGCTCCCTGGGACAGCCCTCCCTGGAAGTGGGGTCATGGTCTTCCTTGGCTGGAGAGTGCATTTCCTTATCAGATGAGAGTGTTGCACTGGTGCATTTCACAAGTTGTCAGGCACAGGAAGCAGAGCCAGTTGTTCTCATGAACCGAGAAACATTGCCAGGTTGTCTTCGCCATTCCTCTGTGTCCTTCCTCTTGTGCAGTTCTCGGAAGAGTCCGCAAACTGCATTCCAGTTTTCCAGATGTGAGGAGGATTAAAGATGAAATGTACCTCCTTTGGGGATAGAGGCGAGTTTCAGAGACCCCAGACCACAGGGTCCAGTCGGCAGGTTCCTGGGATCCTGTTAGTAAACACGGAAGTAGTGCCATGGAAGGGGGAATCGGTGGTTTTTCTAACAAATCTCTAACTCACTTTCAAGACTGACTGTTTCTGGCACATTTGCATTGTAGAATGGAGCCAAGCCAGGTAAACTCAGAGGTCTTCAGAAAATGTATCTTTCTCTACAGAGAGTTTTGGAGGCTTCCCCATGAAAAACCAGCGCTCTGTCCTTTTCTATGTTTTCTGAAATGGGCGGCTTGATTGGCTGGTGAGCAATGTTAAAGGTCTTGTTTATAATCATGGACCATGGGTCAAGTTCAGTTCCCCCTTCAGTTCAGCAGGCTGAGAATATTCCCTGTTAGGACCTCAGTGAGAAATGCATGCTTAGGAAGCCCCTGCTAGGACCTGGGGAAACAAAGACACTTTATAAATGTCAGGTGTTTTATTTATATGATCATGTAGGAGAATACACTATTTTTAACTTACTGGGGTTTTTTGAAAACTCTTTCTTTGCTCTTCCTAACTGACGAATCAAAACACAAGGTCTATTTTGACATAGAGTAGAAGAATTCGAGGTGGGATTTTTGCTTATTTTGTTCTTTAATCTTCAATGACGAAGAAACCAAGGGACCAGAGTGGACATGGCTGGACCAAGGTCAGCCGGCTTGTTCTGACCAAGCCGGGTCTGCACACAGGATTCCAACTGCAAGCTCCAGTCTCCTGGGCTTATTCTCCTCTAGGTGGTCTCCGATTCACGGTGGACTGTGGCTAGATCTCAGTGTTAAAACTGAAGTAGGGGAAAAAATGTATAATTTCCCGACGTCAACTGTGGACACACCAGCCAGTGATCAGGCAGATCCCTCTGTCTTTTCTAGAACAGTCTTTGGCTGTTGGGTTCACTAATCATGCTGCAGAACTTTGTCAGTTTCGCCATTTGGAGTTTTTGTTCACTGTGGTGGAAAACACAGGATGTGGTGTTCAGCATGTTGGCTCAGGTTTGACGCTGATGTGCATGTCGAGGTGCAGACTCTCCGATTGCTCGACTGAAGACCATCTGGTCATAGGTCCAGGTAGGATACCTAGAAGCTCACAGCAGTGGTGAGCATTGGAGTAGCTCAAGCCTGGCACAGCAGCACCAGCATAACCAGGGCTGGCTCTCTGCCCAGTGGAAAGTGTGGATCGTGGGGCGTGGGTGCAGCTCAGCGAGGGAGTGCGGGCCTAGCATGCACAGGGCCCTGGATTCCATCCCAGGCGTGGGAAGGAGAAAAAGTCTGGGTGGCTGAGCCTTCCTACTCATTTGGGGAATCAATGAAACCTGACGAACGTATAAAGACAAGTTTTTAGCATGGAGAGGTTAAATTTTTCTAGGTTAGTAAGAGCTATAAAATAAAGGCTAAAATGGGGGTTTTAAGTAAAAGCGACCTGTTTCTGATCACAGATGTGCATCCATCAGTGCCTGTGCCTCCGATCCTGCTGCTGCAGTTCTGACTCCGCAGGAGTGGGTGTGTCTCAGAAGTGGGGTCTTCCCAGAGGCCTGGATCCCTGCTGTATGGATGCTTCTGCTTGACCCTCCAGAGGTCCACAGACTTTCTTTCACCAGGCTCTCGCCTTAGGCAGATGGACACTACAAATTCCTTGAAGACCTCTTGGCCCGTGGGGAGTCCCGGCAGCACTTGAGGAGTGGGGGAGACAGGGGAAGTTGGGGTGTTTCATTCTCTAGGCTCCCATTTGAAGGAGATTTCTTGGGACTGACTGGGCCCTGGACCTAAGGTCACAGCAGCCAGGAAGATGGCCCCATCCCTGCCTCTTTCTATCCTTGCCCCCTCTACCCAGGGAGCAGTAGAGACCTGCTGGCAGGAACGTGGGGTCGCAGTTACAGCTTCCATGGTATGCTTGTGTGCTTTCCCAACAGCTCCTTTGTTAAAACATCTCCTTCTTCTTTTGACTGCATTTATTTCCTGTCTACCTACTTCCCCGACATTTTGCCGGACATAGGAGACCTGTTCCCAGCATCTCAGCTGTCTGGTGGGAATGCTTAGACTTCCCCTGTGTGAATGCCGTGCTCTCTTTCTCTAAGGTACAGAGAGAGGGATGGAAAGCCAGCTGCAGTTCTAACATTTACCTTCCAGCCGGAATCTCTGAAGAAAGACTGGCTGATCCCAGATGGCAGAGAACAAATAAAGCGAGGATGATCCTCAGGACAAAAAAAAAAAAAAAAAAAACTTAAGTGAACTTTGTGGTTTTTCATTCAAATGATACAATATGATTAAAATATAAAGGAGTCTGCTCCCAGGGAGAAATACATAAAGAGGTCTTTACTTGGTCCTTGAATTCTGTGCCTCTCGATGTTGGCATGGTCAATTAATCCCTAAAAGGGATGACTAGCAGGCTGTTTGCTTGGATGGTGCAGAGGGCTAATTGTTGATATTGTTACACAAAATCATGTGGGCAAAAATTATGCCTCTCTTTAAAAAAAAAAATGTGTCTTTGGTATTTGAAAGGAGAGCTCTCATCCTGGTCCTCAGAGGAATTCAGCCTGTTGATGTCAGAGTTAATGAATAATGTGGAAACTCGAGGGTAGGAAGGATGGGTGAAGACTGCATTAGAGATTAATGGTGTTAGAGTCCTGGGAGAGCCACATTTTCTGCTGATCAAAGACTCGGAGGCTTTCATCTGCAGTGCCGGGGAGAATGTTGAACATCTTGGAGTTTGTCATATTGCCTTTGGTTAAATTTGATCAGCCTGCTCTTCAAGATGCTCTGAAGAACCACTCCTACCTCCCGCACACGCACACTCACACATACAGTCCAGCTGTGGTCCGATCATTCATACAGTCCAGCTGTGGTCCGATCATTCATTCAGCAAGTATTTTCAGAGCACCTACTAGGTGTCGGGCATTGATTAAACATCAGGACAGTGGTAAGCCTAAGACACATACATTCCCTTCTCTCCTGGAGATTATTACCATGTGGCAACTTAAATAATAGAACAAGTGCACAGTTACTTTCTTAGGTGATTTTAATTCTTGTGATATTAAGTATGAGAATAACAAAAAAATCCTCTGTTGTCAAAAGACCCCAAACATTGGATGAATTATAATCAGACTCATTTCTAATGGGGACCTGGATACCTCCCAAAGTCAGGGACATCCTCAGAGACCAGAAATAACAAAAGCACTGAAGCACCACCGGGCAAGGGTGGGGGGGTATTGTGGGCTGAAGTCCAGGTCACCCTGTCTGGGAGCCAGAGGGAGAAGTTCTCACACATAATACATAAAAGGAAAGTTTGCTTGTGTGTGAGTCAGGAGACACAGCTGATATTTGGATACTGCTCCTCAGCTGCAGCTGTATTCCCAAGAAAATCAAATTGCATTCAGAGCCTCAAGAGGAACTGTCTGGTATGAGGTGGGATCTGCGGGTGCAGCTTTGCCAGGTCACGGAGCTTGGAGTGGGCCCTGACTGTGGGGAGGTGACAGTGGAGTGGCGGCCAGGCTTGGGGGCCCAGCAGAAGGTGGGACATTTGGACAGGTGGCTGGGTTGGAGGGCTCAGGGGGGTCGGAAGAACTGAAAGGCTGATATGGCTGGCGAGAGAGTGGGAGGGAGGGGGTGTGCAGCCCTGTACTTGAGCTGAGCTAATGAAGGCCCAGTCGTTCTGGGGACGTCTGAAAAGCCACGGGCTGGCCTTATTGATGATTTTAAGCAGGGTGATAATGCCGCCCTTGCTATTTTTAAAGCTCCTTCAAGCCTCTTTGCAACAGGAGGGAGTAGGAGGTGGCCCAGGTGAGGGAACAGGTGGTTCCAACCCCGGTGGGGACCAGAGCTCTGTGTATAGAGCACCGTGGAGTCTGGGGAGGGAGACAGTCCCAGAGAAGGGCACCCACCTTGTTGGATGTCTCCGTCGTAGTCCCGGGGTTGAAAAGGGAGCTCTGCACACGCAGGTTGATTTTTTTGCTTGAAGCAGTTAAAAATGTCTAATCTACAATACCAGAACAACCGACTCCAAGCACAAATCCCTGTAAGGGATGAAGAAGAAAAACTGAATCGCACTAGATTCTAGGGTAGAGGGTGATGTGGAAAGGGACTGTGATCTTATTTGGGCAAGCACTGCCCGCTTTCTCCATCCCTCCCTGCTGCCCCGTGTGCACACCTGGGCAGTCTCATGTCCATCTTCCCTCTGCTCCATCTCGCCAGTCCTATATATATGAATATATAGGACTGGGGGAATAGCTCAGGGGTAAAGCACTTGCCTAGGAGTGTGAAGCTCTGGGTTCAATCCCCAGTACTGTGAAAACAAACAAACAAACAAAAAAATGTCTCGCTCAGAGAACTTGTTAAATGCAGACTTGGATTCTTGCATTTGTAACAAGCTTTACAGGAGATGTTGAGGCTGTTGGTCCACAAACTCCCTCACCCTGACCCCCAGCTTTGGCCACTACTAGTGCCTGCTAGGCACTTAGTGAATACTCAGTGTGTGACATAATCCCAGGGGAGAAATGTCCAGGTGTGTGTATGGAGTGATTTCTTTGTTTGGAGATCCTATTGTTACTTAGACTAATGGTTGCTTGAGCAGGAATTTTTCATTTAAACATTGATCCAGTGCCTCCTAGGAAACAGGGGTGGTCCTGCATGGAAGATGCAGAGATGACTGAGATGTGGCTGCTCTGGCCTGGGAATCTCAGGTGACCATTGTCTAGGGACAAGGGCTTGGGCTCAGCAGTGGCCCTGGATCAGTACCTCCCACCCAGGCTGCTTGCTCTACCACTGTGTCTGGATTGTAACTGCCCTGCAGGTGGCTGAGTGTTTTACACACATCCTCTCTTTTGTTCCCTCGACACCCTTTACTCAGGATACCTTGTTTTTTTTTTTTTTGGGGGGGGGGCAGCGGGTACCGGGGATAGAACCTGAGATGCTTAACCACTTGGCCACAACTCCAGCCCTTCTTATTTATTTTGATACTGAGTCTCAGTAAGTGCTTAGGGCCTTGCTAAGTTGCTGAGGCTGACTTTGAACCTGCCGTCCTCCTGCCTCAGCCCCCCTAGTTGCTGAGATGACAGGAGGGCCATTGCCATTGTTTTCATACATGAGGAAATCATGGCAGAGGGCAGTCACTGCCTAGCCCACAGGTTGTTAACTAGTAGGCAATCCAGGGGGATATGGGAGTCGAAGTTTGCTGATTCCTATTCCCACGGCACAGCCAGTGTGCTCTTCAGCCAATCTTTATCCCTGCAGTGAAGATTGATAAAGAGGTGGAATAGGAAGTACAAGTATGGAGAGGTTATTTTTTTTTTTTAATTTTGAGAAATATGTAAAAAATAGAGAGAACTGTATAACAAGTGCTAGGCTGTTCACATTGATAAAGATGCACATGTTGTTAGTCTTGCTTGCTTCATAGTTTTTAGTGTGAAAGAGGGCATAGGAATGTACATGGGATACCAAACTGGCTTGTACCCTCCTGACTGACATCTCCTTTACCCTCTCCTGAGTTAGAGATGTGTCCTTCTAGGCCGTGTTTTCCTACTGTGGAACAATATTTTCCTCTATTGTAGAATTTTTTTTCATTGAGCTTTATATGTGACAACATATGTATTCTATTGTTGGAGTGTTAAGATATTCAGAAATTATAATATGCTATATGTATCGGTGTACCGTGCACATTTATCACTTTGCTTTATTTTTTTGCTGTGTCAACTTGGCTTTTGAATGTTCGATTGCATTCCATCTTGGTCTATCTTACTGTTGATGGATGTTTAGTTTGTTTGTGATAATGTTTCACAAATGCAGCTGTGAACATTCTTGAACTGAACAGCCTTGGATAGGATGGCAAGAATTTCTATGTGGTTTATACATAGAAACGAAATTGTTAGATTATGGAGTATGTCCTTCAAACATTATCAATCTCTATTGGGAATGATATTCGCCAAATTATATTGTGTTCATGAACGACTATGTAACAGCAAATCCCACCATTATATGCAACTACAACACACCAGTAATGAAAATATGTATTAATCTTTTGCCAAATTGTTCTCAAAAGTGATTGCAGAAGCTCAGTTCTTTGCAGAAGTATACACTGTTAGGAGCGATCTGTAAGGTCACCCTCCCCTCCATTTGAGGATCATGAAATGATTTTCCTTTGTTACTATAATTTGAAGAACTTTGCCTTCTGGGCGAACTGGAGAGTTTTTACCCCACATTTTTTTTTTATTGGTGCATTATAGTTGTTCATACTGATGGAGTTTGTTGTTACATATTTGCACTGTATGTATATCAATGTTAACAATAGAGTTTGGCCTCTATCACTCCCTAGCACTCCCCCACCCTAACTCCCACCCCTTGGTCCCTTTCTTCCATGGATCAGATAACCCTTTGATTTCCATGAGATCCTCTTCCACCTTTCTTTTCCCATTTTCCTCTCTAGCTTCTGCATATAAGATAAAACGTGTGTCTCTTGATCTTCAAGTTTGAGTTACTTCACTTAACACAATGATCTCTAGTTTTCTTCATTTTCCTGCAACTGCCATGATTTCATTATTCTTTATGGCTGAATAAAACTCCATGGTGTATCTATACCATGTTTCCTTTAATGATCTCTTTACCTCTCTGTTCGTTAAAGTTTGTGAAAATGGGGTTAGTGGAACTTTCTTCTCCCCTCATTGCATTCTTTCATTTATGGATACCTAGGTTGGTTCCTTAGTTTGGCTATTGTGAACTATTATATTGCTAATATAAACGTGGGTATGCATGTATCACTAGTAAGATGACTTTAATTCTTCAGGATAAATACTGAGGACTGGCATAGCTGGAAAATATGGTAGTTCCATGCCTGGTCTTTTGAGAAGCCTTAATACTGATTTCCATAGTGATTGTACTAACTTATGATTCCACTAACAGTGTAAAAGTTCCTTTATATCCACTTCCTCTCCAGCATATTATTATTTCTACTCTTGATGACTGCCATTCTGACTTGTGTGAGATGAAATCTCAGGGTAGTTTTTTTAATTTTTAAAAATTGTTTGAATTAGTTGAACAGGACAGTAGAATGCATTTTGATACATCATGTATAATGAGGTATACTTTCTCATTCTTCTGGTTGTACGTGATGTAGAATCACACTGGTCTTACAGTTGTGTATATACGTAGGGTTAGGGAATGCAAATTGGTGCAACCATTATGGAAAGTGCTATGGAGATTTCTCAGAAAACTTGGAATGGAACCACCATCAGATCCAGCTATACGACTCCTCGGTTTATTCCTAAAGGACTTAAAAGTGAGCATCTTACAGTGACACAGCCACCATCAGTGTTCGTAGCAGCTCAGAGTAGTTTTGATTTGCATTTATCTAATTGTTAACAATGTTGAACATTTTTGAATATAGTTGTTGGCCATTTGTATTTCTTTTTTTGTGTATGTGTGATGTGTCTGTTTGGTTCATTTGCCCATTTATTATTTGGGTTATTTTGTTTTTGCTGTTAAGTTCTTTGAGTTCTTTATATATTGTGGATATTAATCCTCTGTCAGAAGAGGACACTCTAATTGTTTCCTAATTGTTTCCTTTGCTGGGCAGAAACTTTTTAGTTTGGTGCCATTCCCTGTATTAATTCTCGGCACTATTTCCTGAGCTTTAAGGGTCCTATGGAGGAAGTCACTGCCCGGGCCTGTGTTGCTGGTCTTTGATCCATTTGGAGCGGAGAGTATTTTAAAGATGACCATCATTCCACTACTCTGCTCATACTTTAACTTAGGTTTTCTACTCATTCGTAGCAGTTCTTTTGGTTTCTCATGACTGTTTACTTTTTGATGTATTGCAAGTAGCTATTTGTGCTCTGTCCATCGTTCATGTTACCCTAGGGAATCTGTAAATCGATACTTTTCATTTGGGCACATGATGATTTTTCTTTGGTGAATGGTACATTTCCTTACCTGCTGAGAGGCACCATCCCATCCCATCCTGTTGATCCTGTCCTTCCGTCTGATTGTAGTATACAGACAGAGACCATCACGGGGTTGAACAGCAGGGGAGGCTGGATGGGGGTGCTCTGGGGAGCTCCTGGTGGAGCAGCTGCATTGCTTTGACTGAGTGTAGAATTATTTTTTGGGACTGTGCTGGGCAGCAGCACTGAGATGAAGGTGGGTTTTGCTTTTAATACCTCTCCTTCACCATAGTTCTGGTCACACTCTCTTCACGGGGGCTATCAATCAAAGTGCTAGGGTAGCAGACCAGATCAGAAATTCTGAAAACTGTCTGATGTGTAACATTAGCTCTCTGTTTGACTTCTTATGCACTTTGGTGGCCCTGTTACTATCTGTGTGCCTCATAGACTCATAAGAATAATGCCAATGTCAATGTTATTGCCTGATACAGTTCCAAACTCCCCCAATAGAGGTACTTTTAACAATCTCTTTACCTCTCTGTTCATTAATGTTTGTGCGAGTGGGGTCAGTGGAACTTTCTCCTCCTCCCACAGTATGTTGGGAAGATTAAATCAGATGACATGCTTTGAGATGCTGCCCACAGTTTTTGGTGGGTCACAGGTTGTAGCAGATCTAACATGCAAATGAGCACAAATTGGTGGTACCTTTGTCTTCTATACCAGAATGTGAGCTGTATGAGAATAAGGTCTTTCTCTGGCTCGGTTATGCCTGTCACCCAAATGCCTGGAACCCAAATATTTGTTGGATAAAGGGAACAGTTTAGCATTTAATCAAGATCTTTATTTGAGTGAGAAAATAAAGGAAAACATGAAGCTGAACTCAAGATCTGCCATGAATGTGCACACACGAAAAGGTGTATATGAGAAGAGTAGGAAAGGAAAAGAGAATGAAAAGGGATGAGAAAAACTATAAATGAGTATCAAGGAGACATTGTCTATGAATTTAAGAATCATTTTGAATTTTAAAGGTCATTTTGATGCCTGGAGTTATTTCTGTAACTGAACAGTATTTGTTGAGTGACCGATACGATCACATAAAACTGGTCATTGAGGTGGTAAGGGGACCACGATTTAGCTCTAAGTGCTTGATTTAGTGTTTACAAGTCTGTGGAGAGGGACGAGAGACGGGAATCTGCAGATCTCTGACCTTTTGCATTCTGGGAAGTGCTTTAAGGGTGGACAGTTGCTTGTGCTCTGGAAACACTAATAATGTACACTGAAGAACTTCGAATTTGTATTTGGGTCTCGTCCATCCCAGTACTACGTCATCTCATAAAACTGGTTTTAGTAGGCATCTCTTTCCTTTTTCATTTCTTCCTGATAACAGCATCCTACTTTGTTTGGAGGTGTAACCACCCGGTCTCACTTATTCCATTTGTGTGCGGACGGACTGTCTTCCGTCTCTAGGCTGTGTGATAAGGACCAGGGTCCCTGGGGGATGATCTTGGCTCCAGGGTGATGCCAGGCCCCAGCCAAAGACCTTCATTTTGGGGACTTCTTGTCTGACTGTCCTGAGAGAGGAGTGACCGTTGAAGTCGGGCTGCTGTGTTGACTTACTCAGAGGGAGGGACCGGCCAGGAAAAGCTAACCTGGTGGAATGATCCCCATGGGGGAACTGCCCACATAAGTCAGCTCAAAGTGGGCAAAGCCAGTGGGGGGAACCGAGTTCTGGGCATGGTGGAGCATCTGAACCTGGGACTGCCAAGCTCTCTGCCTTAGCCATTTCAGGTAGGTCAGTGAGCAAATCCCCTACTTCATTCCTTCTGTGTGTGTGTGTGGGGGGGGGGGCTAGTTGGGATTCAAAGGAACCTTTTAAAATACACTTCAAGGTTTTAAAAGGCTTCCCAATGGAGTTCTGGAATGTGAAGCCCTTAGATATAGGCTGGTGAGAGTCTGTCGGGACTCCAGAACCCTGAGCTGCCATCAGTGTTGGCACATCTGTGGTGAGAGGCCTGTGAATGAGGCCATGTAGGGCTTCTTGAGATGATCCCAAGATCTCAGCTTCCTGGCACCTCCTGATGACCAGGGTAGGTCCCCTCCCGAGTTCCCAGGTACGCCCTGCGTTCACCTGCTTTGCTCGTGTTTCCTAACATCTGAGAGCACAAGGAGGCACCACAGCTGTGATAGTCGTGCCAAAAGGAGCTACCATTTTGAATTTGCCTGATACCAAGTGCCTCCCCCAAATCATTTCTCTTAATTTTCTCAAAATCCCAAAGAAGCCAGGGACTGTGGGCCGTGTGTGATGGCTACTCTGGAATGAGGGCCTTGAGTTTGTTCACCTTCGCTTGATGGGCCCACTCCCAAGCACAGAGGAAAGTTCTCACCTTCAGACTCCTTAGTACATTGCTACCATCTGAGGGCGTACGGGTCCCCTGAGGATTGAGACCTGGAGCCATAGTGTCACTGGGGCCACTCAGGTGAGATCTACCACTGTTTTCCCATAAATCAGCCTCAGTCCTACGGGGGGTTTACAGGGGATGGCAGTGAGGGAAGTGGGTGACAGCTCATCTCCCACATGACCTTCTGTGTGTGACAAGTGTCACTCCAGAGACTTTTCCGTGGCGTCACCACCTGGCTCTTCCTGGCTGGAAAGTCTTGGGTCAGAGCCTCCCACCCTGTAGTATTTTTTAAAGCGTTTCTTCCATGACCCTGAATCTCCCCACCACTCCTTTCCTCTCCCTCTGGATTTTGCAGTTGTTTTCTTCTTAGCCTCTCACCGTTGGCACAAAGGACTCATTAAACTCACAGTTAAGTATTTCACTATCAAGAGAATAAGGAAATGACTGTCTTTCCTTTAAAATCAAAACCGAAACCAGAGATCATCACCGGAAACAAAGGGGAAACTCCTGGAATTAATTTTCTGATTTCATAAAGAAAAAAAGGAGTTAGTTCTCCTTGTTAAAACATGGTTAACGTTCCTATTCTAAGAGTATCTCATCCTCACGGTGCTGGTTAGCAGGTTGAGTCTCAGAGCGTGTGACTAATGGCGAGAAGGTCGCAGAGTGAAGAAGACTTCGAGCCCTAGGTCAGGCTGGGCAGAAAGCCCTGCTGTTTTCCACTAAACCCAGAGATGGTGGGCACGGTCCGGCCACGATGTATTCTTAGGAAAATGATACCAGAAAAATGCCACAAATGATAGATTTTAGAAAAATACCCCCAAACACAAGCTACAAGATGTGTCAGCTTATCTCTTCCACAGGTAGTTGTGGAAAGGAGCCAAGAAAACCTTTAGAAGTCCATGAAGATTTCTGAAAATGTGGCCTATGGTGGCCCTTGGCAGGGAGTCCTCTCTGAAATCTGTAATTTATGGTCCAACTTCTAGGTACTTGTTTTGCCCTAATTTAAAATAAGTTTGATGTGTGCTATATGTAACTCTACTGATTAAATTTTTGCCAACAGTACACGTTTATTATCCATTCACGGCTTTATCTGTCAATATTTAGTGAGCTGTGGTTGGGCACTGTAAGCCCTTCTGGTCCTTCCATAGTAGCTGAACACAGTCCTCTGTTATCCTACTGACAGTGGTAACTGTTTTTCCCATAGAACCATGACTGGACTTTCACATTTCACATGAACATTTTTGATGAATGAAAAATTTCTTCTCACTAGTTGTGGGTAAATCCTTGTTTCACGTCTTGTATCAACTTATAGGAAGCCAATGGACGTCTGTTTAATATCATAAAAGGATCTGGGCAGAGCTAAAGTAGAACAGTTAATTCCGTGTGTGTGTGTCAGCTAGCACAGGAATGTCTTGTGAACCTGATATTGAAATATGGTTTTTGATGAGTCCATTTTTTGGCTATAGAAACTATACATCACTTGGTTAAAAGAAAGTTAGACCCCAGAATAGAGGATGCCTGGAGTTTGCTTGATTCCATGTTTATTTCTATTTTTTTTTTAATTTTTATTTTTGGTGTTGCTGAGGATTGAATCCAGGACCTTGTGTAAGTGAGGCAGGCACTCTACCAGCTGAGCTATATCCTTAGCCCCTGTTTACTGCCATGTAACTGTGTCTTTGCCAACTATGGTAATTTGCCAGTATTCTGTTGCAGATTTCCTAGTATTTTGTTGCAGATTTTCTTTCAAGTACCAGATATGCAGAGCTCCAGGTGTTCCCTGTAGCAAGGGTGACATGACAGAGTGTACCTGCTGTGCAGGGGATGATCTGAGCTCATGTGGACATGGAATGTCAGTCGCTAGACTCCAGGTAATGATAGAAATGCTCCTCCAAGCTCTGGATGTTGGAGATAATGTGCTTGTTTGTTTGTATGCTTGGATCTCTTTAGTGTCTTGTTTTTTTTTGGCTTCACATCATCACAAGACTCCTTACAATACAGTATCAAAGTTAGGAGGAAGAGCTAAGGTGACAAATGCCAAAGTGAAATTGAAATCTGGTGAGAGATAGACTACAACAGTGGAGAATTTCGTCAAGATTAGTTCTGATACTAGTAAAAGTTCAGAGGCATCAAAAATGTAAGACTCTTAGGCCAGTCTGGATTACAGCCTGCTCACGGGGAAGCGCCTTGGATGGCAGGTGCTGCTCGTGGAATGTCACCGCACATCGATGGCGGGGCTTTGAGCCACCTTGTGCAGCCCTGTCAGGTGACATTTAGCCTGCGGTTGCTGCTGACAGGTGGGAAAGGTCTTCAGGTCTGGGGTGGCTTCATCGAAGGATGGTGGGGGATTTGGTTCAGAGCTAGGCAGGTCACGATTTCCCTCCTCCTTTGGCTGGTTTGAGACTGCAAACTCCACATCCACATGTGGACCTCAAACATCATTTGGCCTTCGATGTATTTATTTTCTAGTCCTTTCTGCATATGAGCAAGAGGAAACACTGTTGTTAGGATTGTCAAAGGAATGGGCCACTTGGCCAGGAGCGTGCATTTGCTGGCTCTCAGTCAGTGACATCTTGTCTTAGTGCTGTCACGCTGACGGCCCAACCCTTCATTACATCCTTCTGAGGACTTCGTGAGGCCCAGACCACTGTTCCCTGAAGTTTGAGGGGAGAAAGCTGAGCGTCGCCCACGTTTGTGGTTGAACCAAGACAGGGTTGTGTAGCCCTGGGAGCAGGAGGCAGGCTGTAGGGGGCTGTGCTGGGAACTGGGAATGGCAGCCTGTGCTGGTCCTAGAGAGACCTGATAGCCCTAGGAGATGCCTGTGCCATGCCAGAGTGGGCGGCAGATTCCCACGTCGCTTCAGCTTGCTCTGAAGGACTCGCTCCTTTACCTGGGGTCTCCAAGCTTCTCGGGTCATTTCTTTGTGCTTTGAATGTCTCTGTGGCCACAGAGAGAGGAGACTGCATTACCTGCTAAATTGGATATGTGGCCGTACCCGATTTCCAACTGAACTTTCTAGTACTTCAAAGACTTGAAATATAGTTTAATGGCATTTTAGCTGTCACTGGAATTAAAAGTCGAGTGCCGTTGTGTGCTGGTTTGGTCCCCCCTTCGGCTGATATTTAGAGAAGTAATTCTTCTCCTTGAGCCTTGTAGGATGTGTGTACCACGAAGCGAACAATAAAGATAGGCCTCTGTAGGGGTGCCTTGGGTTATTTATTTCTCCTCCGTATTCCCCACTGCGAACAGCTTGCGGCCTACATTTTTAACCCACTGTAGCTCTTTGCCTCCATAGAATGGTAAAGAAACACCAGATCTAACTCCCCCCAATCTGTGTCATCCCTAAATCACACAGAAAACCACGATGAAAACTAGAGTCCTCAGGGTTTCTAGCAGAGCGGGGCGAGAGCGGAGCTGGTGGCTACTGCCAGGTGCTGGTGAAAGATGCCCAGAACGTGCACTCCTCAAGAGGCTCATGTGGGCAGAACAGACTCCCGATGCCAGGGAGCGATGACCTCCTTCCTCGCTCCTCCTCTGGCTCCGTCACAGTGTCCCAAGCACTTACTGCCTTTGTGTGACCTGCCGAGGCTTGTTGGCTGCTGGCCTCACCTCCCCGTTGGAGTAGCACATCCACAGCTTTCTCCCCTCTCCCCCTGGCATGGTGTGGTCTTTATGTGCAGGGGAACAGGATAAGCCAGACGACAGGCCCAGCTCCAGGCCTTGGATCTTGCCTTGCTGGGCAGAGCCTCTGGCTAGAGGCACTTGCTTGGGAGACATGGCCTCTCACCAGACACTTACTAGGTTGATGTGCCTGGTAGGGAACGAGGCAAGGTGGAGGCGCAGCCCTGGTGCTGTCCTATTGATAACCTGGGTCACCTTCTGAACCCTCCTGCCAGTAGCATCTGGAGCAGGGGCGACAGCAGTTGTCACCTGGTCCAGGTCAGGAACATTTGCTGTTTTCTGGGAGCACCGGAGAAGATAGGGAATGGAGGGTGAACGGATTTTTATGGAAGGAAGGACTTGTCGGGTTGGTGGGCTGGAAAGAGCACGCTGTATCCAAAAGGACCCACATTCAAATCTCCAAAAAACAAAAAAATACACACCAAAGGGTCCACAGACCTGTGGCTACTGGCTGGAGGACTGAGGTCTGGGAGGAGCTGGGGTGAGTTCCGAGGAGAGCACTGAGCATGGAGGAGTCTGGTTGTGTCTCAGGAGCAGCACTTGGTGGTGGCCTCTGCCTCTTGTGGAAGAGGCAGCTCTATTCAAGGTGGCAGTTTCTTCAGGCATCCAAAGGACTGGCCACAGAGGAGGAAGACCTGGCGTCTGCGTGCATTGGCTAGGGAGTTTCTGGACGGATTCCAACAGGAAAGACGTGGCTCTCGCTGCAGCCTCAGGCTTCCGTCCGAGGTCCTGACTGCTGGCCTGTGGAAGAGGGCTTAGCTTTCACGATGTCTACGGGCTTTTACTGGTTTTGCTATTGGGATTCCTTGAAGGTCAAGGTGCAGAGACCTTGTGGGTGCACTGATGAGTGTGAGCCTCTTTCCCACGTGGTTCAGAGCTGGAAATGTGCTGGAGGGCAGCACTACAATGTCTCCTGTCGAGTGAAGTAGTCACCTGTCACTGTGTAACAAATCACCCCAAAACATGGTGGCTTAAAGCAACACTAGCCATTCCTAGCCTGGGGGCTTCTGTGGGTCTGGGACCATGGGTGGCTCAGAGGGGCAGTTGGGGCTTGGGTTCTTGGTGGAACCAGGTCTGGATGTCAGCCAGGCTTGCGGCCCGTGACAAGGTCCAGGAAGGTTGGAGGGCCTGCTCCCCGGGGCTTACGCTCACCTGAGTGGCAGTAGGTGATCAGCCAGCAGTCTCTCCCTGTGGCCTTCTCCCAAGAGCTGGTGTGCCCTTAGTGGGTGGTTGACCTTCCTCAGCGTGACTGGTCCAAGAGAGGTCATGTCAGAAACTCAGCCCAGCATTGCTTTGGATCTCAAAAGTTATTTGGGATCAGTGCCCCAGGCCAGCATCCCTCACTGTAGGAGGAGACCGCCAAGGGCATGCACTTATGAGGGGGCCGTTACCCCTGAGGTCTGTCTTGGGTGCTGTCATCCATTCTAATCAGCCCTGTGCTGAGGGATGCATCTCTCAGATGCCCTGCACGCTTGAAATGTCTCACCCAACGGGGTGTCAGCATCGTCCTGTGCCTCTGTGGACGCTCCCTCCCACTGTGGAACTTTTTCCATTTGAAGCCAGTCTTTATCTGGGTGTTTTGAAGGACAGCTGCACAACGTCTTATCCTCGATGTCTTTGAGTACAATTCCTCACAAAACCCTTTCTACGTGACTACCAAGGGCACGTGGATGGGGGAGAAAACCCCTGACCAGGTGTGGAGCCGTGGAAGTGCAGTACTGTGTTTGAAGACTTTAACTAGAAGAGAAACATGGTCAGTTCTTAAACTTCAGGGGTGTAATTAATGCGCTTGTTTTGCATGGGAATTCATGGGGCCCTTTTTAATCTAACAGTTCAAATCCTGACCAACTTTACTATTTTTCTCAGAAAAAAAAGAGCCATAAAAAGGTTTGATAGGGTCCATTCCATCAGCCTTCTGATGGGTTTACTAAACCTATCAGGGAATTGCTATGTCAGCACACATCACTTTAAAAAAGCAGGCACTTGGATGAGGGATTTTTGTTTTCCTAGTTACAATTCTGCAGCTCTGTCAGTTGCTGAATCTCCCTTCCACCACAGATTGTTATAGTATTTAACGTTTATGTGTTCCTTCTCAGTACCGACTGGGGCCATGGCCAGAATCCTGATTGGGAGTGGGTGGTGGGGTTGGAAACTATATATGTGATGGCTGAACAGCTGGGATAATCTATGTTTTTGAGGCAATAATCATGAATAATGCAAATTTGGCTATTAAAATAGAACCAAGGGGTGACATCTTCCTGGGAGGGAATTTTAAGGAAAAGTTACAGTTTTAGAGTTTAATGATGGTATCTGTGGCCAGGGCTCACCATCATTACTCAGCGGGCGCTCAGTTTGCATTGCAGACCTCATGCCTTTGATTTGACCCCTAAGAGCCATCAACAGGAAGTCCTCCTCTCCCGACTCAGCCAGGGCCACCAGCTGGGCACCCCACAGCCTGTCCGTCTCCATGGTTGGCTGTTGTGATTGCTCATCCACTCCTTGGTGTTTCTTGAAGAGAAAACCACTCCTTGGCGGTTCTAGGAGGCAGGGACTGCATTGGTGCAGGTCCCTGTTGAGTCCTGGCTCTGGGCATACTATCAGGTACCCTCGTAGGCACTACTATTGGGTATACCAGTGCTGCTCAGTGTAACTGGAAAGGCAAGAGACAAGCCAGTGCCTGACATGGCGGCAAACTCCCTTGGCATGTGGCCTCAGCTTGCCTGGATCTCAGTGCCCCAGGGTGCAGTTCTCTCCCTCTCTTGAGCCTTTCTTATTCAGCACCAGTGCTAATTCCAGGAAGGGCTCAGTATGGCCACAGAAAACCCTGAGCGTGGCCACGAGAGTTTCTTCTTCTCTTCAGCTGGTCCTAGCACACATCTCAGGCTGGGAAGCATTCAGCCTTGATGGGACGGTCTGGGGCCACCTGTTCCCCTGGCCCATGGATTGGCATTGGAAGGACAGACCATAGTGACGGGTGGAACCGCAGACGATGGACCCACAGGGATGTGGAGCCCGAGGGTTTTAATAGTGACTCGTCTTAGGAAAAAGCAGAGGTGGGGCAGCTATTCTGTCTAGCAAACCAGAGGAGCCCAGGCCCAGGAAGATCACAGTAATGTGGAAAAGCTGAAGAGGCTTGCAGCGGGTGGATGGGCTCTACGGGAACCCAGGTTTCCTGAATGTGAATAATGCTTCCCCTCTCTTTACGCGACATTGCTCTCTTATACATGCCATCATGTCAATGCTTTCCGATATACCTGTCTATACTCAAAGCAACTCCAACCTCTGGCTTCTCCTAATTGTCTGGGGAGAGCAGAAGGAGTTGTTGTTTTTAGCTCTCTACATATTGGCTGAGCAGATTTTACCCACCTGGGTGATAAAGTTAGGCACAGCTCTGTAGCCGCTAAAGCAACAACAGCAACACAAAGATGCCAAGTGAATCCATGTTTCTAAACATAGAAAGCAGGTACATTAATCTAGGAAGACAATGATTTTCCTGAAACGAATCTCAAAGTAAAAATGTCCTGAGGGTCTTCCACAAAGGATATTGACAAATGGTCGTGCACTGTGGCTTCATCCACCCTGGGAAGCCAGTGTCCTGGGTTCCGTCCTTAGCACCCACGCAGGAGGTAAGGTAGGCACTCCACACTTCTTCTCCAGCTGTGTGCCTTACATCTCTCACCTCCAGAGTTGCTGGCACCTTGTCTCTTGTCCCCAAACACACACCTGTGGAATGTCCATGTGTGTTGCAGACATGAGGAACAAGGTGTCCACAAACACCACTTTTGTATCTTGACACCAACACAGCTTCCTGTTGGAGTGTTAAATGCACAAAAGGTATCACTGAGTGGTTCAGAATGTGATTGATAAACGGTTGACTTATCAATATGACCACTGTTTGCCACTGAGACTTACGGGAAGCCCGACTGTGTGTCAGTTCTGGTGTCAGGCACTTAGGAACGTGAGCTGATTTAGGCAGTCCTGGTGTAGGTGAACAGTGGTCTGGGCAGAGTCGAGGCCACGTGGCTTCTTTCTGTCCTTGGAGTTCACATTAGGAGCAAGGTCATTGCTTCCTTATCTCTCTCCTGAGTGAATAAGTGGCCCGAACATTGTATGTGTTGTCTCCTTCCCCAGACCCACATCATTCAGGATCTGTCTGCGGCTCTGAGCAAGGTGGCTGTAGTTTCTGTCCCAGCCAGGTGTTCCAGGGCACACTGGAAGGCTGACAAATGTGTCCACTGGAGCATCCTCTCCTGTATCAGTGACCTTGTCTCTGGCAGATCGGAATAGCCTCACTGAGCAGACGGAAAATGCCTGGGTTGTTCTCCAGCTGGGCTGAGGGCAGGGTCCTCTTAACAGATAAAACTAACCAATAAGTTCTCATACTCGTTTTAAGATGAAAAATCCAAATAATTCAAGTCTGAGCCAGAGACATTTAGGTAATCAGTGTGAACAAATTCCGTAGAGTAACCCAAATTGACCAACTGCAAAACCGAGTTTCAACTGAATGCCTGATTCTTTTGCTTATAATGCTCAGGATCATAATCGTCCCTAAATTGTGCCTTGCTTTGAGGATTCGTTGCAGTGAAGCACTGAGGTAGGAGCTCTGTCTCAATGCTGGCATTGTAGCCTCAGTTAAAACCATGTTCATGGTTCCCTTTGGTCAGACACATTGCTGTTATGCCCTGCAGATGCCAGACCTTTGACTGTAGAGAATGGTGTGCTCATGTTCATCCAACAAAAGGAGTTAGATAAAGCCCCCCAAGTGGCCCATCTGGGACTCTCACCTGGAGACAGAGTGGTCCACTTCTGTCTGCGTCTTGCTCCACAGGAAGGGAAAATCACTTCTGCCCAGCTGTTGCGGCTGCAGTTTCTCGGCTGTTTCTGGCAGGAGCAAATGCTCTTCCTTCCCTCAGGCTGCAGAGAATTCAGGATTTGAGGAAGCAATGAGGGGGGGGCAGGTCAAGTGCGGTTGGGAAGGACACGTGAAATAGCAGGGGATGCTCCTTTTGCCCTGACACATTCCTCACCATGCTAGAAATCAACGGTCGAAGATCTCTGACGTTTCTGTGAAAGTCTGCGTATTCATTATTCAAAAATCCAGAGTTTACGCTCTGCGCTGATAACTTCAAAGGTCTATAAAGTACTAGTTTTCCAATTTCTCAATAACTAACGAAGCACCCGCTAGCGAGTCCGGCTGCCCACCCAGCATCAAGCTCTCCCTGGAGTTTTGATAACTCTGACTTTTCCTTTCATTGTCACATTTATGGATTGATTGAAGCAGCAGCAGCAACTTTGTTTCTTTGGGAAAATGGCTAACAATGAAGACAGATTTACCCAGCCTTGATGCTTGTTACTTTCTGGGAGTACACGGGAGGGGAGGGAAAAGCCAGATAAAAGGAAGCGTGCCGAGTGCAGGTTTTAAAGTGGCCGGCCACCAGAGAGGCCGAACGAGGGACAGAGGCGGCGGCACTGGAAAGAACGACGCAGGGGCCTCCACAAGTCCTCTCCTCTGACAAGCAGTGAGAAATCGGGCAAGAACACGGTCAGAACCACTCTTTTCAGAATGTCCGAAATCCACCCCTGGCTGGCAGCCATCTGGCAGGCGCTTATTCAGGGAGGAAGGTGGAGCTTCGTGTGAAGAGGGAGCTTTGGTGCAGCATCACCTGCACTCTTCCCATCTCCCACCGGCAGCCTTGAAACCACAGACCTCCATCTGGGTGGAAACAGCACCATGGTGGCCACTGTCCAGGCAGAGGATGGAGCTCCCTCAGAGCTTCAGTCCCTGAGTGTTGGTGTCATCTGACCTGTTTGACGGTGGCTGGAAAGACTGCCCCCTGCAGAGGTGTTTTAAGTGGACCTGATTTACATATGATCAAATGAAACCCTTAGAGGAAAACATTTAAACTGGTGGTTGCCTGCGTAGAGCCAAGAGTTTGGGCAAATCATGGGCTAGCCAAAAACCTTCAAGGGAAAGCCGGGCATGATGTTTCCTTAGAGGCTCGGTAAGTGTATTCCTGGGAATCCAGACGGCCATGAATATGTGTGCAAGCCCAGGGCTCGGGGCACGCTCTGGACCATCCTGAGCTCTCGCCTCTGGCGGGTCTTGAGGCTCTGTGCAAACAGAAGGACAGACTGAGATGAAGTTCTCGACGGGGTGGCCGAGTGCTGAGCATTGCCCAACCTGCACACAGAGCGTCTGGGCAGAGGCTGGCGGTGTCGAAGGAGGTCAGCTGTGTCAGGGCAGGCCCTACGCCGAGAGCTTTAATGGCCAACAAGACATTTTACCAGAGCAGCTCAGAGTCACTAAACAGACAGTAATCAGCATCCCAACAGACCCTGGAGGGGGCACATCTGCCTCTTGGTCTTGTTTGAAAATGCCACGTTTTTATATGAAAAGACAAACACAGAACACCACCCCTTCCCCTCAAAATCCCAGGAAATTATAGTCCAAACAGGGAAAGCACAGCCAATGGAGATTTCCCAAGGAAGATCAAACGTTTGAGTAAATAAACAAGAATTTTAAATTGGCTATTTTACGTACGTTAAAAACTAAAGCCATCATGTGTATAAAATTAGAGGAAAGTAATTTCTCCAAATAGTGATTTCTCCAAAGTAATCTCTACTAATAAAGGTCTAGAAATCATTTTTGAAGTTGCCTAATAGAAACCCTGGAGTTGAAAAGTACAATAACTGTAATAGAAAACTCTTTTAGAGAAGACAAAGAGTGCATTTGGGCAGGTAGAAGAAAGAACTCTCGAGTTTGAAAATAGGTGACTCGGGATGATCCAGTCGGAGGGACAGAAGGAGGAAGAAAGTGAACGGAGCCTTGGAGACCGGAGGGATGTTAGGTGCCTCCAGGTGCCTAGAGCAGGTGTCCACAGGTTGAGGCAAGGAGAAGACACAGAAAGGATGTTTGAAGAAATCCTGACTGAGGTGTCCCAAGTTGGGTGAAAACGTTTACTCCATGAGCTCCAGGTGGGGCAGATTCATATTCACCCAGAAATAAATCACCATCCAACGGAAAGCCAGGGTAGAGAGAGCCCAGGAGACGGCAGGAGAGAAGGGACCTGTCCATTGAAAGAGGTCCTCAGCATTATCTGCTTTCACACCAGAAATAACAGAAGCCAGAAGCTGGGGGATGATGAATAGCCAAGTTGCTTGAGAAAAAGGCTGTTGACCAATTGATCAGAACCTCCTGCGAGAACGCAGACAACACTACAGCCCTTCCAAATGAGCCAACACTGAGCGAGTCCTGTGCACAAGAGTTAACTGAACAACGGATCAAAGACTCACGTAGAGGAGCAGAAACTATAAAATGCTTTGAAGAAAATGAAAACATAAGGCTTCATGACCTTGTATTAAGCAACGTTTTGTTAGATATTGAATAAAAAGCACAGCAGTCAGAGAAGCAGCAGATGAAAGGGCGTCGATGAGCATAAGAGGTGACTCCCAGAATGCAGTGAGGCACAGCATACCCCCGTGGTACGCCCCCGTCAGATAGAAGCTTACTTTTTATGTGGTGTGGATGTTTTCAGCCGTCCCACCTGTTGGAGAATGTTCTTTCCCAGTCGAATTGCTGTGCCCCCCACTGAAGATCCACTCGCCCTGTGTGCATAGGTTGCTGCCTGGGCTCACGTCTGTCCCATGGAGGGACAGGTGCATGCTAGCGCTCTTGCTGTGCAATCTTGATCATTGAAAGTGGACTTGGGTCGCTTGGGATGTGGACTTGAGGCAGGTGACATGAGCCCAGCAGGTGGCTGACATGAAGACAAGTGCAGCCTTCACATTCAATGACTCAGCTGGGGAATTTCTCCAACTGTGTTTTGCAGATTGGATCCGTATCGAGCACATGGCTCAGGGTGCTAGTTCGTTTGACAAACGCAGAAACAGCACGTGGGAGCGTGGCCTTTGTGAAACTCGTGTCACCCGAGCATCATTGTGGCATTCTCGATGGACTGTTTGCCGACTCTTCTCCCAGTTTTTCTATTGCTTGCTTCATTTTCATGCCTGATTATTTTACACAGCAACTCTACATTAAGTATACCCTATGTGTGGGACTGAATTCAATGTGCTTGCAGTTGTTCCTCCCACGTATGTTAAAATAAATACGTAATTATTTACACGTTGCTTGTCTACCTAACAATTTCTTAAGGCACCCTAAGGCCTACAGTGCCCTTTTGGGGAGGCACAGGTGTTTGAAGATTGGTTTCCTTCTGGGAAGAATCCCTTGACCTGGGTTCTGGTTTCCACACTGTTGGTATGCTGCTGCTTGGTGAGCAAGGCCCATCTAGGAGCCTTACCCTAAAAGGTGAGCAAAGCACGTTCCTGTGTGAGCTGCTGTCCATGCGAGCCTGCTAGGAGGCACCATCTTCACACCACCTCACCTGCTCCATTCATCATGAGCTCTTGCTGCAGGTTTGATTGTGGCCCCTGGGTCCTAGCACAGAGCATCTGTAAGCGTAACCTTACTTGGAAATAGGGTTGGTCTTCACAGAGGTCATCAAATTAAGGAGAGTTCACACTGGATTAGGATGGCTCAGAGTCCGATAACTGGTGTCCTCATAAGATAAGGTAAGTCTGAATGCTCTGGAGGAGGTGCTGTGATGGTGGAGGCTGAGATTGGAGTGGAGTGTGTGCAAGTCAGGAACACCCAGGACTGTTGGCAGCCAGGGAGCTAGGGAGACAAGGCAGGATGCTCCCAGAGCCTCTGCGGGGCGCATGGCCCTGTGGACGAGGTGCTTTCAGACCTCCAGCCTCCACCAGATCATTTCTGCAGTTCTGATCTGCCCTGCTAATAGTGGTCATCCCAGAGCCCTGGGGAAGAACGTGCCTTCCTTTCCCTGTCTGTGCAGGTGAGGGCAGGGGTCCTCAAGCTGTTCACTGCCCATGTGCACCTGTGGGTCCTGCAGCAGGTTCTCACACGTGGTAATGCTCGGTATTTTTTTTGAATGGATGAGTTGATACAGCCTGTTAACAATTCTGAGAGCTACACATTCATTGGATTGTGAAGGACCCAAGCCCGCGAGAGTTTATAGAACGTGTACACGGGGTCACAGCCATCAGGTAGTGAGGCAGGATTCAGGCCTTGTCCTCATTCTCTACCTACTATAAAGCCTAGTGACGAGATGGTCCCTGAGGATTCCTGGCAGCTGAGAGCCATGCTTCTATGGAGGTAGTATTTTGAATCTTTTGCAAAAATGTTTGTGGAGGTTGTGGCAAAATTGGGAACCCCAAGAGAACCAAGGAATAATACCCAGTTTTAATGTTTTATTCAGCATTCGTTGAACACTTACTGTGTACCAGGCCCCTGAGCATTGTCTTGACGAGTCAAGGTCATGTACTGTTCATAACAGTCTTCATCTCTGCTGTGCCCATGGAGAATTCGAACCCAGGACTCATGCCACATTTTGGATGGCACGTGAGGAAGCAGCCAAACCTAGATCCAATCCAGACCTGAGAACTGTGACCCTGGGGCTCCTGACCTGCTAGCACCTCCCCTCGCTGGCTCGGCCCTTCCTCCAGGTTCTGGCCCAGCATCTTGCAGCCTGGGACGACCCTTTCACACCGTGCATCTGAGCTGTGCTCCTCACCTCTACCACAGCTCACCTCCCTACCGAGCCAGATGCTGGTGCCTCCTGAGCTAACGCAAGCTGCCCACGTCTCATACAGTGGGCATCTAATCAGTGTGGCTTCAGATGGGGAGCTGAGGTGCTCGGGGGTGCTGGGGAGTACCATCAGTAGTAATAATAATAATAATAATGATAATAATAGTCCCAATTTGTAGCGTCAGTCCATTTTCAGGGTGTGAATATACTCACCATGGTTGATTTCAAACTATCAGTCGTTTACCAACAGACTTGGAAACCCTTGGGGAGGGTTTTTAGTCTCTTCCAGGACCTTGGCATTCTGAGCTGTTTGCACTGTCACAGGGCCATGCACCTTCTCATGGTGGCTCGTCACTTCTGTGAGAATCTCTTTGAGGTGCTTGCCTGGACTTACTGAGCCGACCATCTCAGGGTGGGGCCTTTCCAGTCTCCGGGTTAACGGTGACCCTGGTGTCTGCGGTGTCTTCTCCTCATTCAATGACTTCACTGAAAAAGCTTCCCCTAGTCTTACCAGCTTGGGCTGGCATCTCCCAGGCCCTGGGAGTATTGCTCTCCACCTGGGCGAAGGTGCGGTGCTGCTGGGAGCTCCCTTGATCATCCACATTCAGCCCCATTTTAGCACCGTGAGCACTCTAACAACGCTTTCATCTTCCCTGAGAAAGCCCCCCCCCCCCCGCCCGCCCTTCACATGCCTTCAGCTCTGTGGGGTCAAGGTCTTTTGCCCGTCATTTCCCAAGTGCTTATCTCAGTCTCTGGCAGGTAGCAGGTGGTCAGTAATAAAATACAGGAATACACAAATAAAAAGAGATTGTGGAATTAATGAGCAATTAGGAGCACTTAATTTCTACTCAAATTTCTGCCAAGAGCACACAGGAACAAAATATGTCCTTCTTTATTTAGCATCAGCATGAAGATCACATCTTGCCCCCACACCTAGCCATTCGCTCCGAGGAGGCAGGATCCAAGTTAGCATCAACAGCCGTAGAAAAAGCAGAAGGAAACCGGAAGTACCCTGGGGTTGTTTGTCTTACTCATCTAGTTTGAGAAGGATGCACAGGCAGTAAATTTAGACGTTAATGGGACCACAGCCCTCGCCTCCTAAATAGTTCCCAACTAAGCTTGGCATGGTGTCGGTTGGAATGCACGAGAAAAAAGCACATAATTTTGCAAATCACAGAATTTCAAACAAAACACACCCTTTTGGCAATCGAGGCTGACTACAGATTAAGGGAGCCAACATCTCTTTTCCATGAAATCTGGGATGTTTCCATTTTCTGACAGAATGGAGCGCCGATGGCATTCAGATGCAGGCTCTTAATGATCAGTACTTGCCGACTGGACTCGGCCAGCTAGTGGCCTTCATACCCATGCATGCAGGACAGTGGGCCTTTGGGGTTTCTGTCCTTTGTGATACATGTGTTGACACCGTGAACTGGTGGTGTGCGGAAAGATTTCCAGATGACGATAGAAATAATCCCTAGACTTTGGTATTGAGTTTGTCTCTCACTAGCCAGGTAGCCTTAGATATGACACTTATCTCTCTTTTTCTTTTTTTTTTTATGTCCTCACCAGCTAGAGGGGGATAATTCCAGCTCCTTTGTTAGCAAATATATTTGTTCCCAGGTGTTAGTAAGATGGTATGCTAACGAGGGTTTGTTTATCTTGAATACGATGCACCGTCCCTTATTATCAAGAATAAATTAGCAAATGATGTGCATAAAAGAGTTTTAGAGGTATTAGAATATGAAGCCAGCCAAAAGGGTAGAAGTTTTTAGAGGACATTATTTTGGAAAGACTCGGGGGTCTTCGTATCTAGACAGGATCAGTGAATCCGATCATCCGAGTGCTGGTTTATGTCAATGTAGGTTTGATGGGAAGAGGGCCAGGCAGTTAGGTACATCTGATGGAAGGAGAACTAGCCAGGAGTTATTGCAGGAGGGAAGAGTTGGAGCAGGGTGCAGGGTAAAATTGTAAGTCTGTGGACAACAGGGGTGATATTCGAGGTAACAAAAAAGGCAGTGGGCTGACACCCGGCTGATTCCAAGGGGGGTTTCCTCTGTGCTTCAGGCCTTGGGTCACAATCAGGGTTGGGCCAGTCAGTGTTCAACGTTCATTTCTTTAGTACTAGTAGCAGCAGTAGGAATCATCATAATGATAACAATAGCCCCAATTTGTAGCATTAGTCAATCTTCAGGGTGTAACTATACCAACCATGGTTGATTTCCAGCTCTCCGTAGTTTACCAACAGGCTTGTGAGATTTCTGAAAATTCAACCGTCAGCTCTTGTAAGTTGGCATGAGCCAGAAAACTGGATAAGTTAAGTATGATGTCATAAAATCATATCGCGGAAGGTTTCAAAGAGTAGAGAGAACTGGCTAGCACAACCCCATCTCAATTTCTTGGCTTCACTGTCAAACCATGAAATGCCTGTTTCATCTGCACGTTCCATCTCCAGCTGGATCATTTATAGTCCATTCATCAGGGTGTCTAAAAGACAAAGACTATTAAATATAAGACCATAATATCATTATTAGATACAAATATCAACAATAAGTCCTGAAACTGTGACATATTCAGTCAGCATTCAAATGCACCTGATTTTTTTATATATTTTTTAAATTTATATATTTCTTCACACACACACACACACACACACACACACATATATATATATATATATTTATATATCTATATAAATTTATTCATTTTTCTCCAGAAAGGAGTATAGTGGATTCACGTGAATCAGGATCTGAAAAAGCAAGACCTGCACACTACATTTACTTGACACACCTCTTTCCCTCGGTGGGCTTCTCCTCTCTTCCCATGGTCCCTTTATTTCCTTTGCAATTTATTTGTTGGATCACTTATGGTTTTCGTAGCTGATGGCCCCTCCTGGTGCTAATGTGCTCTCTCATGGCCTGTTTTTGCAGAAAGCAGTGATGAGGTTCCAAAGCCGTGATCTGAGAGCATGTGCATGCACGTCCCTCTGCAGGAGGGTCTTCCATAGCGGGGTGACCCTCCCACCCTCTCCTGCAAGGAGACATTCAGTGATACCAAGACTGATCAGTGGGTCCAGCCCGAAAGGAGGACACTCCCATCACCAAAACGCTCCCCTCATCTGAATCAAATATTTTCTTTCTCAGTCTCAAAGATGCCTTTTAACCACAAACACAGAAATCAGTATACAAGTATAAACAGTTAGTAAATCAACCCATCTATTTTATTCATGATCATGTCACATTTGAAAGCTCTTGCTGTGTTTATTTTCTGTGCGCTGAATTCGGGGCTTTGCCTGGGAAGTCATAAATCCAGGGTTTGGTGAAAGATGACTTTGCCATGATGCTGCACTGGAAAGAGTCCCCTGCTAATTTCTCCTTCTTCACCTGGCTCTGCTAAGTAGCGAGCTTTCCGTTCTCTCCTTTCAGGGCTGGCCTACCACTGATTTAGCTGGCGTCTTCTAGAAAGTTTTCTCTTTAGTGTTTGACTTTCGATGGACAGTGCATTTCCAAGGACATCCAAATCTGCCAGGGTGTGCGGGCAGGGCTTGATGTGTGCCTGAGGGGCGGGCAGATGAGTAGTCAGGTGACCTGGAATGTGGCTGCCCCCTCCAACCTTCCCTAGCCACTAGTTAGGCCTCATACACTCTGAAGGTTGCTCGTCTAATTTGAACTGTGAGAGGCTTTGGCTGGAGGGTAGTTCTGTGTCCCGGTGATAAAAGAACACATAAAACAAGCCAGTGCCCGATCGTCCTCCTGACTGTCAGTGAATCATGTCTAATAGCATCTCCATGCAGTTGGTGCCAGTTTGCTTGCAATGCATCCTCTTCCGTGGGCTTGCTGCTCAGCAGGCCCTGAAGCAATCTATGAATAACTTCCCAACAGATGCTGTTTATGAATTGAAGCAAATGGCTTCCCTGTTTCTCTTTTTTCTCACTTCAATAATTTTCAGTTACATTACGATGAATATTTATAGTCCTGTAGCAGTGCATAAAAATGGAGAGAGCCAGCAGACCTGGGCATTGTTTCCTGCGTGAGTGCTGTCCTAATGGGTTCCGGCTGACTGGTTTTAATGATGTTCTGTTGATGGACCGAGAAGAGGATGCAAATGGTGGATCAGTCATTTTCATTCACGATTTCACCGGGATGGGCCTTAATGAAGTGCTGGCTGCAGCCGTCAGTCACCTGTGCTGCCTCCCCTGGCCCCGGCAACCAGACCCATTGTGTGTCTGCCTCCTGTCTGCTGCTTCTGAGTGACTTCAAAGACTTGACCTCCATCAAGACTCTGTCATTAATGTAGGAGCTCGTTTAGATTTATCTGGTCACTTTCTGTAGGCATGGCCTTTGGGGATTCCAGTGACCACTGTGTCAGCTGAAGTCCAACGAAGGTGACATTCCTCTGAACCGCAATGCAAAATCGCAAGGAATGTGTGCATTTTGATTTCCCAGCCTCTTTTACAGAAAGGCATTGAGCCGCAATTCACTCTAAAATGGGCTTTTCAAATGTTTCCTATGACCGTGTTCTCCTAAATATCACAAGAATGAGAGGAGGCATATCTAGACAGAGCTCCCAGATCTCATTCTGAGGGAACTACTCTATCTTCAGTGGCTCGCGTTTCAAATAGCTGATAGACCCTTCCTTGCATTTTCTATCTGACAATAATGAGTTCGTTAACTAGCCTATATTTTCCAAACCATTGACTGTGTCATATTGGCCCACATACAAATAATTGCCTGTTTGGCTATTTGCTTATAAATAAGAGTGTTGAAAATGGTCTGTAAATATGTATATGCATGCAGAGTGAATATATATATCGAAGCCTCCCAAAATATTTAAATCGTCCCATTTTCTACTCTTGCATTATGAAATACTCACCAGCTACTCAAATAGAACCACATTTATTATGCATGCAAGCCCACAATATCGGCACCACCTATCATTTGTATGCCGTACACAGACGGTTGTGCAGTAACACAACAGTAAAAAATAAAGCAGGCAATTTGGAGAGGAGCATGTTTCTTGCTGTAACTGCAGCAGAAGTGGATAGTGATTTTCCTTTGAAAAGGGGAGGCATAACCCACAGTCCTGAAATATTCAGAGCATTAATGAAAAGCCCAAGAATTTAATATCTGATCTAGAAATGTTATTTTTAAAGAAACTGGTGTACGGTGTAATGTCTCAAAGTGATTATCCTGCCTCCCAAAAATGTAAAACTAAGATTCTCTGGAAGGACTTTCAGGCCTGGAGCAAATGACCTAAGAGTAGACCATGGTCTCCAGCTTTGCAGAACAGTTTGCTGCGGTGGTTTTTCTGTTTGTTTTAAATGATGATAATATATTATAAAAGTAACCAATAATAAGTGACACTGGAAGTTACTGTGAATCTTGTCCCCGTACAAGGACAGCTGCAGCTTGCAGGTTTGTTATTTTAGGTGGCTACATGCATATGTAGCAGTCACACTGTCACAAAGGGACACTTTCCTTGATATGCAGTATTTCATCTTTTACCTCAAGAAACTTCTGGATCTTTGCTTCCTTTTTGCCCTGTTCTGTGGCCAGAGACTTTCCTCATTCCTAAGGAGGCAAGTGTTGGATTCTAGAGCTCCACTGTGAGTGGTTTTTAAGGAGCAGGAGGAGACTTGGGAGAGCCTTCTGTTTGGAGGCCACAGCAGCGGAGCATGGACCTGCTCTCCAGGGCAAGGTGCTGTGAAGGATGACTCAGGTGTGAGAGTTGTGGGTGGGACCTGGGCTCCAGGAAGGGTGGGTTTTAGGACATGTAGATCGGGGCACCCAGCAAGGAGGGCATTGGATTCAAATGCAGACTGTAGTTCAGGGTGTAAATAAATAAATAAATAAATAAGTGCCCAGTGACATGGAATCACAGCCATGCCACACAGCGGGTCCTGAGGTCAGAGAACTCGGGCAGTTTCTCTGGACTTTGTTCCCATTGCCTCGAGGGCAAAACTGCGTGAAAGATTAGGAAGATCAATGGAACCAGTTCAAAAATCCAAAAAATTATTCATTTAGATTTTTAAAAGAATCCTTTCTTAATTTCATTCTGCAAATCAGGAAAACGAGGCCTGGAGTGAACACTAGCCCTGCTGGGCTTCAGACCTAGGTCTCTGTGACACCAAAGACCTTCAGTCGGCTGGTACTTGGCTCCGCCAGGTACTCCCTCATGCTGTGCGGATGAGGTGGGAGGGTACTCCACAGAGGTGCATTCCATGGCTGGGCTGCTTCAGCTGCCTGAGAGAGTCCCGGGCAGCCTGTGGGCAGCACCTGTTTCTCCCCTTCCCCTCGTGAAAAGGTGTCCACTCTCCCCAGGGCAGACAGGACTGGCAAAAGCTGTTTGCATAAAGCCTTTATCTATGGGTTTCCAGAATGGGTAGAAGCACAGACAAATATATCCCTACTATTTTTATTACATAATGTTATCAAAGAAGTCCTCAGTATATAGAAAATATTTGTGTTTCCGGACTTTATGTGCACCCTATAGCAGTAAGTTGGATAAGTAGATGGTCTCCGGTCTCCTTTAGAGTATGTTCCCCTACGCTGTGCTCTTGAGTATGTTCTTTGATCCTCATATCCTGAGCGACTGAATCATTGTTGTGTTCCTTTCTTATCCTTCTCCTCTGTGTCACGTGTAACCCGTAGTCGTTCATTCATCCATCTCTTATTTGACAAGTAACATTTGCCAAGCAGACATGGCACGTAGCCCTGGAGATGCCTGGGCTCAGAGGCTGGAGCTGGAGACTACCCTCAGGGAGTGCTACTCAGGGAGGTTCAGGAAGGCCAAAGCTTACCAAGCCACAGTGAGGTGGACACAGAGTGAGGGCGGTACCTGGGAAGGTTGGGCTGGTGGGATGTAGGTGGACTGAGATCTGAAGGTCAGGTAGGAACCGGGAGGTCAAGTGCGTGGGAACAACATGAAACCATTCCCTGCACACGGACCAGGGAATGCGAAGGCAAAACTAGAGAAGAGACTGTGGCCCTGTGCAGCAGTGAAAGAGCTCTCTACAGCCCAGCATCAGCCTGTGAGGGGAAGGCCCCAGTGGTGACGGACAGACGGGAGGTCTTTGGAGACCAAGATCGGAGAGGCAATTAAGCATGCCGGGGCCCCGATTCTGAAGGGCCGGGGAAGCCAGGGTCAGCGTCTTGGCTTTCATTATTCCAGGGTGATGTGCAGTCAAGAGGGGCGTTAGGCAGAGTGATGACGTGAGATTTGCATTGTGGAAAGATGACAGTGAATGCAGTGTGACAGATGCCGGGGACAGCCAGGCCGGTAGTAGGGAAGCCACTTGGCACACTGCCCTGGTGCCCTGGAGCATGCTGGTGGCCTGAGCGGAGGCAGTGAGGAGGAGCAGCAGAGTGGCATCCCATGTTACTTACCAGCCATCCCATGTTACTTACTGAGCTGCTTCCCAGTGTGCAGGAGACCCCTGCAGCTAGGGTCCAAACAGGCATGCAGCTCTCCTGAAGACCTTCCTACCTTCTTTACCTCTTCTTGTTGCTGTTTGCCTCCTTCTCTGATCCATGGGCTTTGCAAAGCTTTCGTGGGAACTTGCAGTTGTATACAGACTTCATACAAGTTGGTATGCTCTAGAGCACTGTGGTTAACAGCCTTGATGATGGTGTCCCATACAAATGGGGTTGAGTTCTGACCCTGCCATTAATATCTAAGTTGCCTCTGGCAAGTTTGCTGTCTCAGCTTCCTAACTTTGAAGATGCAAATAATGGCAGTCATATTTATCTACTGTGTTAAAACCCACCCCTGCTCCACCACCGTGATATCAGCAGGGTGTGATTCCTCAGGACTGGAGAGGGGCCCAGGCTTCTAACAAGCTCCTCCAGGAGATTCCAAACCATATGTGGAAGGAGACTGAATTGGACCAGCATTCCTTTTTTTTTATTTCATATAAATATGAATTCAAAATTTTTAAGATAATAGAAACTAAAAATTCATTATTGGGGAATTCAGACTGTGTAGAACACTAACTAATGCAGACTGGCCACTGTAAGTCCTGAATTATTTTAGATTTCATGTAAATAACAGTACATTATTTTACTCACACAATTCAATAACGAGAGATTAGATGCATTTAAGAGTGATTGTTGCCCCAGTCATCATAAAAGCATGCATTTTTAACAAGAATACTTTAAACAGCATGGAAAGTAACTAATGGCAGTTTCTTGTGGAAATTACTTTTTTGTCTCTGGACAAAGGGTTCAGAGCCAATCAAAAACCAATCAATATAAACTCCAATATAAACCATAATTAAGGATGACAAATAGTTTCTTGAATGATGTTCAAGAATACATTTTTAAAAATAGAAGCCCCAAGTTACATTTACCAACCAAACCATCAATGTCTGGAGGAAGTGTGCTGGCAACATTGTGCCATTCACTGCAGATTTTTATGGATACCAGCAACTGGTTCCAAATGCTTCATGGTGGTGTTTTAAAAGTATTCTAGATTTTCACATACAGAGAATCCATTTTAGTCACCTTAGGACGCTTGGTTACTTTACCGTAGGGTCACCTGGTTCTGAGATTTCTTTGCAGGACAGGCAGGGACATTTATGAAATGCATGGCTGTTTGAACTTGGAGGACTAGTAGATAGCTCTTGAACATTATTGAGAGAGTTGAGGTCAATATCTGTTGGGCTGGGATTGTGGCTCAGCGGTAGAGCGCTCCCCTAGCATGGGTGGGACCCAGGTTCAATCCTCAGCACCACATAAAAATAAAGGCATGGTATTGTGTCCATCTACAAAAATAAATAAATAAATAAATAAAAGATTCCCTCTCTCTTTAAAAAAAATCTGTGAAGAACTCTTGCAAAGTAAGAATGTAACTGCTGTCCATTTTATATCAAGGTACATAGAGGAAAAACCTGGTGCTATCAGCTTGGAGTAATTTTGGATCAGGTATCTAACAGGATCAGATACCTCACTTGGTGAGAAAACAGATGTTATGCCGCACGCACACCTTTGG
This sequence comes from Urocitellus parryii, assembly GCF_045843805.1. Lineage (NCBI taxonomy): Eukaryota > Metazoa > Chordata > Mammalia > Rodentia > Sciuridae > Urocitellus > Urocitellus parryii. The sequence goes on from NC_135546.1 coordinate 632,031, forward strand.
GGGCGCCACTTCCAGTGCTCCATTCACAGCAGAAAGTCATTACACCCATAGTATATAATGTGAAAATACAGGTAAAACACCAATGCATTCATCCTTCATAAAACTATCATGAAGATCAATTTGTTTGTAAAGCAGCTGAACATTTCGAAGAAAGGTTTACCTTTATTACACCTTTATGTCAGGTAGTTTATATTTAAATAGGAACCTTGTACTAGGAGTAAGACAACACTTCTACGCTTTTAGCATTCGTAATGAGTTACTTACCGCTTTATATTTTTACCATGCTGCCTGATCAAGAAAGTGTAGATAATAGACAGTGGATAAAGCTGTAGCTTATATCATTAAACAGCACAAATTTAAGTCCAGGACAACAGTTTGCTCTACTGAAGTAAATGCCTTTTTTTGCATCACTAGCTACTTGTGTTTTCCTGTTTGAAATCAGTTTTCAGGGATCATCTTCTCTTATGCAGACACCCAGAAATCGTTGTCTTTAAATTACATCTGCATGTAATCTGTGGGTCTCATTTTGAATTTTCCCCCTACAAATGACTTTTGAGCTGTGTGGTCTGTTTTTAACAGGCATCCAGGGAGATTGGGGATGTTTTTTGACTCAGATCTTCTTCATATGAGGCATGGCTGTGCCAAAATCTGATGCTACCTGGCCAGGTTTACCTTTTCAGGAATGAGAATGAAATACCCACTCCTCTCCAGCAGAGAGCGGAGTTGAAGGATCATTGAGGAGCCCAGTTTGTGCAGCCTCTGTCGCTCCTCAGGGTAACTTGGCTTGCTCTTTGCATCCTTTGGATTGGTGGGAGGACTGGCTAAAACTTGAGATTTAGGTTGTGTCCTACCTGGAGTTTACTGGTATGCTTGTCACAGCTTGGTAGATACCCCTGGAAGGAGTGACAAAGTGCTTTATTATCTAGAATTCCTTGGTTTGCTCTCCCTCTCACTGTGTTCATAGAAATAACTTGATGTAATGAACTGGTATACCTGGGTTCTCCTTTATTTCCAGCTCTTACCGAGCTACGAATAAGAGCCATGGATTGAGCATCTTTGACGAGCAGAGCTCTGTGCTCCAGCGGTTTAAATACAACATCTCATTTATTTTATGCAGGAACCCGCCAAGACTAGACCCTGTGACTTCTTCCATGTTTAGAGATAAACAAACAGAGTTTCAGGACGATGGAATAATTTGCTCAAGGTAGAAAATCTATTTAATCCAGTGGTGTGGACATTCTCTGCAGCCCACAGCTCCTAATTGCAGGAGACCAGGTCATTTCATGCCTGTTGGGGACCTTTTTGGCCATCTGTACAATGAGCAGTTCACAGCAGATTTCTTCTAGGACTTCTTACAATGACACAGAATCTTGATTCCATCAAATCAATACTTGTCTATGGAATTTAATTCTCGGTAATGAGTGTTTTGACTTTGACCCCATGCGAAACGTGTAGTTAATAAATTAGTCAGCATTTTGGTAGGGCCTATTATCGAGGGAGTTTGGCCTATTAAGTCTCCTTGTGGGAAGAGCCTAGGAAACGGCATGATCACATATTTCTGATGTACCATCTTCCTCTCCAGAGGTCAAACAAAAGTCCTTTCAGAAAGGCAACTGACAGAGAAGGATTCTCAATTATAAGACTGTGAGTGCTGATAGTTTATTCCAAGAACTGTCCAGGCAGATTTTTCCCCCCCAAATGGGTTGCAAGGCCAGATTTGTGGTGAACAGAAACCATTAGCTAAAAATTTATTTAGAAATGATGCCTGTTGCATCTCTAGGGCATGCCCTAAGAGGATAAAAAATAGAGCCCTTTCTTAACTCAATTAGGAGCACACAAGTGATAACTCCATTTCCTTGTGTTCTCTCCCAGCGTGAGATGACTCAGCCAGAAATAGCACGATAATATCGCAGATGTTCCTTTGCTCACAGAGCTGGCTGTTGCTTATCTCAGTGATATTTTAATACAAACACACAACTGTTCACCCTGCTTTATGGCTGTCAGAATTCTGCTTCATATTTAACAAGTGCAGGTTTATGAGCAGATGTATCATTGACTCAGATGTACTTTCCCCCTCATTATGTTCCGTGGAAAAGCTCCATGCTGGAGAGGGCATGAGGCACATCTGCCCTGAGAGATGGTTGGATCTGAGCCCGAGGTGCAGGCCGTTGTTTCCCACCAGCTCCATGGCTCTGGGAGCTTCAGTCTCTATTGTTATGGCTGAAAGATCAAGATGTCCTTCTGGGACCCTAAGCAAAGATCTCCTCCATTCCTGACTGCAAGCCCTGTTGGATATCACCACTTCTCCCAGGTGTGCTTCCTGATATCCAGACGGGTTCCCAGAGCACTGGGACTTTTCCTCCCTCCTGCCCCCACCCTCTCCTCCCTCCCTCCCTCCCTCCTTCCCTCCCTCCCTCCCTCTCCCTCTCTCTCCCTTTCTCCCTCTCTCTCCCTCTGTCCCTCTCTCTCTCTCTCTCTCTCTCTCTCTCCCTCTCCCTCTCTCTCCTCTCTCTCTCTCTCTCTCTCTCTCTCTCCCTCTCCCTCTCTCTCCCTCTGTCCCTCTCTCTCTCTCTCTCTCTCCCTCTCCCTCTCTCTCCCTCTGTCCCTCTCTCTTTCTTCCTCTCTCCCTGTCTCTCTCTTCCCTCCCTCCCTCCCTCTTTCTCTCCCTTTCTCCCTCTCTCTCTCTCCCTCTCTCTCTACCTCTCTCTCTCTCCCTCTCTCTCCCCCTCTCTCTCTCCCTCTCTCTCCCTCTCTCTCTCCCTCTCTCTCTCCCTCTCTCTCTCCCTCTCTCTTTCTCCCTCTCTCTCCCTCTCTCTCTCCCCCTCTCTCTCTCTCCCTCTCTCCCTCCCTCCCTCCCTCCCCCCTCTCTCCCTCCCTCCCCCCTCTCTTTCCCTCTCTCCCTCTCCCCCTCCTCCTCCCCCTCCCCCTCCCCTCCCTCTCCTCGTCTAGTTCAGGTTCTGAGTCAGCCTTTGGAGCCAGGCACGCTTGGCTTTGAGTTTTGACTCCCTGTTGGGAGCTCCAGGGCCCTGGTGGGTTCTGACTCCCTGTTGGGAGCCCCACGGCCCTGGTGGGTTCTTGACATACCGACCTGTTGTTCCCTTTCTCTCCTTCTCCCTGTTCTCCGTCCTTATCAGCTCAGTCACAAGGACCTTTTAGCTTCTTAGCTGAACCAGTTGCAGGACTTGTTGGAAAGTGGGTCTGAAGCCTGAGAGGACCTGGGCCAACCACTCTCTGTGGTCCCTGGCCAGGTACCGGGGCAGTTAGCAGGTACTTCTGCCTGGTAGATGGTTTTCAAAACCATTGAGATGGGCCTGAACATTATTAAAGAAAACAACTAGTTCAGCTGGAAAGTAGAGTCGCTTGCAGATGACCTCTGCAAATCAGCAGCTCAGGAACTTCAGGGGACCACCGTAAGCCACGGAAGTGTATTGCTGTGACGAGGAATCTCTTCCAGCCAAAGTCCTGGGTGTAACGTCACATACCAGCCACAGAGATGCACACACTGGGCCTCGCCTGGGCCAGCTGTGTTCCTAGGACTTTACCTGCCTCACCTGGGCACCGTGCTTCAGAGGCCCTAATCCCTATGGGGCCCCCTGGCAGGGCCTGGCCAAGCCTCTTCTGTACTTTGGCTTTTTTGCTGGTACCTTTTCTCCCTTCCCCTCCCTGTTCCCTTTCTTCCCTGGCCCTTGACACAGAGAGTTGGAAGATCAAAAAACTTAACATGAAAAAAACAAATAACCCAATCAATAAATGGGCTAAGGAATAGAAGAGACACTTCACAAAGAAGGAAATGCAGTCGATCAATAAACATATGAAAAAGTGTTCAACTTCTCTAGCAATTAGAGAAATGCAAATTAAAACTACTCAAAGATTTCATCTTCTGTCATAATGGCAATCATCAAGAATACAGGCAACAATAACTGTTGGGAGGATGTGGCGGGGAAAGGCACACTCATACATTGGTGGAGGGACTGCAAATTGGCACAACCACTATGAAAGCAGTACAGAAATTCCTCAGAAAATTGGGAATGGAACTACCATTTGACCCAGCTATCTCACTCCTTGGTTTATACCCAAAGGACTTAAAATCAGCATACTATAGTGACAGAGCCACATCAGTGTTTACAGCAACTCCATTCACGATAGCTAGATTATAGAACCAATCTAGGTATCCCTGAATTGATGAATGGATAAAGAAAATGTGGTATATGTATTCAATGGAATATTACTCAGCTTTAAAGAAGAGTGAAATTATGGCATTTTCCAGTAAGTGGTTGGAGTTGGAGAATATCATGCCAAGAGAAATAAGCCAACCCCACAAAACCAAAGGTGAAATGTTTTCTCTAATATGTGGAAGCTAATTCACAGTAAGGTGGGAGACATCCTGTTGTTACCTTAGATTAGGTAGAGGGAAGTGATGGGAGGGGAGGGGAAGGGATGTGGGGATAGGAAAGATAGTAGAAGGAAACAGACATGACTACTGTATATGTGACTGCAGGAACAATATGATTCTGCAACGTGTACACTCAGAAAAGTGAGAAATCACAACCCTTCTGAGTATGACATATCAAAGTGCATAAAAGCATTCCACTGTCATGTATAACTAATTAAATAGAAAATTTTAAAAAGAGTTAGGAGCATTGTGCTTGGGTTTCTTGGCGGTGAGATGTTGCCTCCCACCTGTAGTGCGTCCTGCTGACCCTAGTCCTGTACTGCGAGAGCTGGTGCCTCTCTAGCCCTCGGTGGCTGTCCTGTAGGTGGTGTATGAAGACTTCTCGCTGGGTGTTTGCCCCGTGGTCCTGATTGACCCCTGACTGGCAGCCCGACGATCACGCCCCTGTGTCTCCTGTCCTGTGCGCTTTGATTCAAAGAAGGAAAATTAAAATCTGCTGAATACTCTTTTAGGCCCAGTTTTAAATACTTTCCAAAAATTAGTCGACTTAACAGAATTCCAAGGTAGTCTCCACTTTATCTCCTTCCGTTTTGTGGTGAGACGAGGTAGAGGTCATATGACTCGCTGAACCTCATACAGGTGCATGGGCAAATGAGGGCTCCGGGTGCAGGCCTACAACCTAGCCCCCGGCTGCAGCACTTCCCCTCCACTCCCTTCCGAGAGCTCGCATTCCTTCCCGCTGTTTCTGTGAGGTCAGGACTCAGTGCATCACTGTGCTCCTCGGGCCTTTTGCACCTGGAGTCTACCCTGCATCTGTCCTGCTGTCTGGCCCATTGGGCGGGCAGATCCGGGCTGAAGGATGGTCTTCTCTGGGGATCTTCCTGGAATCCTGTGCCTTCGCCCTCAGGGCATCCTCACCCTGGGGTGAGCGCTGATCACAATTGCCATCTTCCCACCGTGTTGGATAGTGCCCCTGCGCATCTCAGGTCCACGCCGGTCAACTTCTGCTTCTCTGGCCGTTGCTGGCCTCTGATGAAGTGTGGTTCTTGTCGAGGAGTGGCCAAGGGTTGTGGTTGAACGAAGGAGCTGCAGTTTTCTGTGTGTGGTCTCTCTCACTCAGAGGGAGGGGACAGAGCATCTGTCCTGCAGGGGTTTGGTGATGGTGAGGCACGATGTGCACCCAGGACAGCAGGTGCGTGTGGCACAGTGGGCAGCGGTTGTCATGAGTCAGGGCAGAGATCCCATTTCTTCAGGCTGCTTCTCACCCTCCCCAGAGGATCATTAAAATCCCTGGCCCTTGGGGGTTGGTCGGCCATGGGACTGGGTTTGGCAGGGGAACTGTGCGAGGAAGTAGTAGGTGTTGCTCCAAGTACCACCTTCACAAGCCATGGACCGATTCCCCCTTGTGTCTCTCCCCTCTGCCACGAGGCCAGCTCAGCCCTGCACAGGGGAGCTCCTGTGGAGATGCGGCACAGCGCAGGGGAGAGTCAGCCAGGTTCAGCTGGGTTGGCAGAGAGGCAAAGGAGAATTAAGCTTGTTGTTCAAGCCAGGGAGGTTCTGGGATTGTGGCATGCCATCATAGAAATTAGGCTCTGCTAATTGGTGTTTTAATTTACTTGATTAGTTTGTATCCAGTGGTTCATGTTTAGGAATATTTTTTATTTTAATGTGGTAAAAACATGGGAGTCGTTTTCAAGGCTGTTTTTTTCCCCAGTATCAAGTGCTCTCTTAAAAATTTGAAACACATACCTGAGTAGATGCATGAAAAGAAGAAGAGCTAACACGTGTCAAGCACTTACTACACATTAAGCACTTTGGAAAGTACTTTGTGCCCGTCTGGTCCTCAGAAACGTGGTGAGGTGGCTCTGTGTGGGGTCCTTTCTTGGAGGAGCAGGGGGCATAGAGCAGGTAAGCTGGCTGCTTCGTGGCCAGATGGCTAGTGGGCCACCCAGCCTAGGTTTGAACCCGGGTGTCCCGAGTTTGAGGTCTGCGCCCACCCTGTGCAGCATTCAGCCACACGTGTGCTGGCTCACGTGGAAAGCCAGACAGACGCCTGTGAACACACACTGACTGTCACGGAGAAGTGACGAGGGGTGTGCTGAGGGCCTTCCCAGAACCCAGCTTCTGGTTTAACTTTCTCATTGATCTCCGGGAGTATGATGCCGGCTAGAGGAGGCTGCCCATTGGCCTCTGCTTGCTGTCCGACACAAGAGTGTAGGTGGACCCACAGTGGTGTGGACGGTGCCTGCTCTCGAGGGTTACTCTGGGAGGATGTCTTGGCACTGCCTGTCACAGAAAGGACCCGGCCACCACTCTGAGGGTTCTGACTTCCTCCAGGATTACCCAGAAAGATCTGTGCTTTGTTTTGATGAAAGTGTTAAACGTGAGCGTAAACACAATTGGAGCTAACCGGGAGGTCAATGGAAATTTGGGGAAAATGAAAATCTTACAGTGTTGGAAGTAGTGAACTTTGAGTGGATTGGAACTGGTTTCAAATTCTTACTCTCGGCTCTGTGTGAATCCAAAGCACATAAGCTTTAGGTTCCTTGTCTGTCAATTGGGGACGATGAATTCCCAAACCACTGGGATACTGTGAAATTAGATTTAATATCATATCTACCTATCATAGGATAAATGCCCAAAGATTTAAAAAGTAGTTATTTACAATTAATTATTAAGGAACAAGAATCTTTGAATAATAACTGCTCATTGTAATATACTGGTAGGTATCTATTTGTCCTCTCCCAAGGGACTTGCTCATAGATGGGCAGCATGAATCTTGTGGCAGGAAAAGGGGCTGCCTGTTAAAGGTGCCGGTACTGTTTGGCAAACTGGAAGCCCAGCGCACCCCAGCCGAGATTCAGTTCCTAAGCAGAGTACAGATGAATGGATATTCTCAGACAGAAACTATTTTAGCAAAGCAATGGAAACAGGTAAAGCAGAGGCGATAAAATAGAGGGAAACAAATAGATTTTATAAATATAAAGTGAAAACCAAACCACCCTGGCAATTACAGCTTCCACATGATTTATGTCTTTAATTTTTTTAAATCAGTGACCCATGGAGTATTGGCATAAAAATTTCAAATTCAGCAAAAACCTAAATCACTGTACGGAAACACTGAATTTTTATTAGTTATCCTTCTCTCATTGACTTCCCTCCCAAGCAAAATAAATTCTTCCCTGAGTAAGGCAAAATGAAGTATTATATTTACTGAGGTATTATTGATCTGTGGGTCTTAGCAACCAGTATGTCACAGAAACTCAGAAACGGTGCTTGACTGTAAAATCAGTGGTGCACCATTACCATCCAAAGGCGCTTTTTCTCTTAGTTCTGTTCAACATCAACCCTTACTATTAGGATTACTTGGTAGAAAGCAACAGAAATAGATTTTGGCTAACTTGGGTAAAACACAAAAATAAGCAGAAACAAAAAAAAAAAGTTCTTGGAAATATGTAAGTAACTCAGGGTCAAAGATGAACACTGAGACTTTAGGAAGGGCAGAAATCAGGACGATGCCCAGGCTGTTAGGAGGCAGCGGTGGATGGTGCCTGTCACGTCAGGTCCCCTGAGATGCAAGACATTCACTCCAGTGATTCCAGTCTTGATCATTCCCCTTAAAATTCAAAGGCACAAGGAAAAAAGGTTTGATTTGCCTTCACCAGCCAGGGGGAGGCAAAACCCTTTGCTTGATAGTGTACATGAGAAGAAGGTGCTACCCACATTGGAGATCTCCAACAGCCTCCAGACGATTTAAGTCCTGTCAAGGAAAACTTTATTTTAGCCCCATGAAGCTCAGGTTGGATTTCCTAACCCTTAGAACTTAAGATAATAATTTGTGTTTTTGTAAGCCACTATTTTTGTGATAATTGTCATAAAAGAAATTTTAAAAAATAGTGCAACAGCCATGTTTTAAAAATAAATCAGTCTGATGAGTCCAAGATGACAGTTCAGAGGAATCTGTAGTGCTGTGACAGCTCTCCAAGAGTACATTAAGTCAGTAGTTCTGCAATAGCAAACTAAGAGACATTGGAAATTGAAATTAACATTTGTATTATGCTGAGTCTATGTGTTGAAGCTAAGACATACTGCTACACAGTATTTTCATAAAGATATAATGACTTACTAAAGACCTACCTCATAAAAGAGCAAGAAAAGTACATTTCAACCAATGTGCAAGTCTAAGATCTTTGAAAACATGGGGAAAGAGGCAAAAAGGTATCCTCTCATATTTACAATCCCCCAACAAAGGAGCCTACAGATACAAAAGGGGATGAATTCCAGAGAAAGACTACAAAATTAATTATTCAAATGATAAACAAGCTAAAAGAAGATCTAAGGAACAAATTAAGAGAGCAATACAGGAGTTGAAAGACCATTTCAGTAGAGATTCTGAAAAGAAGCAATTGGAACGCCTTGAAATTAAAGACAATAATGCAAATTAAACCATGAGTTGCAAGCATGCCCAGCACATTAGATGACATAGAAAATAGAACTTCAGACTTTGAACAAGGTATACGAACTTAAACACTGAGTAAACAGTGAAGAAGAAATAAAAGATCAAGATCAGAATACACAAGAACTGTATGTAGGAGAACATTAAGCAACTAATTCTAATAGTCATTGGAATTGAAGAGCATAGAGGGATATTGGCTAATGGCATTATGCAACTCTTCCATGAAATAAAAGCAGGAAAACTTTCCAAACCTTAGGAATGAGACTTACATCCACATATAGGGGGTGCGTAGAACCCCAAATAGACAAACTCCAAAAAAGAAACTCTTCAAAGCACATCAGAGTCAAAATGCCTAACATAAAGAATAGGGATAGAATGTGAAAAGCTACAAGAGAAAGACATCAAATCACATTTCAAAGTAAACAGCTAGGGCTCATTTCTGACTTTTTAGTCCAGACTTTAAGAGCCAGGAGGGCTTAGAATGAGGTAATCCAAGTTCCAAAAGAAAACAGCTGATGAGAAATCTATACCCCCATATGGATCAATGCTGTCATTCAGAATCAAATAAGAGAACTTTTCCTGGATAAGGATATACAAAAAGAATCTATGACGCTAAGCCAGCATTACAGAAAATACTTCAGTAAATACTACACATAGAATTGAAAAGCCCCTGTGCTCCTGAGTGGATGAAGTCCACTAGAAGAGCAGTAAGGGAAATTAAGAACAGATTAAAGGGCTGGGACTGAAGCTCAGGGGCAGAGAGTTTGCCCAGCATTGCTGAAACACTGGGTTCAATCCTCAGCACCACATAAAAGTTGACAAATAAAATAAAGGCATTCTGTCCACCTATAACTACAAAAAATTTTAAAAAAAAACCAAATTAAGTATATGAAACAAATAACAATGACATGAAATAATACAAATATTGCAATGACTCGATGTAAATGGTCTTAATGTTCTGACTAAAAAAGAAAACACAGACTGGCAGAGTGGAAACAAGACCCACTATGCTATTAGAAAGAGACTCTGAAAGTGAAATGGTGGAAAAGGATAGTCATGCCATTGGAGTCTGAAAACAAGCAGGAAGAGCCGTTCTCCTCTATGGCAAGGCAGAAGTTAATTAGAAAAGATAAGAAAGGTCACTCTACACTGGTCATGGAAACAGCTCAACAGATGATAGAATAGTAAATGTCTATGCCCCAATTGTTGGTGCACCTCATTACACAAAAGAAATACTTGTTGACATTAAGTCTGAGATACACCCAAAGTCGACCACACTGGGTGGTCTTCACCCAACTCTCTCACCAGTAGGCAGGGCATCCCGACGTCTCATCAATAGACAGTTCTGACCTCAATAACACGATAGATCAAATTGACCTAATAGACAGCTATTGAAGATTTCATTCAACAGCTGAATTCACTTGTTCTCAGCAGCCCATGGAAACCTTCTTCAAAGGCAATCATATTTTAGGTCACAAAGTGAGTCTTACTGAATATTAAAAAAAAATCAATGCACTCCTTTGCATCTTATGAGAACAGTATGCTATGAAATTAGAAATCAACAGCAAGAAAGATGACAGAAACCCCATAAACACATGGAAATTAAAAATATACCTCTGAATTAGGAATGAATCATCAAAGAAATGAGAAGAAAAGTAAATTCCTAGAATCAAAAGAAGAAATAAAAATGGCCAACCAGTGTGGGAAAAAAGTTACACTCATTCCTTGCTGGTGGGGTTGCAAATTGGTACAACCACCAGGGAAAGCAGTATGGAGATTCCTTGGAAAACCTGGAATGGAACCACCATTTGACCTGGTTATCTCAATCCTCAATTTATACTCAAAGGACTTAAAATCAGCATAGTACAGTAATGCATCCACATCAATGTTTATAGCAGCTCAATTCACAATAGTTAAACCATGGAACCAACCTAGGTGTCCTTCAACAGATGAATGGATAAAGAAAATATGTATATGTATTCAATGGAATATTACTCAGCTTTAAAAAAAAAGAATGAAATTGTGGCATTTTCCAGTAAATGGCTGGAATTGGACAATATCATGCAAAGTGAAATAAGCCAATCCCAAAAAACCAAAGGCTGGGTGGGAGATCCAAGATGGTGGGCCAGAGGGAGGCAGCATTCTGTGTCGCTCTGTAACCTGGGACTCAAGTAGTGAAAAAACCACTTCTCTGCGAGTGATAATCCTGTTCCTGCAAGGAATCATCGCCACCATACCTGTCCAGAGCTCCAGGCCTCAGCGTCAGAGTAGGTCTTCCAACTACTCGCCCAAGCAGGACTACTGGATACCCGAGCAGGACCACCAACACCCCTGCAGAACTTTCCGCCACCCACCCGAGCAGAAATCACGGAAGCCACTCCCACCAGGACACCCAGCAGCTTCCCATAGATGGGAATTCTGGCTACCACTCCTGTGTGGACTCCTACCTATCAATATGGGTCTCCCCGGGTCACTCCCATCTTGGAATTCTTCTCCCATCTTGGAACTCTACTCCCATCTTGGAACATAGTCCCCAACACACAGTGGCCTGCCTGCATCCAGAACTTCACACAGGCTGAAAGTCAACCGGCACTGCAAGCCCCAGAGCTTGCCTCTGAACTCATCGTCCAATGCCATCACTCGGCTCCCCACCACCCAACCCAACACCCCACCCCTGAAAGCAGGAGCCTGCGTCTTGGGTCACCTTCATCTCCATATTCCTGGTACCCAGATTCTAACTTGCCCCTCTCCCCAGCAGCTGCTGTTGGAAAGTTAGAAACTGGGTACCTGGGCACCTGCACAGTGACACCCTGGTCACCTTCACCAGCTAACAAAAGAGTGGATGAGAAGGGACGCAGGGCAGATACTGATCTCCAACCCAAACCAGCCCCGTGTCTTCCTTCTCTCTCTCTATATTACCCTCTCCCTCTCCTTTCTCCGCCCTCCCGTCCCCCACATAGGTGAAACCAGGTAGGTTGTGAATCAGGGTTCTGAGGACTAGGACATCTGAAGAGTGTATCACAGCTGGGTTGGGTATTCTTTCCTTTTTTCCCCACTGATTTTTGCTATTTTAACATTTTTTATGTTTCTTGATATATATGTGTGTCTGTCTTCCCACTTACTTGTCTACCCCAAATTACTTCCTCTCTCTTCTCCTGCGACTCCTCTTCCTCTTCCTCTTTCACACTTCCTAAGATACACCAACTCTCTATCCTCACCTCCTACCTCCTCACATATCATCCCACTCCTCGCCCCCGGTTCTCTGTCCACCATCAGAAACTGTGGACCCTTTTACAGACCTACCGAGTATATGGAAGATGATCATTGAATTCGCCATTTATGTACCTGGTGGCCAAACCGTCAATGTCTTATTGGCAAGCATTTGTTTGTAGGGTGTATATTGTTTATATTTGGGATCTGGTAACATTGTCCTTCACCTTAAAGGAGAGACCTTGGATCCCTGCAGGGGCACTGTAGGTCTATAGGGTAAAAACAGTAACCCTAGGATCCACAGTACTGGAAGGGAAGACCAGGGAAAAACAGTGCCCCAAACAGGGGTTGGGGTTGGGGCTCAGAGGTAGAGCGCTCGCCTAGCTAGCACGTGGCAAGGCCCTGGGTTCAATCCTCAGCACCGCATAAAAATAAGTAAACAAAATAAAGGTATTGTGTCCAACTACAACTAAAAAAAAAAAAAAGAAAGTGCCACAAACAAATCAAGATGCCACATATTAGAATCCCTGGCCAGCAGAAGAGATCACAGAGAAGGAGTTCAGGCTGTACGCGATTAAAATGGTCTGCAAATTAAAGGGTGATTCAAGAGAGAAAATACAGGCAGCAAAAGATCATTTTGACAAAGAGCTTCAGAAACAAATATAGGAAGGAAGAGATTACATAATAGGGAGATAGAGGTGCTTATTTATGCAAGTTTTTTGTTTATATATGACAGCAGAATGCATTACAATTCTTATTACATATATAGAGTGCAGTTTTTTATATCTCTGGTCTATACATAGTATATTCACACCAATTTGTGTCTTCATACCTGTACTTTAGATAGTAATGATCATCACATTCAACCATCATTAATTACCCCATGCCCCCTCCCTTCCCTTCCAACCCCTCTGCCCTATCTAGAGTTTGTCTATTCCTCCCATGCTCCCGCTTCCTACCCCACTATGAGTCAGCCTCCTTATATCAAAGAAGCCATTCGGCATTTGGTTTTGGGGGATTGGCTAACTTCACTTAGCATTATCTTCTCTAACTCCATTCATTTACCTGCAAATGCCATGATTTTGTTCTATGTTATTGCTGAGTAATATTCCATTGTGTATATATGCCACATTTTTTTATCCATTCATCTATTGAAGGGCATCTAGGTTGGTTCCACAGTTTAGCTATTGTGAGTTGTGCTGCTGTAAACATTGATGTGGCTGTGTCCCTGTAGTATGCTGTTTTTAAGTCCTTTGGGTATAGACCAAGGAGAGGGTCAGCTGGGTCAAATGCTGGTTCCATTCCCAATTTTCCAAGAAATCTCCATCCTGTTTTCCATATTGGCTGCACCACTTTGCAGTCCCACCAGCAGTGTATGAGTGTGCCTTTTTCCCACATCCTCTCCAACACTTATTGTTGTTTGTCTTCATAATAGCTGCCATTCTGACTGGAGTGAGGTGATATCTTAGAGTGGTTTTGATTTGCACTTCTCTAATTGCTAGTGATGGTGAACATTTTTTCATGTATTTGTTGACTGATTGTATATCATCTTCTGGGAAGTTGTGTCTTCAGACCCTTGGCCCATTTATTGATTGGGTTATTTGTTGTTTTGGTGCTTAGCTTTTTGGGTTCTTTAGTGATTAGTGCTCTATCGGATGTGTGAGGGGTAAAGATTTGCTACCAAGATGTAGGCTCTCTGTTCACCTCACAGAGTGTTTCTTTTTCTGAGAGGAAACATTTTAGTTTGAGTCTATTCCATTTATTGATTTTTGTGCCGAAGGAGTCTTATTAAGGTAGTCGGGGCCTAATCCCACATGATAGAGATTAGGGCCTACTTTTTCTTCTATTAGATGCAGAGTCTCTACTTTTATTCCTAGGTCCTTGATCCATGTTTGAGTTGAGTTTTGGGCATGGTGATAGACAGGGGTTTAATCTCATTTTGTTGCATATGGATTTCCAGTTTTCCCAGCACCTTTTGTTGAAGAGGCTATTTTTTCTCCAGTGCATGTTTTTGGCACTTTTGTCTAATATAAGATAATTGTAACTTTGTAGGTTAGTCTCTGTGTCTCATTGGTCTACCAGTCTGTTTTGGTGCCAATACCATGTAAGTTTTTTGTTACCATCGCTCTGTAATATAGTTTAAGGTCTGGTATAGTGACTCCACCTGCTTCACTTTTCTTGCTAAGGATTGCTTTAGTTATTCTGGGTCTCTTATTTTTCCAGATGAATTTTCATGATTGCTTTTCCTACTCTATGATGAATGTCATTGGGATTTTGATCAGAATTGCATTAAATCTGTATAGTGCTTTTGGAAGTATGGTCATTTTTTTAAGAGAGAGAGAATTTTAATATTTACGTTTTAGTTTTCGGCGGACACAACATCTTTGTTTGTATGTGGTGCTGAGGATCGAACCCGGGCTGCACACATGCCAGGCGAGCACGCTACCGCTTGAGCCACATCCCCAGCCCAAGAAGTATGGTCGTTTTGATAATATTTATTCTGCCTATGCAAGAGCAAGGTAGATCTTTCCATCTTCTAAAGTCTTCTTTGGCTTCTTTCTTTAGGGTTCTGTAATTTTCATTATATAGATCTTTCCCCTCTTTCATTAAGTTGATTCCCAAGTATTTTATTTTATTTCATTTATTTTTGAGGCTACGGAGAATGGGGTAGTTTTCCTCGTTTCCCTTTCTGAGGATTTGTCACTGATATACAGAAATTCCTTTGGTTTCTGGGTGTTGATTTTATATCCTGCTACTTTGCTGAATTCATTTACTAGTTCTAGAAGTTTTCTGGTGGAACTTTTAGGGTCTTCCAGGTATAGAATCATATCATCAGCAAATAGTGCCAATTTGAGTTCTTCTTTTCCTATGTGTATCCCTTTAATTTCTTTTATCTGTGTAATTTCTCTGGCCAGTGTTTCAAGAACTATGTTAAATAGAAGTGGTGAACGAAGGAATCCCTGTCCCAGTTTTTAGAGGGAATTCCTTCAACTTTTCTCCATTTAGAATGATGCTGGCCTGGGGTTAGCATACAGAGCCTTTGTGATGTCGAGATATGTTCCTGTTATCCCTAGCTTTTCTAGTGTTTTGAACATGTAGGGGTGCTGTATTTTGTCAGATGCTTTTTCTGCGTCTAATGAGATGATCATATAATTCTTTAAGTCTATTGATGTGATGAATTACATTTATTGATTTCTGTATGTTGAACCAACCTTGCATCCCTGAGATGAATCCCACTTGATCATGTTGCATGATCGTTTTGATATGTTTTTATATTTGATTTGCCAGAATTTTATTGACAAATTTTACATCTATGTTCATTAGAGATATTGGTCTGAAGTTTTCTTTCTTTCTTTCTTTCTTTTTTTTTTTTTAATGTGTCTTTGCCTGGTTTAGAATCAGAGTGATATTGGCCTCATATAATGAGTTTGGAAGAGCTGCCTCTTTTTCTATTTTTTTTTTTTTTGAAATACATTGAAGACTATTGTTATTAGTTTTTCTTTAAAGGTCTTGTAGAACTCAGCTGTGTATCTATCCAGTCCTGGGCTTTTCTTAATTGGTAGGCTTCTGATGGTGTCTGCTGACTCAACACTTGAAATTAATCTGTTTAAATTGTGTATATCATCCTGATTCAATTTGGGCAAATTAGATGACTCTAGAAATTTGTCGATGCCTTCAATATTTTCTATTTTATCGGAGTAACAGGTTTTCACAATAATTTCTAATTATCTTCTCTATTTCTGTAGTGTCTGTAGTGATATTTCCTTAAAATATCACTACAGACCCATTGTTCACTCAGTAGAATATTACTTAGTGTCCAGGTGTTGGAGTGGAGTTTATTTCTGATTTTATCATTGATATCTAATTTCATCCCATTATGATCCGATAGAATACCGGGTAGTATCTCTACTTTTTTATACTTGCTAAGAGTTGCTTTGTGGCATAGTATGTGGTCTATTTTAGAGAGAGATCTATGTGCTGCTGAGAGGAAAGTGTATTCTATCATTGATGGTTGGAATATTCTATATATATAGCAGTTAAGTCTAAGTTATTGATTTTATTATTGAGTTCTAGAGTTTCTTTGTTCAGCTTTTGTTTGGAAGCTCTATCTAGTGATGAAAGAGATGTGTTAAAGTCACCCAAAATTATTGTTGTGGTCTATTTGACTCTTGGACTAGAGAAGAGTTTGTTTGATGAACATAGCTGCTTCATTGTTTGGGGAATAGATATTTATAACTGATAAGTCTTGTTGGTGTATGGCTCCCTTGAGCAGTCTGTAGTGTCCTTCTTTATCCTTCTTGATTGACTTTTGTTTGACGTCTACTTTATCTGATATGAGGATGGAAAACCCTGCTTGCTTCGTAGTCCGTGTGAGTGGGGTGATTTTCCCCAACCCTTCACCTTCAGTTTGTATAATGTCTTTTTTCTTTTATAAGATGTGTCTCTTGGAGGCAGCATATTGTTGGGTCTTTTTTTTTTTTAATCCAATCTGCTGGTCTATGTCTTTTGATTGGTGAGGTTAGACCATTGACATTCCGGGTTACGATGGAGACATGATTTGTATTCCCAGCCTTTTTTGTTTATTTTTGGAATTTAACATGACTTGCTTTCTCCTCTGATTAGATTTTCCTTTAGTATAATCTCTCCATCTGCTGATTTTCATCATTGTCTTAAATTCCCTCCTCTTGGAATATTTTGCCGAGGGTGTTCTGTAGTGCAGGCTGTCTAGTTGTAAATTCTTTTAACTTTGGTTCATCATGGAAGGTCTTCGTTTCATCGTCAAATCTAAAGCTTAGTTTTGCTGGATATAAGATTCTTGGTTGGCATCCGTTTCTTTCAGAGCTTGGTGTATGTGGTTCCACGGTTTCCTGGCTTTGAGGGTCTGGGTGGTAAGATCTGCTGAGATACGAATGGGTCTCCCCCTGTATGTGATCTGATTCCTCTCTCCCGGAGCTTTTAAGATTCTCTCTTATTCTGTATGCCAGGCACTTCCATTATCATGTGCCTTGGTGTAGCTGTCTGGGGAACTGCCGTAGAGGGTCAGCTGCTGGACCACAGCTTCTTTCTGGGTTGAAGGTGGCAGGCCTCAGAATCCAAGCCAGTGAGCGGGCCAGGGAGGGGTCAGGGGAAGAAGAGGACCAGGTATACCCCCCACACTCACCACTGGTGCTTCTGCTTGAAGGGTTTCTGAACTGGAGAGTCGAGCAACCTCACCTCCCAACCATGGTGTACTTCAGACTGACATTTACTGAATTGAGACGATTCTTATGGCTTGGAAGGAACAAATGAAGCTATAGACTTGTCCAGCTTTTCAGAACAAGGAGCAATTCAAGAGGAGCTTGGAAGGGATAGTAGGAGGAAGTTTATCAACCCCTTTTCATGAATGGGGCCTCTGGAGCCCAGTATTTTTCTTATATTAGCTATCAAACAACAGTGGTTTGCAGACCCCAGGAAAGAAATCTAGACCTGAAACAAATGTAATTAAAGAACAGATACAAGAAGCAGAAACACTAAGTAAGTGAATTAATGTCCAAAATTTAATTATTAACGTAGAGGAAAGACTCTGCATAATTTTGATGAGTCCAGGTGCTCAGTAAAAATATTACTGATAAGTAAAGCTAAGACAGCCAGGAGAAGGATGAGTGGTCTACCTGATGGTTATTCCCCCCCAAAGCAAAAACCAGACCAGACCAAGGACAGGACACAAAAGAGTCTCTCTGAAATAAGAAGGGCCACACGTCTGCAGATTGTCCAACCTGACACTGACTTAGGGACACATTTCATCCTAAACCTTGTAGTTTCCAGGGAGAAGAGAGTGGTATGTGTGAATACATCTGACGGCTGCAGCCTTGCATGATGTCCAGTGTCCACAGCCAGGAAATGCTACAGTGGCTTCAGGGGGAGAGAGCATCAGCAAAGACATGTTCAAGTTGCTGTCTTTATATTCTTTTCAATACCTGGGATTGAAGCCAGGCCTCAGACGTGCTGGGTATGTGCTCTTCTCTGGCCCTTTTCTTCTTATTTTGAGAAAGGGTCTCACTTTCTGGCTGGCCTGGAATCCGTCATCCTCCTGTCTCAGCCTCCCAGGTAGCTGGGATTACAGACCTCTGTACCTGGCTCCAGTTCTTTTGTTTCTATTGAATGCAGAGAGATACTTCCAAACACAGAGAAACCAGGAAAAGCAGAACGTGTTTCGGGGGGACGGTATCTCAAAAGCCAGAGCCATCTGAGAGACCCGTCGGGCTGAGAATTCAGGAATGGCAAGGCCAGGAGTGATAAACGATGGGGTGGGTAGCAGTGACTGTATTTAACTAAATGTCATACCAGGGTGGACACAAGAGAGGGACTCAGGACTCAGGCCTCCATTCTAAATTGCAGTTGGCAGTGCAAGGTGGTGAAAGCCGAAACCTTCATTTCTCATTGCCCCTTAATTTAGACTGTGCTCCAGAGAGAGAGGCAGGAGGCAGAAATAGAGGTGGCACCGTCCCTGCTTCTGCCTGTCTGCCTGCAGGCACCAGGGGAAGGCGCGTTTCATCGGAGCGTGCTCCAGTGAGTGATCACCACACTGTGGTGTCAAGCTAGGATGCCTCCAGGAGGCATCCAGCCTTTCCCCTGCCAGCACGGATCCAGGAGGGGGGCAGCTCTGAATCCATGCTGAAGCTGCATCAGCCCCTGGAGCCGACTGTCCCATTATAGCCTCCAAGGGACACTGCGGCTGGTGGCTGAGGAGTGAATCTCACGTCCGGCCTCCTCTTTCTCAACTTCGGGATCACTGGCATTGTGGCAGATGGCCTGCGTGGGGGCTGTTTTGTGTATGATAGAATGCTAGGCATCTGCCCTCCTGCCCCCTGTGACCACCCAGAGAGCCCTCAGGCCTTGTTCATTGCTCCCTTGAGTCAAGGGGGCCTCCTTGGAGAGCACAGGTCTGCTCTAGAGCTTCCTGCAACAGCCCTCTCATCCCTGGGTTCCACAGAGCAAGGCCTTGAAAGCTGGGTATAGCCTGGCCTTCCACCTGCAGAGCAGCAGGGCGCTGTCCAGGACATTGGGCATGCAGAGCCCAGCAGCTGAGCATCCCCCTGTCCCCAGTCCACCCTCTGATCCTTGATGTCTTCCGTCCCCACCAGCCTCGGGTACAGGTCTTGGATATGAGCTCTTGTAGGGCAGATGAATATTCTGGACAGAGGATCTATCCTGCCTCACCCTGATGTCCAGTACTTACCTGATGTTGGTGATGACCATG
The DNA here is from genome assembly GCF_045843805.1 of Urocitellus parryii. Classification (NCBI taxonomy): domain Eukaryota; kingdom Metazoa; phylum Chordata; class Mammalia; order Rodentia; family Sciuridae; genus Urocitellus; species Urocitellus parryii. The sequence continues at coordinate 651,330 of NC_135546.1, forward strand.
AGTTCAGTATCACCTGACAGGTCTGGGCCTTATCTTTAGATGTATTTTGAAATGACAAATCTTCCCTCTTCTTATTTCTTTATTAAATTTTGGGTAGACTTTTTCTTTTTTAACATCACTTTTCAAATTATAAGTCACCATATAAATTCATCTGGGGAAATCTGAAGAATATAAAGAGTATGACAAAAGGCATCTGTAATCTCACTGTTCAGAGATACCTTGGGTCAGTGTATTTTGCATTTTCTTTAAATGCTTCCTTTACGTATCTGTATACATGTTCGTGTCTGTGTTGATGATGATCTAGTTTTTTAAAAAATGTTTTCTTAGATGTAGTTGGACATAATATCTTTATTTATTTTTACGTGGTGCTGAGGACCGAACTCAGTGCCTCGCACATGGTAGGCGAGCGCTGCTCTTCCGCTGGGCCACACCCCAGCCCTGATGGTATAGTTTTAAAACAAAACGGCTGTTAGTGTGCACATAGTTTTCATTTTAGTCAACGATACCTCTTGAGCACTCACAGTGTGCCATTCTGCCCAGGGGCTGGGGCTGCAGACCCCAGCAAGGAAGGCCCATGCCCCCCAGAAGCCCTTGAGATATGTGAGGATACCCCTCCAATGAGGTGAAGGCCACAGGCAGGTGCAGGGAGGGTGGGGACAGGAGCTGGTTGGGAGGAGAACCGGAGAGCGGTCACGGGCATGGAACACGGAGTCCTTCACCTGGCCAGGCCCCGCCGTCTTGGAAGCAAAGCAACTTTGAGAGAGGGACCGCCCGGTGGCACCAGCTGTCAGAACACGTTTCATGCAGAACCTTACCTGTTGCCTAGATCTCAGTGTCTGTAATGATTCTTAAAATAGACCAGTAGCAGAAGCCATTGCACCCATCCCCCTTGTAAGCTGCCGTGCCCCGGTCTCAGCCGTCGGGGGCAGAAATGCCAACTTCACACTGGGCTGACTCCCCAAGGAGTCCAGAGGTGGCTGAGGGTTTCCTGCAGATCTCTCCATCCAGTTCCAACTGCCAAACCTGGAGTGTCCCCAGTCAGGAAGTCCTGTTGCTCCAGACACCCGACTGGACTGGAGTCTTCTCCTGGTGAGGATGGAGCCGATTTCTTCCGATGGTTCCATTGTTATGGGAGGCGGGGAGGGGGCCACACTCAGGCCCACCCACCTTTCCCTTCACTTTGGCTCCCTCACCTGCCTTCCCAGCTCTCTGTTCACGGGACCCAGTGGAGGCTTCTCTTCTTATGGTCCTAAGGTTCTTGTGGAAGTCTCCCCTGGGGACAAAAGCCACACAGCTGCCTGGACCTCATTGTGTTCCCTGTGGCGGGAGCTGCGGACGTACTGAGGTCTGCACCACGGGCTTTCCCAGTCTCTGTCCAGAAGGTGTGTGCACAACCTGAGAGCCACGGGGGGCACTTTGGCCAGGAAGGACCTCGTGGTGAGGTGGCCTGTTGCTGGACACAGTTCTGTCCTCCCAAGACTCGTGGCGCCATGTTCGGTGGGCCAGCTGGGCTGCGAAGGCCCTGCCTGGGTTTCATTCCTCCCGGACCCCACTTCCCCCACTCGTTTTGCTCCGGGCCGAGGTACCCTTCATACGCACGTGCAGGCTTTGTTTCCCAGTGGGTCCTCAGTCAGGATTGAAGACTTACAGATCACTCTTAATTTTGTATTTCAGCTAATTTGGAAATTTGATTAAAAATCAGGATGATTTTAGATCTCTCTTAGGGTGGGTGACTACTGGGAATCACATAGGCTGGGCATCTTAGCACATTTGTTCCTCCTGGTCCTAGAGAAGAGAAGGGGCTTCCTTCTGGTCATATTCTCGTAGGTACTGGGAGAGGTAGGGACATGGGTCCCATGCCTTCTCCACTTTTACAAGGGCACTGAGCTCATCATGGCACTTCACCCTCAGGACCTCATCTAAACCGAATTCCTTCCCAATGGTCCCATTTCCACATCCATCACCTGGAGTCTTCGAGCTTCAACCTGTGAGCTTGAAGAGATTCAAATAATAATTGATTGTTAAATTATTAATCAATCATTCCTTGAATATCAGATACTCAGTCTATATCCTAGGACGTCTCCCCGGACAAGACATTTTGTCTTAAACCAGAAGTGATCTGTAACGGTTCCTTAGATGGTGCCATCAATTTGTCGACAAGGCCGTAGTGATCCACCGTTGAGTCACTTGGAGCTGAGGACGGCACAGGACGCCAGTCTGGGTTGGGGGGCACCAGTCTTGGTTGGCGGAACACCCGCGGAGGAAACCTCGCTGCTGCAGGGAGAGCACTGGGTACACCCAAACCTAAGATTTCCCCTGGGAGTGGGCTGGGTTCCCCGACCTTCCACATCTGTCCCTCCACAGTGTCACTGAGTGGAAGTGAAAACTCAGGCATTGCCCTGGTGAGCGCCACCCCTGGACCTTCCCATCAGGGTGTCACACGGAGCTGTTCTACAGAAATGGAACAGCTCCACGAGGGAGACCCCTCAGCCAAAGACTCCTCATGCATGCTCTGTGCCGAGTGGAGTGTTTTCAGATTAAAATGCGCCCCTTCTGCAGAAACCAGCGTCCCACTAGATGAAATGAAGGCACGGTATCGGCTGCTGGGAAACCTCTGAAGGTCTTTTCCGAGGTGTGTGATATCTGCGTGACCATATCGCCAGTTTCCCTTCCTGTGGCATAACTTAAAACTCCTCTCAGAAGCCGTAAGTGGAGTCCTTCTTATCCCCCGTGGACACAGCAGGAAAACCAGCCGTCCGCATCCCCTCCACTGCCCTGTCTGCCAGGAGCAGGGTTTTCAGCTCTCATGAAAAATTCCTTATTCTCTGACTTGGTCTCAGCCCCAAGATGACTTGGCTCTTACTTTTCTTTGGCATCTCATTTCCTTCCAAGACTTGTTTGTTATGAAAACCATGGGAGGTGAATCCTGTATGGATGATCAACACCGCCCCTCTCTAGCCCCCTCATTAGGGCCTGCTGGGTCTCTAGGAGCCCTTGTGTGAGCAGAGCGTTGGCAGGGTTCACCACGTGACCTTCTGGTTTACAGCTCTCAGAGGCACACGGGTCATCAGCAGCGTGGTAATCATCCCATTGTTCCCTGGGGGTCTTCTCTCCAGCTCTTACTCCAGGCCAGAAGAATGTTCTGGAGAATAATGCTCCCCTGCTTCCAAGGCAGGCTTGGCTAGAGCAGGCTGCAACGTGGCCTCTGGCGCTGCGGGGTGGTGGTAGCCTCAGAAGAGGTTATTCACGATAGGAAATGCCAGCCTGGCCAGTTTTTAAATGTTAATGGCCTGATGGTGAAGATGCCTGGTCTGTGCCTCCACCTAGAGATTCCAGGGCTTTGCCAGGCTGGCCTGGGGATGGCTTGATGATCTCCTAAGTCAACTTGACTTCTCTTTTAATTATGTATAGGTGTTTATGAACTTTTATAAATCTGAAATCCAAACCTTCTGAAATGGGTGTAATGATTGAATCTAAATGACTTGATTTAATATGTTGGATTTAATGATTTTGGGGCAAGACAGATTTCCCTATGGGTTCTAAGGAGGAAACTAAGCAAAATAAAAAATTTATTTTGCTTAGATTATATGGATCTGTCTAAGCCAATGCAGATAGAAACTGCGTGATAGAAAATCCTCATTGACTGAATAACTGGAATGGATTGTCTTTAGCAAATTGAAAATAGTTTTCCAGGGCCCAACTTATCCTAAGGTATTTCCATAAACATTTTCACTTATTACTTGATTTTTTTTTATATGTGAAACTTAAAATTTCCACTCAAAATATCCTCCACATTTGAACACTATCCCTTAGCTGAATTTTCCCTTAATTGATTGTGTACTAATTCCAAAATCTTAAGAGACTAGCCTTATTCTTGGCTTATCGTATGATCCCAGGGGCTCAAATTATTCATAAGATATTATAGTTAATAACACGTGATGGGCAGGATATTCATACTGAAGTTATCAGTGAATGAAATAGGAATCATTATCCATATTTCTTAATATAAAAAAGCTATCAGCTCTCTCTGCAGTCACTTGGGATTTCAGGAGATTCGGGAAAATGTATTGCCTGGTCAAAGCTGAGTCCAGGGAATAGAGAGAAATTCTTGTGACAATGCATAGCATCCCAGTTGGAATTTTTATCAATTTCTTTGAGAAACACATAATAAAATGTTGAAATAATTCAGTTAAAACAGAAGATAACTTTCCACTAGAACAAAGAAATGCAAGAGACCAAGACCACAGACAGTTATTACTGGTTATCAGACAGTCATTGCCTATTTTAGGGTATTTATTTCTAGGCTTCTTTCTACACATACCCTGTTTGTGAGTTGTATAGTGCAATATTAAAATACATTGTGGAATCCCATTGTGCTTTTGTACTTATGCTGTAAGTTTTGTTTCACATGACTTCAGGCCTTTCTATGATAAAAATGATAATAGAAAATGATAATAGTAGAGCATGCAGTAATGGTGGCATGAAAATGTTTGGTGATTTCTCCTGCAAAAAACAGTTTAGAAAGATATCTAAAATTTTCCACGTGTGTCTTCTTTACTGACTTCTCTCCATGTCTTTAGCCAGTTCCTCATTGGTTGTTAAGGCTTTCTGAAAGTTGTTTATGTACTCTAGACACGAGACCGTGAGGGAAATACAAAACCACAATGAAATAGCACTGCACACCTATCAGTATGGTTTTAAAAAAAAAAAAAGGTGGTAGCAACGCTGATTCTGGCAAGGGTGTGCAGAAAATGCTGTTGGTGACAGAAAAATAGTGAGTTACTCTGGAGAGCAGGTTGGTAGTTTCTTTGAAAAGTGAACATGATTTATCATATGACCCAGCGATTTTGCTCTTCGGCATTTAGCACCCAGCGATGAAAACCTATGTTCACACACATAAACCCAATACACTAATGTTGATAGCATCTTAATTCATGACTGCTCATACCTGGAAATGGGGCAGATGTCTTTCAGTAGGTGAATGGCTACACAAAACTGTGAAATATTTATTTCATGGAATACTACTTACCAGTAAAAAGGAAATAACTACTGACTTATTCCACAGCCTGGATGATTTTTTTCTGAAGAATTAGGTTAAGGAAAGAGACTCCATTCCACAAGATTCTGTAACACAGAGTTCCATTTGTACAACATTTAGAAAATGATGAAATTCTAGAAATGCAACAGGGCTTTTGGCTTCCAGGGGCTAAAGAGGCGAGGCGAGAGGTTGCTAGGGACGTGGCTGCGGGGGCAGAAGAACATTGGCAGGATCCTCTTCGGGAGGACCACTGAGTGGCTGGATGGAGGGGTGGACACGTGAAGCCATGCCTGTGGTGGACGTTATAGAACTACATGCACACACGAGTAAGTAAAGTGGGGATATGTGAATGAGACCGGTGGCCCACGTATGCCATGTCATTGTCAAATCTCACCCCTGTTTCCCAGAGTGTTGCCCCTGGGTAAATTCAGCAAAGTTTATTTGGAGCCTTCTTGTCATTCCTTCAGCTTCATAAACATTTACAAGGATCTTGGTAAAATTCTGAAACTCTTGGGCTCCTGTGCCTGTCCTGTCCTGGGTGGCTGCTGAACATGATGGTCTTCCCCAGAGAGTCCCCCAGTCCTCCTGACCACTTGGAAGGAGCAGACAGAATTCAGATGTAGGAAATTTGTGGACTTTGGAAGAAGAAATTCTGGAAGAGCTTCAGAAAATACCAACATCAAAGTCTGAGTCCAAACTCCCCAAATCCCTGGCTGACCACAATGGGCAGAGAGCAGGAGCCCCAGGAAAAGTGAATCAGAAACTCAGAGAGTCAGCAATTCCTCATATCCAGAAATGTGCTGAAAAGGTTTGTGTTGGCTTCATGTTTGCCTGTGTCCTTGGGTGGGCGGGAGGCAGAGCTCTCCTGGTTGAGATGCCAGAGGTATCAAGTGGAGACTGGAAAAACTAGCAGAAATTTAAAGGAAAACACCCAGAAACTAAAGAACCAGAGAGAGTGAGCAGTCAGAAGCTGAATGTCAAGATGCGCCAGGCCTCGACGGCAGCTGAGCCACGCAGGGGTACAGAGCCTGGGGGCGTCTGGCCCAGTAGCCGATGTTGCCAGGCGTGGTGAAGGAGACTGCTTCCACGGTGTGCGTCTGCCTCCGGGACACGGAAGGACCCGTGCCCCTCCGACTGCCCCAGCACCACTGCAGTGCATCATCCACAATGTTCTCTTTGAAACCCAAGTATGCAGGTGTGCAAGGAGAGGAGGAGGTGACCGTCCAATAGAAACTGACACCAAGTGGCCTCCAGAGGGGTTGAGCAAAGACTTCCAAGAGGCAACATTCAGTGCATTCCTTACCTGGAAGGAAAGTGTGATATTAACAAACAGACCGGAACTCTTCACAGAGAAACCGGAGCCGTGAGAAAAGCTACATCGTCCACCACAAGGTAGATCTCTAGAAAGGAAAATCTCACCGTGCAAGCTCAACAGTACGCTTGAAATACAGATCATCAGTGAAGAGAAAGCTAGATTGTTAGAAATCACCACATTTGAATGAGCAAAGATTGGTAAAACCCGAGGAAACTGTGGGACGATATCAGATAGTCCAACGTGTTTGCCGTGAGAAAGGGATGAACCATACTTTTTAGATTTTTAAAACTTTTTAAATTTTTTTAATTTGTTCTCATTAGTCACACATGACAGTAGAATGCATTTTGACACATGGTACACAAATGGAGCACAACTTCTTCCTCTGGCTGAACATGGTGCAGAGTTACACTCATAGGGTAATCATCATGTCTATCGGGTAACAATGTCCATCTCCTTCCACTGCCCTTCCCATCCCCACACCCTCTCCCCTCCCCTCACTCCCCTCGACACGATCCAAAGTTCCTTCATCCCCTCGCACCCTATTATGGATGAGCATCTGCTTATCAGAGAAAACATCCAACCTTTGGTTCTTTGGGATTGGCTTATTTCACTCAGCATGATATCCTATAACTCCACCCATTTAGCTGCCAAAGCTGTGATTTCCTTCCTCCTGAAGCCCGAGTCACACTCCTTTCATCTGTAGAAGGGCACCTGGGTTGTTCCACAGCTTGGCTACCGTGAATTGAGCTGCTGTAAACAGTGATGTGGCTGTGCCCCTGTGGTGGGCTGATGTCAAGTCCTCTGGGTGCAGACAGAGGAGCGGGATGGCCGGCATAGTCACAGCTTCTCCAGTGTCACTCCCGACACCTCCCTCGCCCTCCGTCCTCCCTACCTCGTGGTCTCCCTTGGACTTTCATGGTGGGTGATTCTTTCTTTCCCGTCCCCTCCCAACTCACTTCCACAGGTGCCAGGAAACAGGCAGTCCTTCTTTTTCTCTCTGGCCAACTTACTGCACTCAGCATCATGGCCTCCACATCCATCCATTTTTCTGCACGTGATGTGCTTTTTTTTCCCTTTGTGTCGGAGTAAAACTCTGTGGTTCCAATATGGCCACATTTTCTTTCTTCATCGATCTGTTGACGGACACCTAGGCTGGTCGTATAACTTGGCTGCTGGGAACTGCACTATGATAAACCTGGGTATGTGTGTCCCTCTCCAGGAGGCTGACTTTAATTCTTTTTGATAAACATCAAATAGTGGGTCAGATGGTATTTCCATTTTTAGCTCTTTGAGGAACCTTCATGCTGATTTCCACAGTGTCCTGCCAAGTCACCTTCCCACCAATGGTGTGCGAGTGTGTTCCTCTGTACCTCGTCCTCCTCACCAGCATTTATCACTGTGTTCTTCAGCTGCCATCCTCACTGGACTGATGTGGAATCACCCCAGTTTTAAAAAATATTTATTTTTTAGGTGTAGATGAACACAGTACCTTTATTTTATTTACTTATTTTTCTGTGGTGCTGAGGATCGGACCCAGGGCCTCGCCCGTGCGAGGTGAACTCTACCGCTGAGCCGCAGACCTAAATCACTAGACCCAGATCATGGCAGTTTTGATGTGCGTCTCCCTGATGGCTGAAGATGCTGAGCACCTGTTGGCCATTTGTACCTTCTTCTGTGGAGCCGTGTCTGCTCAGTTCATGAGCCGTGTTCTGGTTGGGTTATTCACTTTAGTGTTCGTGCAGCGGCGAGGCTGCGGCAGCTGGTCAGGAAGGGACCTTGAGCACAAGCCCATGAGAAACTCACCTGAGCCTTTGGAGCTTCGTGGGAAGGGTGGACACAGGGGCTTCCTGTGTCTTCTGCACCTGGTGGAGGAGCCAGCTGAGAAGCCCGCCCACCAGCACTGGGTGCAGCAGAGCCCGGGCATCATGATTGTCCTCTGGCTCTCTCAACTGTCATGAATGAGACCACTCAATATCCCCCTTGACCAGTCTACTTTGAGTAGGGTTCCTCCTGTCTGTAACCAAAAAAGAAAAAAGAAAAGTGCATATTTCCATCATTTGTTTTAAGAGGCAAGAAGTACCGTTGCATGCACAGATCATTTTCTTTTGTTTATGTTCATTTGAACTTTTAATTCCCATGACACATTAATATGGTCGATTTTGAATATCGTTTGAGAAGCCGGATTAAAACGGAATGTTCTAGGCCACTGCATAGATGTGCATCTGGTATTTTTTACATTCAGCCCACCGGGGCGGTTTGCATCTGGATTGTAGATGGAAAGTGAAGACTCTGACCGTGTTTGGAGAGTTTTAATTATTTACTTAAACCCCATGCAGCTAGTTCTGAGTGTGCCAAAGGACTCAAGACGCATTTTGTTCATTTACAGGCTCTTTAAAAATCTCTGAATGGGTTGCTGATCCTCCCCCTCCCATTAGAGACTTTGTTATTTGACTGGTTCGGCTACTGGAGGACTGTGAAGGCCTGAGCAGGTTCCCTGACCTCTCTGTTTATTGCTGACCTCTACAGTCAGGGTGATGGTTGTCGCCTTTGGCCAGTGCAGCGTGAGGGTTGAATGAAGTCACGTGTCTCGGGCTCAGAGGGTGCCTGAGCTCAGCTGGAGGCAGGCTGCTGGTACCAGTGCACTCCATCCTCCTTGCCCGAGCGTGTTCTGAGAGGACGGGGAGCACAGCCTGAAACATGGGTGAAGGGCATTTCCACCAGCCATTGACCTTTGTGACTGGATCAGTGATTTAATTAAGTCAAATAGATGGCGAGTTTAACGGATCTGGAGAATGAGGTCATTCGTTCCAAATACATCATCTTTAGCAAGTGTCTTGTCTAGAGCAGGGACTCCGTGCTGGGAGAGGGAAATTGATTCCTGATAGTAACACAATAAGCTGGCCTACCTGTGGCCTTGGGATGTCCGCATCCTCACAGGTGGCTGGCTCAGCTAACTGCAGCTTTCTATTTGTGAACACAACCTTCACGACAGGCTTAGCCATCACATGAAAGCCGTAGCCAGGGAATGGTGACTTCTCTGCTCTTTTAAGTAGTATTTTGGACAGAATTTCGTGTCCTGTGCAAGAGACCGAGAGCTGCCCTTTACCACCGTGGAACCACGTGAGCCTCAAAGGTGTCATGCAGCGCCGTCACCCAGGCGGAGAGCTCCTGTTTCCTTTCCGTGGTGCAGGGCCCTGTGCCTGCCGGTTGAGCACGTGGCTCCATAGCCTGTAGATGAACAGAATGCACCATGAGTCCTTTTCCACACTCAGAACTAGCAGCATGGGGTTTGAATAAGTACTTAAAACTCTCCCAACACTGTCAGGGCTCCATCAGCCAAGAGTCACTGAGCATGTGCCCCGCTCAGAGGGCGCTGGCTCCTGCCTGCCCACCGCGGATGTGTACTGTTGCTGTCCTGTCGCTGGGTGCTGGATGAGCTAATGCTGAAAGTCGGCCCCAGCTGTCCCCTCCCTCTGCAGTCTCTGTGTGGGGCATGAGATAGCTGCCCAAAGCGTGTCCAGGACAAGAGTGAGCCATACGTGCAAGCACGCTCTCCTGAAGATGCCAGACGTCCCTTGGTGACCTGCATGCGTTTGGGTGCCACGGAATCCCGTCGGGGACCTGGTTAACCCAGCCCTTCCCCCAGCGGCCATCCACACGGGATTTTCAAACTGTTGTGAGCTGCTGCTCAGATAACCCCAGGCTCCCCAAGGGCAGGCTGTTTGCCGTTAGTGTCCCCACCGATGACGTAGATGATAGGGCTTTAAAACCTTATTTAAGATATTAGTAGGAGAGCATTGTGACTTAAAGGTAAAAATTCTTAAATGTCTACCATAGACCCTTGGCTAAAAGTTATTTATATATCAACATTTTCATCCGAATGGTTTTTAAGTGCTCAACACATCATGGGTTTGTAGATTTGCATTTATGTCTTAAAGCATAAGAGCATCTGTACTTGCAGTGTTTTCTGGTCAAGTCGGGCTTGGGGTCAAAGCTTTACCAGGCCCTTTGTAAGCTGCAAAAAGAGAGGAGGAGAAAAAAAAACAAGTGATCTACCACTTGTCCTCAAGGGTACCTGACAATATGAATGCTCCCTGCTGTGACATCAAACGCGTTATTTAGAATGAAGAGAGAGAAGGCTGCGTTGCAGCTCAGTGGTGGAGGACCTGGGTTCTGTCCCCAGCAACACAAAACTGATAGAACAGGGAATGAGGACGCTGGTGTGGCGCTTCTTCCAATTAGCCCCCACAATTTGGGTCTTTGGTGACGACTGTGAGGTTGAAGTGGCATTTCTGGGAAAAACTGGTGTGGTTTCAGGACAGACCTCCACAATATGGAGAAGTCACAACTCTCACCACAGATTGACCCGGAGGGTGGGTCTCTCCCTCCTCTGGGTCTCATAATTCTCATCTTATGTTCATAGTTAAGTTATGCCTAATGACCAAAGGGAGAGTAGCTTTCTAAATCACAGCCGCTCTTGAAGAGTGATGTGCGTAACCTCCATTAACATCAGGCACGTTAAAAAAAAAGAAAAAAAAAAGGCAACTCTCCGAGTGAGTGTTGAAATAAAAATATGTGCCTCTCGTGGAGGGTGATATTTTATCTGTGACTGACTGTGACTCCAGTGACCTAGATTGAGAAATAGGTGTAACAGTGGGAAGATGGTGAACTGATGGATCTCGGCCAGACCAAGAGCAGAAAGTTCAGAGTTTTAGCAATAGCTGGAGGAACGGAACGGAGGATGTGATGTGATTCCCCAGAATCGCCAGGAAGAGAAAACGTAGTGGAGGAAAAAATGGCGAGGACGTTTTTCTGCCCCGCCGTCTCTGGATGTTCAAGGGAAGGTCTCACTTGGGTGGAGTTCTGGCATTGGATCTCTTTTGAGAACGTTTCCTATTTTATAGGCTCTCTTCCAGTGGGGAATAAAACAGAAGGCTTTTTATTGTCGTTGTTATTTATTTTTGTAGCGATCACCGTGTCCTCCGTCCCTATGATTCTCAGAAGCCCACTTGTGGGTATTCTAAGAAAATTCACTGTCTCGTGTGGGATAAAAGTGGCGCACACAGTCATCTTCTAATTTAAAGTCCAGGTGAGAGCGCCTCCCAGTTCCCGGGGAGCTGAGGTCCCTCCTGACAGAAGTGCTGGCTCCCCGCAGGAGCACTGAGTGTCTGTGTGGGCTGCAGCATCGCCGTCTCCGCTCCTTCCCTCCCTCTTCCTCCCTTCTCTCTCTCTCTCCCTCCACGCTCCACCTCCCCTCCTTCCTCCCTATTTTCCTGTACTTCCGTGGCCTCCTCTCCTTCTTCCTCCCACGTTAGTTCCTGTAACATGACTGGGGAAAAAAAAAAATCTGTCCCAGATTTTAAGCGCTTTGAAATTCTTATGATAGGAAATGTACACTGAGTTTAATCTGATTATTAAAAAACAACACAACAACTGGAGGTTCAACTTGCTACAAGTTGGTTGACATCGTTAGGACTTAGAATTATTGGAAGTAGTCAATAAAAAAAAAAAACATAAAAAACCACTCCTAAGCTGAAGTTTTTCAATATGTAATACAGGCTGGAAACTGTTTGAGAAATTTAGGATTTATACCACTGAATTTCTCCTGCGCTGGCTGATAAGAGAAAATCAGGTCCGTAGGGTTCTCTGTTTTTAAGGGTGATTTGGAGAAGGGTAGCTGTCAAACCTCAGACGACTCTCTGGAGGGTCAGCGTCTTCTGATGGACGTGCTTGACACATGGTGGGTTCCGCAGTCCCTCCTTGAACTCGGGACTTGACCTGCGGGACCACCTCTTACGGGACCTCGTTCTTTCCAGGCTGCGGGTCGACAGACCAGAGGCTCTGACACCCAGAAGCGTGGCGGCCTTCTGAACCTCTGTTTTTCAGCATGGGATTTTCTTTTTAAGGATTTGGATTGATTCCCCTCATAAGGCATTCCTAGGAAATGCAAGACGTCTTCATAAATAATGGCTCCTATGACCAAGGCATAAAGTGTTCTTCAACAAAGACTTAGACCCTGAAGAGACAGCGATCCAGATGGCGGCTGGACTCTCTGCCGTCTCCACTCATGCTCTTTCCTGATGCAGGGCTGAGAACATGCGTGGATCAGAGGTGGATTCAGAGAGAGGGGAAGTGATCTCTCACAAGCCCCGACTTCCTGACACTCTTACCATCCTGTCTCTCTCCTCAGTGGCAGGAATAAAAACTGAAAGCTGAGTAGAAAACCTGAATCTTTCAGTGGTGTTGGAGACCCTGGAGGAATGGCCCTCGCCTGGCTCCGTAGCAGGACCCTCTGTGCACCTCGGTGCAGGCTTCTCTCGTTCAGGTCTCTGCCTTAACTCCATGTAGACAGACAGGACCCAGTGCTCGGGGAAGCCTCTTCCACACACAGGGCACACGCATGGACACAAATACATGTGCACCTACATACAACACCTGTGCCATCGCTGGGGAATACCAAGAAACGAGCTGCTGGGAGAGGAAGACAGATTTAACCACCGAGTGTCCTTGTTTGACCTGTTTAAGTTCAGAAAGACAGTTAAAAGTGCATCCTCTCTGTCTCTGTTCACATACTGTGCTGGTGTTTGGCTGCTTCCTCAATCAGATGTCTCCCAGTTATGCACCGAGTTGGAAGTTAGGTGTTCACCCCATTCCCTGGGCCAGAGTGTCTTGTTAGACAGTTTATTAAGGGTGTGACAAAGAGAAAAATGAGCAGATTATACTGATAATCAGGGTCTAAGTATTGGCTTTGATACTGTAGGTCCATGGACTCACCCTTGCAAAGGAGATGTAGAAGATTTTGATGTGAGTCAATGAGAGATTTTTATGCAACTAACTATAGGTTGGTATGTATAGGTGACTCACTGGAGTATTGCAGAATGTCTGAACATGTTATGTAATACGTAGGAATGCTGCAGTATCTCTGAATCTCAAATGGGACTTCATGCTCTAGGGTTAAAAGAAAATGTACAAGAGTGGATGAGAAGATGTTCACTATCTGTCAGGTCGTGACGGTCGCACTCAATATGTTGACTTGAGATCAGCACATGTTTGGCCCCTAGGCTCACGGGCAGCTTCGCTGCTGGGTACTGTTCCCTGTGGAACTTGGTCAGTGTGAGTAACCACCCTGGAGCTGCAGACAGCTCTGCTGAGTGTGTGGGTGGGACACGCCCGGGGCTTCTCCTGGCACAATTAGCTGAGTGGAACTGAACCACCAGGTTCGCTTCTTGTCACCAAGACCAGAGTACTTGACAAGAAGAATTCAGAGGAGCGGAGTTTATTTTTGGCTTTTGGCTTCAGAGGCTCGGTTCATGGTGGGCTGACTTCCTTGCTCTGGGCCCCCAGTGAGCCAGAACGTCATGGCAGGGCACAGTGGAGGGGTGCTGCCCCATGTGTGGTGGCCGGAAAGCAGAGAGAGCAGGAGAAGGGGCGAGAGGGACGATGCACCCTTCCCGGGCAGCCCCAGAGACCCACCTCCTCCAGCCGCGCCCCACCCCCTACAGTGATGGACAGATGGGGTCCAGTCAGCTCACTCTGCACTTTCCTGCATCATCGACACAGGAGCTGTGGGGCACACTGTGCAGCCAACACCACGAGCCCTGCACTGCCTCTTAAGGTCCTTCTCAGCACCAAGGCACCAGGGAACCGAGAGCTCACGTGCTCTGGAGCACGCTCTTGTCCCCTTCAGACACTTCCTGTTGGCCAAGTGGACCACACCAGTGCAGTCCAAGGGGCCGTCCAGCCGATTCCCTAGGGAAGTGGGCCTTGAGAAGGGAGCCACGCGGCCACCGGCGGGTCTTGAGCTTGGGGGAAAAGACTCTCAGGTGAGGTGAGTGTGTATTCTAAAATCTATTTTTCAACCTAGTTTGAAAAAGAGTGATTTTAAACCTGGTTTTGGAAAGGCTTTTTGATTCTATCTTTTATGTGTTTTCATGCTTTTCCACCACAACAACTGTTACTTAGCACAGTGTGCGCCATCCTGCACCAGGTCCCCCTACCCCCAGGCATTCTGCATGCCTTGACCTCTCCTCTGTACATCTCTCAGTTACTCACAGTGACTGCAGGTACAGCCTTGGATTTCAGACCTACGAGCTTAGGGAATTGGGTCTTTTGGAGTATGGTGGAATTCCATGATATCCGGAATCAGTTTTTTGGTGAATTCCGTCATGGCTGTACTATGTTGGGGTCAGGGATAGAGGTTGGGAGAGAATGAAAGAAAAAAAAATAGTTTAAATAGCATGGAGGTCCAGCCAGAGACTTGTCCCCCTGAGTGCCACCACCCAGGACCTCTGCCAGGGGCATTGGACAGGAACGGCGTGGGTCTGAGTCCAGCGTTCTTGAGAACATGGCTTTAAGTGCCAGCCAGCTCCTTTGTCTCGTGTTCAGAGAAAAAGTGATCGACTTCGTGTTAAAGAAGAAGCTAACTGTCTTGGGTGGGCTGCGAGTTGTGATCCCTTCTCTGGCTCATGATTGGAGGACACACTCCAGGGTAATTTCCATGCTTTGCATTTGGAGAGCCGGATTCTGATGCTGAACCTCCTGGATGCAAATTTAGCTAACTGTATCACATGATGTGAGGGTTTTAATGGGTGGGTAATAAAACGTCTCTCTGAAGTAGGGTGGAAATATTTACTCTTCCATCTTCGTGAGTGTTCATCCAGCGAAAGCCATCAGGAAGATGAGTGACTCTCCTTTGACTATCTACTACTACCAAGACAGTTTATAGAAGAATTAGATTCTGCATTGTGTTTTATGAATGAATCACCCGTTAATTGGAAATATATGCTGAAAGGAGGATGATCATTTTGTTATTAAGTACACTTAGCTGTTGGTTATCATAAAGTTAATGTGAGAAACAGTACATAAATTGAAGGGAGCAAACAGAATAATCTTGTCATAAGCATTCTGTCTCCATTTTTACGGCTAGATTTTTATTGAAATATAATTACTTGAAGAAGCGCGAGCCCAAGACTGAATGGCGCAGTGTGCTTTCAGGAACTGAGCCCAGCTGTGGGAACAGCAACGGAGGCAAGGAGCTGACCTGTGAGAAGGCCAGGGCGTCCTCCTCCTTCCCTTTCCCTAGTTCCCCTTGCCCTTGCTGGGACCGTCAGTCACGAGGACTTGTGATGGTGCAGACTGACTCTTCATGGGATGCACTGGTATGGAGTGCGCTTCTCCGTGTTCCTCACCTCATTGAGTCGGCACTAGCTGAGAAAGCTGGTCGGAGACGTCAGTCCACCTGGACGGCTCATTTTTGTTGCTAATGAGGACACATCATCGTCACACGGTTCCCCTGGGAGGGACCTTGGGCAGGCACTGCTGGACTGGAGTCGTGGCTCAGTGGTAGAGCACTGGCCTGACACGTGTGAGGCACTGGCACACACACTCAGACATCTTGACGTAGCTTGGGCCGCCTCCACAAAGCACCCCAGACTGAGCATTTTAGGAAGCAAAGTCTCTCTCTCAGTTGGCTTGCTCGACCTCATTCATGTCCTCTGCTCTTGGCCGTGGACAGTTGCCGTCTCACTAAATACCTAAGGACACGTTGGGGCCAATGTCCAGAGACACTGGCTCAAGTGGGCGAGTTCCCACTTTTTATAAAAAAAGATCCCCTGCTCTTATTGGACAGGACCCAGTCTATGACCTCATTTGACTTCGAGCGCCTTCTAAAAGTCACAGATATCGTCGCCCTGGCGTTTTGGCTCTCTGCATGTGGATGATGGGGAAGCCCAGTTTGAAGACCCACCTTGGTTTTCAATGTGGTGGATGCCTTGATTCATACAGTGACCCCTTAGTCGATGTCAGTTCTGTTCTTATCACTTATATGTGAAGTGAGGCTTATGTTAATCAGCACCATGTAGTCGTCGCACAGTGTACATGTATTTCAAAACCACATGCTATCTCTATCAACGTTTTTAATTTTTATGTCACTTAAAATTACATTCAACTTTAAAAAAATTTTTTTTTCTATACAAATAGACCCGAGAGTAAAACAAGGTATTTGATAAGAAGTGTTACAGGTCAGAGAATAATTGCAGTTTTTCCTCCTGATGGTAAGCCCCTTCTCAGGCCCCCTCTTGTGTGGTTGGTTGGTCAGTGTTGCCCTCCCAGAGGGGCCAGCAAAGCAGGGCGGCCCGTGCTGAGGGCCGGGGTTTTGCAGTGAGGACACATTCTCTATCACGGCTGGTGTGAGCAGCAATTAGCAGTCACACTCCACACTTAGCCCAAGGTGACTGAGCCTGGCAAGGAACAGAAGCCCCCGGGCCAGTAGTGTGCAGACTGTGTCACCTGGACACAGACGCGGTACATCTCATGGATCAGGACCGTCATCTGAGCAGCTGAGAGTGTTCTGTGGGTGAAGAGGTGATGGGACTTGGTGAGAAATGAAGGTAGGAGGCACAAGATGAGATTTTCTTAAATACAAAACACAGACCATGAATTCAGAACAAGTTCAGGTTGTTCTAATTACTTATTCATTATTATTATTATTATTTTTTAAGAACACACAGTTTTAGAGGTCTGACCCTCGGGGGCGACCTCGCAGGTCTCCTGACCTTATGCAAATGAGACCTTCTCCTCTAGCTCTCGAGAGCATTCTCACTTCCACCCCAATAAAACCCAGATTCCGTGCTGTGGTCATTCGGCCCTGACTGGTCTTTCACCTGCGCTCACTCGGCACTGACCCCCTGTTCTTTTTACCCCACAGGCCTGCCAGGGGTCCCTCTGCTGGCCCAGCTCAGTGCCCACACCACGGGGCCAGCTCCTTCCGTCCTCTGGTCTTGGCTGACCGCCCTCTCTCCCCGTGGGCGCTCTGGGCCCCTCCTGCATGCCATTGCTCTGCTCATTTCACGGTGTCATTTCCCCTCATCTTGTCCTGGCTTACCCTGGGCTGACCAGGGCCAGTGTGAAACAAAGGTCTGGGTGCAGGAGGTGGACTGGGGATGGATAGGCCTAGGGCAGGACGACAGGAAGGCTGGTGGGATGTGACTGCGAAGCCGGTGTGGACGAGGCTCTCGGTGCGCCATCACTTGGAGCGCCGTCCCTGGGTCTCCGTCTGTGGAACGGGGACACATTGATCCATTGGCTCTGGCCCACAGGGTCCAGGAACAGCCCTGTCCAGGAACAGCACCTTCCACTTCCAGGAACTATAGCTTCCTGTGGGCTCCTCATGCTGTGGGGTGTCAGGGAAGTGTCAGGGAAGGCAGCAAAGAGCTCAAAAGTGGGCAAGAAGTGATCCTTGGAAGGACGTCTTGGACACTTCATGATGAAGAGTGAGGTAAAAATACTGGGAATGGACCCAACCTTGGAAAGGCAGGGGTCACAACGAGGGGGAAGCGGCCCCCAGCTGGTGGACACTGGGAAGGGACCATCAGGAGTAGCCGTGGGAGGTAGGACCAGGGGGTCATACAGAAGGAGCCACTGTCACTGTCCATGGATGGTGATCTGTATATTCTGTCCACCTCCAGGTTTCACCAGGTCATGACCCTTAAGGTGATGACATGAGCAGATTCTGTGATCCTGGAGTGAGACTGCGGCTTCCTGCCAGCTCTGTGGTTGTCCTGGGCTGTAGCATCCCTGGCTCTCAGCAAAAGGAGATCCTACACTTGGGAAGAACGTCCAGTATAGCACCCCTCCTCCAGCTAGCCCTAAATCATGCTCACTCCCCACTGTGGGAGAGCCATCAACAATAGGCAAACACACGACAGTGGAATGCATTTATGAACTTAGAGAGACCATACATAGATGGGCTATGATTTCTCACTTTTCTGAGTGTACACGTTGCAGAACCCTATTGGTCCTGCAGTCACATATACAGTAATCATGTCTGTTTCCTTCTTCTGTCTTTCCTATCCTCACATCCCCTCCCCTCCCCTCCCATCACTTCCCTCTACCTAACCTAAGGTAACACTCTGCCTCCCGCCTTATTGTGAATCAGCTTCTGCATATTAGAGAAAACATTTGGACTTTGGTTTTGTGGAATTAGCTTATTTCGCTTAGCATGATACTTTCCAACGGCAACCATTTACTGGAAAATGCCATGATTTCACTCTTCTTTAAAGCTGAATGATATTTCATTTAGTATATATGCCACATTTTCTTTATCCATTCGTCTTTTGAGGGACTTAGGCTGGTTCCGTAGTTTAGCTATTATTAATTGTGCTGCTATAAACATTTGATGTGGCTCTGTCACTGTAGTATGCTGATTTTAACTTCTTTGGGTATAAACCAAGGAGTGGGATAGCTGGGTCAGATGGTGGTTCCATTCCCAATTTTCTGAGGAATCTCTGTACTGCTTTCCACAGTGGTTGTGTCAATTTGCAGTCCCACCAGCAATGTATGAGTGTACCTCTTCCCCACATCCTCGCCAACACTTATTATTGCTTCTATTCTTGGTTATTTCCATTCTGACAGGAGTGAGATGAAATATTAGTATAATTTTGATTTAACATATTTTAATTGCTAGAGATGTTGAACACTTTTTCATGTATTTGTTGACCAATTGTAATATCTTCATCTGTGAAGTTCTGTTCAGTTCCTTAGCTCATTTATTGATTGGATTATTTGTTATTTTGGTGTTAAGATTTTTGAGTTCTTTATATATCCTAGAGATTAATGCTTTATTGGAGGTGAGTGTAGTAAGGATTTTCTCCCACTCTGTAGGCTCTCTCCTCACATTATTGTTTCCTTTGCTGAGAAGAAGCTTTTAATTTGAATTTGTCCCATTTATTGATTATTGATTTTACTTCTTGCGCTTTAGGAGTCTTGTTAAGGAAGTCAGAAGGGATAAGCAAATCAATGCTCATTCTGAACACCCAGTGATTTGACATGGGAATCAGATGTGGAATATAAAACCACTAAACGAGAAGAAATGAGTAAGCAAGAAGGACCTTACTGAAAATAGCTAGGTCCTTGACCAGGAAAGTTCCTTTTTTATATCCAGTGCTGGCAGCTCTCTGGTGTTAGGATAATACTAGAAAACACAGGTATGTGACTCAGGCATGTAAACATCTACAGAAAGAAATAAACTATTAGGGATTTTAAAAAAACACTAAAAAATATTTCTCAATTCACCAAGAAGACTAATTCTGAACATGTATGCACTTCATAAAACGTTTTCCAAATATATAAAGTAAAATTTGTTAGAACTGCCAAATGATAACATCAGAACATCATGAGATTCACACAGCTTTGTCACACTGAAAAGACTGGCAGGCATCCGTGGCATTAGAAGTTGGTTGTTTGGTCAATCTTTAAAATATTGCTGGTTCCTTGAAAGTGGCCATGTATTGTTTTATGGTCTGCAGTAAACTTTACTGAAGTTCCATGCTGGTTTAAGAAGACTGTAGCCTACCTAGTTATGGGGACACGTTTGGTATGTATTTTCTATAGAATTACGCTTTTTAATTGTATAATTCAAACCTTGTATAACTTCACAAATTTCTTTCTTCACATCAAGAAAGCAGGAGATTGAGATTTTTTAGCTTAATTTTAAAATTTGTTTTAATTAGTTACACATGACAGTATAATACATTTATGCACTTTGATATGTCATACATAGATGGCACATGATTTCTCATTTCTCTGAGTTACGAGTTGTAGAATCATATTGGTCCTGTAGTCCCATATACACAGAAAGTAATAATGTCTGTTTTGTTCCAATACCCTTCCTATCCCCACATCCACTCACCTCCTCTCACTTTACCTTCCTCTACCTAATCTAAGGTAACTCTGTTTTTCTCTAGTGTACCCTCTTATTGTGAATTAGCAATTAGAGAAAACATTTGGCTTTTGGTTTTGGGGGATTGGCTTATTTCACTTCACCTGATATTATCTGACTTTATCCATTGACTGGCAAATGCCATAATTTCATTCTTCTTTAAAGCTGAGTCATATTCCATTGAATACATATACCACATTTTCTTTATCCATTCATATATTGAAGGACACCTAGCTTGGCTCCATATGAACTGCTATAAACACTCATATGGCTGCATCCCTGTAGTATGCTGATTTTAAGTCCTTTGGGTATAAATTGGGGAGTGGGATTGCTGGATCATTTGGTGGTTCCCTTCCAAGTTTTCCAAGGAAACTCCACACTGCTTTCCATAGTGGTTGTACAATTTGCAGTCCCACCAGCAGTGTATGAGTGCACTTTTTTCCACCATGTCCTCACCAACATTTATTGTTGCCTCTATTTTTGATGATTGCCATTGTGACTGGAGTGAGATGAAATATTAGTATAGTTTTGATTTGTATTTTTCTAATTGCTAGAGATGTTGAACACTTTTTTATGTATTTGTTGATCAATTGTATATATTCTTCTGAGAAGTGTCTGTTCAGTTCCTTAGCCCATTTGTTGATTGGGTTATTTGTTACTTTGGTTTTTTTTTAAGAGAGAGGGGAGAGAGAGAGAGAGAGAGAGAGAGAGAGAGAGAATTCTCAATATTTATTTTCTAGTTCTCGGCGGACACAACATTCTTGTTGGTATGTGGTGCTGAGGATCGAACCCGGGCCGCACGCATGCCAGGCGAGCACGCTACCACTTGAGCCACATCCCCAGCCCTACTTTGGTATTTTTGAGTTCTTTATATATCCTAGAGATTCATGCTTTATTGGAGGTGCATGTGGTAAAGATTTTCTCCCAATCTGTTGTTCTCTTCTTACATGATTGATTGTTTCCTTTGCTGAGAAGGAGCTTTTTAATTTGAATCTATCCCATTTACTGATTCTTGATTTTAATTCTTGGGCTTTATGGGTCTTGTTAAGGAAGTCAGAACCTAGGCCAGTGTGGCGAAGATCTGGGCCTATTTGTTCTTCTGGCTCAGGGTCTCTGTTCTAGTGCCTAAGTCTTTGATCCACTTTGAGTTGGTTTTTGAGAGAGAGAGGTTTAATTTTATTTGGCTACATAGGGATTTCCAGTTTTGCCAGCACCACTTGTTGAATAGGCTATCTTTTCCTCCAGTGAATATTTGTGGCAGCCTTGTCTAGTAGGAGATAACTATATTTTTGTGGGTTTGTCTCTGTGTCCTCTATTTTGCACCATTGGTCTACAAGTCTATTTTGGTGCCAATACTATACTGTTTTTGTTACTATTGCTCGTGGTATAGTTTAAGGTCTGGTATAGTGATGCCTCCTGCTTTACTTTTCTTGCTAAGGATTGCTTTGTCTATTCTGGGTCTCTTATCTTTCCAAGTAAATGTCATGATTCGTTTTTCTATTTTTATGAAGAATGTCATTGGTATTCTAATAGGAATTACATTAAACCTGTATAATGCTTTTGGTAGTATGGCCATTTTGACAATTAATTAATTGTCAATTAAGTCTGCCTAATCTAGGAGCAAGGGAGACACTCTATCCTCTGAGGTTTTCTTCGATTTCTTTCTTTAGTTTTCTGTAGTTTTCATTGTAGCATTCTTTCACTTCTTTTGTTAGATTAATTCCCAGGTATTTTATTTATTTATTTTCTCGAGGCTCTTGTGAATGGGCTACTTTTCCTAATTTCTCTTTCAGTGGATTTATTGCTTATGTATACAAAAGTTTTTGATTTGTGGGTATTGATTTTATATTCTGCTACTTTGCTGAATTTATTTATTCTAGAAGTTTTCTGGTGGATTTTTTTTTGATCCTCAAGATATAGAATCATGTCATCAGCAAATAGTGATAGTTTGATTTCTTCTTTACCTATGTGTATCCCTTTAATTTCTTTCTTCTTTATAATTGCTCTGGCTAGAGAGATTCAGGGATAATGTTGAATAGAAGTGGTGAAAGAGACATCCTTGTCTTGTTCCAGGTTTTATCAGAAATGCTTTCAATTTTTCTCCGTTTAGAATGATGCTGGCCTTGGGTTTAGCATAGATAGCTTTTACAATGTCGAGATGTGTTCTAAATATCTTTAGTTGTTCTAGTGTTTTGAACATGAAGTTGTGCTATATTTTGTCAAATGCTTTTTCTGCATTTATTGAGATGTTCATATGATTCTTGTCTTTAAGTCTATTAATATGAAGAATTACATTTATTGATTTCCATATGTTGAACCAACCCTGCCTCCCGAGATGAACCCCACTTGGTTGTGGTGCACTGTCTTTTTAATACGTTTTTGTATGAGATTTGCCAGAATTTTATTGAGAATTTTTGCATTTTCTGTGTTCATCAGGGATATGGGTCTGAAGTTTCCCTTCCTTGATGTGTCTCTGTCTGGTTTTGGTGTCAGGGTGGTATTAGCCTCTCAGATTGAGTTTGGAAGGGCTCCCTCCTTTTCTGTTTCATGGAATACTTTGAGGAGTATTGGTGCTAATTCTTCTTTGAAAGTCTCTGGAACTCGGCTGAGAATCCATCTGGTCCTGGGCTTTTCTTGGTTGGTAGGCTTTTAATGGCGTTTTCTATTTCATTACTTGAAATTGATCTATTTAAATCATGTATGACCTCCTCATTTAGGAAGGTCGGACATCTCTAGAAATTTATTGATGTCTTCAATATTTTCTATTTTATTGGAGTATGAATTTTCAAATTATTTTTTGTGTTTCAGACATGTCTGTTGTGATAGTTCCTTCTTCATCTTGTATTCAGTAATTTGAATTTTCTCTTTTTCTCTCTTTGTTAGTATAGCCAGGTTTTTTTTTTTCTATTTTATTTATTTTTTCAAAGAAGCAACTTTTTGTTTTGTCAATTTTTTCAATTGTTTCTTTTATTTCAATTTCATTGATTTGAGTTCTAATTTTAATTATTTCCTGTCTTCTGCTGCTTTTGATGTTGATTTGTTCTTTTTATAGGGCTTTGAGATACAGTGTTTGGTCATTTATTTGTTGATTTTTTATTCTGTCAATGAGTGCACTCAATGCAATGACTTTCCTCTTAGTACTGCCTTCATAGTGTCTCAGAAATTTTGATACGTTGTATCACTGTTCTCATTAACCTCTAAGAACCTTTTTATTTCATCCTTGATTTCTTCTGCTATCCATTCATCATTCAATCATGTTTTATTTAGTCTCCATTTGTTACAGTAGCTTCTATTTTTTATTGTTGATTTCTAATTTCATTCCATTGTGATCTGATAGATTACAGGGTATTATCTCTCTCTTTTTTTGTGTGTATTTACTAAGAGTTGCTTTGTGGTATAAGATATGGTCTGTTTTAGAGAAAGAGTCATGTGCTGCTGAGAAAAAAGTATATTTGCTCATTGATGGATGAAATATTCTACATCTGCCTGTTAAGTCTAAGTTATTGATTGAATTATTTACTTCTATGGATTCTTTATCTAGTTTTTATTTGGAAGATCTGTCCAGTAGTGGGAAGATGCGATTTCTCCCATGTTGATCTGTAGATGAAATGAAGATTCTAATGAAAATCCCCAAAGACCTTTGAGAGGGGATTTATAAGCTGATTTTCAGTTTTGGGGGGTGGTCCAGTGCCCAGCAATAGCTGAGACTCCTGGAGAGAAACAAGAGAGAGAAGCAGGGGAAGAAGGTGAAGGGCGAGGCCTGTCCCAGGGGAAGAAGGACCATGGTAAAGTCACAAAAGTCAGCCCTTGATGGCCTGTTGGGCAGAGTGGCCTGGGGACAGCCTCCAGGGCCTGGGAGGGAGCCCAGGGTCACGTGGCACTTTGGAACGTGGTGGGACTTTGCAAGTTCAGGGAGGAGATGGACCTCGGGAAGGGGCACTGCAGCTCTTTGTGATCCAAGTGGGGAAAAGAAGAATGATCTGTGTTTGACAGACTGGAAGACCCTAGAGAAGGCAAGTCCTGGAAACCCGAGAGCGGCTTCCTGGTCTAAGATTTAAAGGGTCTTGTTACGCAGAAACGGAGTGAAGTGACACCCAAGTCTCCCTCCCGTTTCTGGAAGCTGGAATCTTGAGATTTCAGCCCAGGGGTTCCGGGGGGTTCCCTGTGAGGTTCCGGGGAAGAGACCTTCTTGCCCGTCCTGCGTCCGAGGTCGCCAGCAGCCCTCCCGCCTCAGGCCTCCAGGCCGTGTCCTCCCAGGGTCCCTTCCTGCGTCCTGTGGGAGGCTTCCCCAACTCTCTCTCCCGGAACTATCCTTTTCTTACAAAAACACCAGTCCCTGGCTTTGGGTCCATCCTCATCCACGTGCTCCCGGCTTAACTGGGTCACATTTGCAAAGACCCTGATTCCAGGAAGACCACAGGCCTGCTTCAGACTTTGGACATGTAAATCGGGGAAGATTCTCTTCAATCCAGGGCAATTGCTAAGGAAAAAAATCCTTTCACTATTTATTTTCACAAATCCTTTCACGATTTATAAAGAAAACAGAAAGACAAGCCATAAACTCGAGGATATTAATAATATACATAATACATCTAATAAAGCGTGTGTAAATACGCTGTGTAAGTATTTATATGACTGATAAGAATCAATTGGGAAGATAGATGACCCTATAGGAAAATTGACAAGGGTCATGAATAAACAGCTTACAGGAAACACAAACGGTGAATTACCTTATGAGAATGTTCCAGGCATTTCTAGTAAGCAGGGAAATGCATATTAAGGTCACATTAAAAATATTGCATTACTCCCCTGAGTGATGGCATCTGACGGCATGAAGTGTTGCCCGGGATATAGCGTAGCAGGCTCTCCTACGTTCCTAGTGACATCGTTCTTAGATCCAGTACTTACAACAGCAGATCGTTAGAAGCCCTCCAGTATGCACTGGTAGGATAATTGATCCACTGTGACAGATTCCCTTAATACACTGTTGCACAGCAATGAAAGGTGAATTAACTGTAGATACAGGTGGAGGGAACACAATCCAGGGTTCAGCCAAGCAAAACCCTTGACATGGACATGTATGGCTAATATGTTTCAGAAAGCAAGAGAAACTTGAGATCATAGGACAGCGGGGTGAAGCCCAGCACACATTGGCTTGAACACCAGACAAGCACTAGAGATGGAGATTTAGGTAGGTCAGATCAGAGGCCTGAAATGTCTATGCAAATGCCCTGTGGCACCTCTGCTATCACCCTGAAGTGGTCTTCTCTCTAGGAAGCTGCCGTACCTTTTAATCAAAATGAGCACGCATGAGCCCAACCCACAGCAAGAATCCAAGCCAATGGGTCCTACAGTGTGAAGCTGAGCATTCGAGTTCAAACTCAATTTACCCATCCTCAGCTGATGCCCTGTTAGAGAAATGAGGGTGAATGGTTGTTGTAAGTGTCTCAGTCTTCAAGCATTTTGTTTGCAAAAGTAGTGGACTGCTAGGTGAGCTGTTGCTATTGTGATAATAATGGTGCTATACGAGGTGTATCTCATGCTCGAATCCTTCAGCTTGGGAGCCCACTGGCTTCAATCTAGATAGAGAGTGGTCACACTTTTTCCTGGCTCCGTAGTGGACTTGTAACTGATTCATATCCATCTGAGTCATGGGTGATTCCTTTTGTTGGGACATTGTATGGTCCATAAGCCACTCAGTACATGGTATCTTCTTGACCTGCAGTGCCACCTGCCCTATAGCCAGTCCTCCTTATAATGAAGAGCCCTGATCTCACACAGTCCTAGTGACCCGTCCAAGGCCACCCAGCTTCTGCGGTATAGTAGCCTTTTAACCTGAGACTTCAATGCTAAGTCCTGGCTTTCCTTCATGGATTCACAGTGGCTTCTACTTGATACATGCAGTTTTCTTGCTAGACATTTGTCAACAGTAGGCCACCAACCGATTGGGTCAAACGCTGACATCAGTCACCCTTGTATCGTGGGGAGCATGTCACCTCATAGGTAGGCAGATGTCCGTCATCCCTGTGTCTGCCACGGGAACCCAGACACATGCACAGCTTCCAGAAAATTGACAGTTCTACACCTCTAGTCTCCTGATTTTTCAAAATGTGTTTGGTTAGATCTAAAGGTGAGGTACAGATGGTGTAGGAACAGACTTTACCTAAGGTACCTTGGAAATATCGGAATTCACTGACTCATTACCAGTAGATTACAGAATCGGCCAACCAAGTCCTTTTTCCACATGTTGATTTGGAAATTGCGAGATAAATTGGCAAATGGACTCCCGCCTTTCCTTTAAACTTTGGGACTGACTGTGAGAAGTGGCCTTCCCTCTCCTCTGCTTACACCATTCTCAGACGACCTTGTCTGAGAAGGCTTCTAGATAATCCTGCAGTATTTTAAGTCAGACACCCTAAATTTGCCAAATAAAATGATGTGAGTTTGTGAGCTGTTTCCTTGGACGAGAACTGGGCCCAGGGATTTAGTGTGGGGGTGAAGGCTGGGTCTCTGGCTGCCCAAGTTTCAATCTCAGTTCCACAGCTGACTGGTGCGCAACCCTGGGCCAGGTACTTGGCCTTTCTAAACCTCAGATTTCTCCTCTGTAATATGGGGTCACTAATAAGACCTGGCTCATAGGTTTGTGTGAAGACTAGATGGAGTGATTCAGAGACACTGCTTAGAAAACAGTTGGCACGAGCTGGTGTTCAAACACTTGCAATTAATTAATGATCATCGTCCCTCCAATTCTTTGGAAGTAGCTGAGTGTGATCTTTGGCAAGTTCTTTCATGAATGCCAGTCACTTCCTCTGAGCCAGACACCGTGTTTACTGTTGTTAACGTCTTGAGTAATATTCAAGGCTGGACTGGAGTCCGATTGCTGGGGTTTCAGATTCCTCAGGCGAGTGACGGCACATCTCTGGGATCCGTGTAGAAACGCACGCTGAAGAGAAAAGAACAAGGCTTTAGGACGGTTGGGAGATGGGGAAGGTGGGTGGAAAGGGCTGAGAACATTGCCGTGTGTGGCCAGCGCTTCAGGGAAGGCCCAGGAGGGCAGGAGGTGTGAGGTCTGGTCTGCAGGTGACCGTCCAGCTGCCTTGGTCTCAGGGGGCTCTGGCCTCCAGAACCTCGCAGGTGAGCCTCCAGTGTCTTTGGGCAGGTGCTGGCCAGGCCTTCTTGGACTTCCTGGATCTTTATTTTTTTTTTTACATTATTATTTTTCTACTAAATCTTTGTCAGTTTTTTAGACAGAGCCCGACTGAGTTCCCTCTAAGTCCTTATTTAGGTGTCAGTCCTGTACATATCACGTACCTACGAGGTTTTTGACAATTAGCTGGGCAACCCGGTGTAACTGGACACGAGACTCTGACCCGTCTACGTGACATTCTCTGGCACTCATTGCTGTCCTCTTACTGGCCATGGTCTTCTTTCCCCTCTTCTTTTCCCCATTTTGGATTGCTGAAGGGTCTTTCCTTCATTCCGTGCCAGCCTCCGTTTTTCTGGAAGTCACAGGCCAGGCTTCCACTGTAGTGACCGCCCTCACCATCGTGACGTGTGTGCAGCCAGCGTCTCGGCCACTGCAGCAGGCGCGGGACCCGCCGCTCCACTCCATCCTCTCCCCCAGCCCAGAGGGGACCGTAGCCAGAGCTTCCCTCCTTCCAGAGGGAGCCAAACGGTGGCTCCATGCCGTGGGTGATTCATACCGTGCCACCTCAAGCCAGTACCTTTCTCATTGCACTTAGATGTTCTTGGTGCTGTGGTTTTCCTTCTGCTTAATCTGGATCTTGTAAGTGTCCTGTCTTGAGGTCAGATCCTTCAGTGAAACACGGGCTAAGTTTGAACTTCTGACTCTCCTGATAAAATGCGCCAGCAAATTCTTGACACTGCTAGAGATTAAGCTTTGAATGAAGCTTCACGGTACATCTCTCTCCGTTTCTGGATCTTATGCATCAAAGAGAATTCCAAGATCACACGTCCAGATAATTAAGAAACACAAAGAGATACAGTCATTACTGTTAGGCGATACTGTCGTTTTCAGGTTAAACTGGTCAATTTTACCCATTTCTAATGGCTTATCCTAATGTTTGTAACCATCACATGTAAGAGTACAAAGATAATGAGACTCCCATGCCTGATGGTAATCTTAAACTTCTTTTAAATATTTTAACAAAAATGTCCTCCTTATTGGTGAACTTTAATCAGAAAACTATGCATTTGAACATAAATTAGCTTTCAGAAATAAATTATCACTTTAGTTTGTTATTATTCTGCTTCATTTTGTATATAAGATTATTCAAAATATTTTATTTAGGAAGGAAATTACCCTGAGAAAACCAAACTGAAGAATGAATGAATGGTGAACTTCATCCTCAAATACACGGACTTTATTATCATTGTTTGAAGTAGAACTTTACTTCTGCTGCTTTGATTCTAAAGCAAGAGTAAATTCTGCCTTACCTTGGATAATAGGAGGGTTTGGAAATTGCACTGGGTTTGATCGTCAGCACCACATAAAGGTAAATAAATAAAGGGATTGTGTCCATCTATAACTAAAACATATTCAAAAAAAAGAAAATATAAACAGATACCTAATCCACTATTTGACAACAATAACTGAGCATTACAAAATAGCTCAGAGAAAGCATTTTGAATGTTCCCAAACCAAAGAAGTGATCAGTGTCTTGAGTGGACAGATGTGTCCCTTCCCCAGCTCCGGTCATGCCATTCTGTGCCCTAAAATATGTACGACCATAATGTGTCAATTAAAATTCAAAAGAACCAAAGAAAAGTTAAACGTTAGTTCATCCAGATGAGGGCTGACTACAACTTCATACTTTTCTGAAAATTCTTTAAACACTTCCTAACGTATTCTAACGTAAATCATTGACAATCCCACAGAAGAGAACGTCATTGACAATAAAGACGTTTAGAGTAAATGAGTTGTTATCAATCCAACTAACGACGGTAACTGATTCATCTCCTCCTCGAGATGCCTGCTGCCGGGTGGAATGCGGGGTCCCTCTGTCTACCTACGCGTCGACACAAAGTGTTGACGTGCTGATTGATCATGCCCGCATGGTCACACTGGGTTTTCCTTTGTCTACTAAGCACTGCTCCGTCACTCGGCTTCTGGAAATACGAATCTGTTCTTCGTGTCTGCCTGTTTCATCTCTGGACAGCAAGTGACAACTGAAGATCTACTTTTGTTGACAGAGTAAAATACAGCAGGGCCTGGTGGCACACGCCTGTGATCCCACGACTAGATAGACAGAGGCAGGAGGATGGCAAGTTCAAGGCCAGCCTCAGCAATTTAGTAAGGCCCGGTCTCAAAATAGAAAGGGCTGGGAATGTGGCTCAGTGATCAAGCACCCCTGGGTCCAATCTCTTGTACCAAACAGCAACACAACAAAAAACAGGCAGACCATTAAGCAAATGCCACAGTTGCACAATTTCCCGGTTTACTTTTAGTAATTGGAAAGAACTTCTTATACAAGGGTTTCAAGATAGACCCTGATTCAAGAACATGCTGGTCCCTCTAGGGTCAGGATCCGCACTCGGCACCCATCACAGGTGTCTTTCCTCCTGTCACGTGATCTCTAACAGTTCATCGTCGTCATTTTGTTCAGTCCCCAGAGCAGCACTGGGAATGGAACACTGAGAGATGAGGGAGAGGAGCTGAGTGCAGCCTGGGTGCAGCCTGGGTGACACTGCCACAGACCAAGACGGGCCTCCAGGCCTGGCTCTACCTGCACGCTCTTTCCCTTGAGTAACCCATGAGCTGTCACCTGTGACCAGCAGTGGTTTCCATGTCACCCAGGGAGACCTGGGGAAGATAGCTCCCAAGAGACATGGTGCTCTTCACAGATGAGCCCTGTGTGTGTCTTGGACTGTAGACAGGTTTGCTCTCAAGGATGGTGTCAGCTTGGGGGAGGTCACTCCCTACCTGTGGCTGTCCAGCACTGGAAAACTGCAGAGTCCAAGCCCCAGGGGTATTCAAGAGATCCACGGTACAGGACAGGGACTGTGGTTCATATACGGTGCTTGGGAAATGCTGGGAGATCCGAGGCTTAGGAGTTCCTACCGCAGCTGGGAGAAGTTGGTGCGGTAAGGCACGGCTTAATTAGCACTCATCAGCAATGCTGTGGGTTGACTTCTCCAGGACCTCATGTTGTGCACGGTTAAGTCTATACATTTTATCAAACTGAAAATTAAAAAATGCAAAGTAGCTCATCAATAATCTTAATGTTGACTCCATGTTGGAATAAAAAGACCTTAAATGCCATTTGACATACCATTGAAGTTCCCCTGTTTTTGAAGTTCTTTCCGTGTGGTTCTGGGACAGCGTGTGGTGCAATGCGTTGAGGTAGAGTGTGTTCACAGAACAGCGCTGCTCTAGGGTTTTCATTTTTCTTGAGCATCATCCCTGACCTCACTCTTGATCCAGTGTTTTTCCCTTTTAGGATGATTGAAAGTGTTCTGTACAAAAGCTGATTACAACGTACTCATCTATTTATCTCCTATACTTGGCATTTGACACTTTAATTTAGGCTCAGCTGTGCTATGAACATAACTTAAAATTCACGAAACTTTCTTGGATATTTGAAGTTACTTCCAGGTTAGGATTTCAGGTGTGCTCTAAGAGTGGGGTTTTCTTTAAAAAAAAAACGTATAAATGTAGAGAAGGTTGGAGCAAGAATGATTTTATCTTGCAAGATCAAAACTTAATGATAAAATAAAATTTTATCCAAGAATCCCTTTGAAAAATTTCTGCTTGGGCTTTCTCACGTGTGTGTGTGTGTGTGTGTGTGTGTGTGTGTGTGTGTGTGTGTATCAGGGTCTTTCAAGGAGCAGATGAGTAAACACACAGAAAAAACTTAAGTCTCTGCTTTTAAAGACTTTTTATTCTTTTTAGTCATACATGACAGTGACAGTAGCATGTATTTGAACACATCATACGTACATGGAGTATGACTTCCCATTTTCGAGGCTGTCCATGATGTGGAGTTACCCTGGTCATGTATTTGTATATGAACATGGGAAAGTGATGTCCAGTTCATTCTACTGTCTTTTCAATTTCTAGCTGGACTTTGTCCCCCCGACTCCTATCTAGTCCAGCGACACTTACCCCTCCCCCCACCCATTGTGAGTCAGAGAGAACATCTCAGAGAGAACATTTGGTCCTTGCTGTTTTAGGATGGGCTTATTTCACTTGGCATAATAGACTCCAGTGTCGGCCATTTGCTGGCAGATGCCGTAATTTCATTCTTCTTTACGGCTGATATTCCCTTGTGTACATGCACCACTCGTCTGTTGAAGGGCACTGGGTGGTTCCACAGCTTAGCTATTGGGATTTGAGCTGCTGTCAACATTGATGTGGCGGTGTCCCTGTAGTGTGCTGATTTCAAGACCTTTGGTATAGACTGAGGAGTGGGAGAGCTGGGTCAGATGGGGGTTCCATTGCCAGTTTTCTGAGGAATCTCCATCCTGCGTTCCAGAGTGGTTGCCATCCCCCCAGCAACGTGCGAGTGGACCTTCCTCCCCACATCCTCACCGACATTTATTGTTGCTTGTACTCTTGATGATCGCCCTTCTGACTGGAGTGAGACGGAATCTCAATGTAGTCTTGATTTACCTTTCTCTCATTGCTAGTGATGTCCAACACTTTTTCATATATTGGTTGATTGATATTATCTCTTCTCTTTTGTGAAGTGTCTGTTCAGTTCCTTTGCTCATTGATTGATCGGGTTATTTTTTTTCAGTGTAAAGTTCTTGGGTTCTTTGTATATCCTGGACATCAGTGCTGTAGCGGAGGTGCAGGTGGCAGAGATTTTCTCCCATTCTCTAGGCTCTCTCCTCACCTTCTTGATCGTGTCCTTGGTGGTGAGGAAGCTTTTTAGTTTGACACCATCCCGTTTATTAATTCCTCGTTCTACTTCTTGTGCTTTAGGAGTCTTGTTGGGGAATTTGGTTCCTAAGCTGACAGGATGGAGATTTGGGCCGACTTTTTCTTCTCTTGGGCGCAGTGTCTCTGTTCTAGTGCCTGAATCCCTGACCCATTTCGAGCTGAGTTTTGTGCGGGGTGAGAGGTAGGGGTCTGATTTCATTTTGTCGTGTATGGATTTCCAGTTCTTCCAGCACCGTTGGTTGAAGAGGCCATCTTTTCTCCAGGGTCTGTCTACGGCACCTTTGTTAGAACAATCTCCCATATAGAGTGAACAACAATATCGGCTTCCATTTTATTAAAAATCGAACTGCAGAGACCTGTGTGACTACAGTGGCGCTTCATAAATCGTACTGGGATGACCACTCATGAAAGACAGCTGTAGATGTACCCCGTGAAGGACAGGGGTGGACACACCCACACTCGGCTTTTCGGTGTTCTTTTACCTGATTCTCCTTTTACTTTTGCTACTTGGCACTTTTCCCATTCTATCTCCGTTCTCCTTCAAATTGAAGAATTTGGCCACCATGAGGAGAGGGTGGATCGTGTCTGGTCAGACCTGTTGGCTCACAGGTGAAGAAGTGCCATCGAAGCAGCACGTCTTGTGCACCAACTGCTAGGAATTGGCAGAACCCTGGGGAAACTGCGTGCACTCCAGCTCTGTGAACACCGAACACGGTATGACCTGTAGCTCTGGTAACACGGGACTGAATTACACACCAGATCTCCTCCCAGGGCTGTGGGAGGACAGTGGAGGTCCGAAGAGAGCGAGGGAGCTACTCAGGCTGCACATGGTGTAGACCGAGCTCTGTGCAAACTGGAGCTGGATCCCAGAGCTACTGGGCACCACACTGCCTTTTGCCGTTCTCCTTGCACACTGAGGTTTCTCCTGTGTTTGAACCAGAGTGATAAAACGTTGGCCTTACACACTAGCCGTGAAGCGTCTCACTTGGGTTCGTCTGTGTGAAGGGAAGTTGGAGGCACCTGTTGTCCTTTCTTGGTGGCCAGCACCAACAAGGAAAGGTGGTGGTCCAGCTTCCACGTGGCCAGTCCTGGACAGAGACCCCAGGGTGGCCCTCGATGTCTTCCATGTCAGTGGGAATAAACAGGGACGGGAGATTAACGATGGACGAAGCGTAGAGACAGGTTCCTCCAGGGACGTGTGAATCCATTTAAGGAGCACACAGAGACAGAAGTGAAGTGGGCTGTGAAGATGACAGTATTTCTTCTCCGTCCAGAGGCACCAGAGCTTTGCTTTATCTCCCAGGAGAATCATGAAGTCATCAAACCAATCTTGGTTTCCTTAGTCTGACATGCCTTGTGTTAACGTATGAGGGTAAATGTAGAGTGGGGTCTTAAAACCAAAATTGATTCAATTTCTTACTAATCAAAAAAAATTGACTCTATTTACTATTGAACTTTAATTTTTTTCCTTAACATTTATAGTTGTATGAGGTCTGCCATCATATCCTGGTGGCTGCTGGTCCTGCTTTATATTCCTGCGTTCCCATTTGTGTAACTTACCAATGTCCTTACAC
Source organism: Urocitellus parryii (assembly GCF_045843805.1). Lineage (NCBI taxonomy): Eukaryota > Metazoa > Chordata > Mammalia > Rodentia > Sciuridae > Urocitellus > Urocitellus parryii. The sequence goes on from NC_135546.1 coordinate 684,879, forward strand.
CTTAGAGGTAGCATCCCCCGGGAAACACACTCCTCTGGGACAAAATCAGCTTCTGGTCTTGCAGCAATGCTTTTGAGTCCTGTTTCTGCGTGACAGCTGTGTCAGAACAGTGTGGTCCCCCCATCCTGTGCCCACAGTCCCTGCTGTCAGGGGAACTCGACTGAAGGACACCTCTCCACCTGCGGTTTCCCACGTGGCCAGATCTTGCAGTGCTGGTGTGCATCGTCGAGGTGCACCTGAGATGTGGATGTGGACAGATGCTCACAGTATCTGGGTATGTGTACAAACACACATACACCCCTATGTCACAAGTACTTGGCAGGAACAAGCTCGTCTAAGAGTAGAATAGTGCTCACACTTGTGCAGCGTGTCCAAGAATCTTTAGAGATGAATCATGGAGCCCGTCCAGGTGGAATTGTGCAGGTGGTTTCTAGAAAGATACTGGTAGATGGAGGACCGTTGTCTCTGTGAAATACAGAGCCCAGGTTTCTGGGAGCTAGCAATGCTTCACTGACACGAGTCCTGAGAATGTCTGCTCATCCACGATGAGACGGATCAGGTAGCCCTGCAGTATCAGATGAATGCGAATCGCCAGCAGCGCATTAATGACAGACATGAGACTTTTTTTGTCGCATATTTTATCACTTAATATAAACCATGCCATAACATAAATAAGCCTACAGAAGCATTATATTCAGACTCCATAAATGGTAATTTTTCTTGTTCAAGTTTTGGTAAAATAATAAATTCTCCTATACCAGAATCCCATGGAATTTCGAATAAATCAGTGGATTTTTAGTTTTGCTGTTTAGCACTCATAAGGAATCCTTAATGTCTAACAGCATCTACTGTTTACATTTGCCTAGGGTCTTGGAGACACTGTGAGATGAAATGATTTTTCTGTTCCTTGGTGTATGGCTGTCATGGAATTAAAGTGTTTCATGAATTTCATATTGGAGTGAATGACTTCCATTCTTTGTCTCTTGTGAGAAAGAAGAAATAGGTGGAGCTGCCTTTAATGGTATCCTGTCTTGTCTAGATTGAATTTGTTATGAATTGCACAGTTCTCAATGGTACTCTCATGTGTCCTTAAAACAAACCACCAATTCTACGGGACACATATTTTCCTCTTTGCTGAACACTGAGAATGTATAAATGATGATTTAAAGGGCCGTGAAACTGAAGTTGCTAGAAGCCGACAAATAGTATGTAAATTTCCTTTAGAAGAATAAAAGAAAGCTTGTTTTCAATGTCCTTAAAAGTTTAATAAGAGTTCCTTTCACGGCACTGTAGAAGCACAGCTCCACAGAAAAACAAATATGTACCCATTAGCCTTTGTTAAAGCGTACCCAGATTCCCAATTATGAAGTTCTTGTAAAGCCAATGATTTCCGCCTTTTAAAATCACTTAAACGGGTGGCAAGAATTAGACTTTCATTTAAATAGGGGACATTCACGTACGGAGAATGGATTTCTGTCTGAACTTAGGAGATTGCAAGACTTAAATGTGATTCTAACCGAACACTTTGGAAGATTCATCAGGAGGGAGAGGAAAAAAAAAATAAAAAACAAAAAAAACAACCACAAACCAAAACAGCTCAGAGGAGGAGTTCAGCGACTGGGCTCTGAGGACCTACTTCAGCACTAAGGACAGTTCTAGCCCCAGGTCCACTAAGGCTGCACAGCCAGGTCCGAGGCACAACATGGACACGGTAGACACTGGCTCTGCCTTGATGGGGTCCACCTGTTCTGCTGGGGACCCGGCGAAGCTCGGCAACAGACTGAAGTGTGACGTGCTGCAGTCGGGGAGTTGGTCCTCAGGGCTGCCAGGAACCTAAAGCAAGGCTGGGGCTGAGATGGCAGGAGACGGCATGGGCTCGCCAGCCGCAGGAGCGTTACCCGGTGATCGCAGTGCACGGAACTGGAAGCAGCTGTGGAAATACCCATGGCACGGAGCACTGAGGTGTAAACACTGAGAACTGAGCACCAGGCTAGAACACTACCCTGCCGGGTCACAGAACAGTAGACTTGGTGGCCCAGTGCAGTTTCCAGATGCAAGCCACAGCCTTGGCTGGACCCACTGACCCACCCCAGCAGGATGCATGGCCAGGCTTTGTGAGAATGGCTCCGCCTGAAACATGGACAGTGGTAGGTGCTGAGAGGGCGCTTTGCACAAACCCAAGTGACCAAGACCCCCCCAACCTGAGGGTCACTTGTGAGGGCCTCTGGGTCTGCTGGATGGAGGCCAGGATCCTATCTGAAGACCAGTCCACCCAAGTGACCAAGACCCCGCCAACCCTGAGGGTCACGTGTGGAGGCCTCTGGTTCTGCTGGATGGAGGCCAGGATCCTATCTGAAGACCAGTCCACCCAAGTGACCAAGACCCCGCCAACCCTGAGGGTCACTTGTGAGGGCCTCTGGTTCTGCTGGATGGAGGCCAGGATCCTATCTGAAGACCAGTCCACCCAATTGACCAAGACCCCGCCAACCCTGAGGGTCACTTGTGAGGGCCTCTGGTTCTGCTGGATGGAGGCCAGGATCCTATCTGAAGACCAGTCCACCCAAGTGACCAAGACCCCGCCAACCCTGAGGGTCACGTGTGGAGGCCTCTGGTTCTGCTGGATGGAGGCCAGGATCCTATCTGAAGACCAGTCCACCCAAGTGACCAAGACCCCGCCAACCTGAGGGTCACTTGTGAGGGCCTCTGGGTCTGCTGTATGGAGCCCAGGGTCCTGTCTGGAGACCACTCCTCCCCATTGACCAAGATCCTGTCGCCCTGAGGGTTGCTCGCTTGCCCTTGCTGATGCTTGTCTGTGCTCTGGGGAGGTGGCTCAGGCCCCTTGGAGAATTTGAAGAGAGCTGTGGGCCCCGTCCCAGGGAGTGCATATATTTATGTCTGCTCAGATTTTGGCAGGCAGTATCAGGGTTGTCGAAGAGGTTCTGAGGACCGGGCAGGAATCCTCAGATGCCCATTTCCCCCTAAATTATGTTGTCATGAAAAATGGAGAGATCTCATGTTTTTCACAGTTCTCCATAAATATTCATGTGATATCTTCTTTTTAATTATTGAGCAGCAAAGAATTCACAGTCGTAGACTCTGATGACAAGGAAAAAAAAAAACTCGTTTGCAAATATTCTTTGGCCCGTTATTAACAGGAGCATATGCTCAGGAATTAAAAACATCCAAGAGAAAAACAAGGAGTGAGGCCGACACTGGCCCCTCTGGCCATGTGCTGGTGTGTTGGACCCAAGGGTTTCCCGTGGCACCTGAGCCCCTTGCTGTTGATGCCTGAAGTTGATAAGGGCCTGTGCTTTTTCTCTCTTTTATTCACTTTTAAGTTGGTAAGCAACAGAGAAAGGACTTCTGTGATGTGTGTGTGCATGGGCTTCTCGGTATGATTCGGTATTTTAGAAAATGAATTAGCAAGCTCACTCTTAGGATGGAATTGAAAACTTTCAACGGTCTGTCTCGTTAAAACCCAAGTCACAGGTCCTTCAACAGTGAAAGGAATGGTACGGTCTGGGTGGAGGAGGGTCTTAATTGCCGGGTATCAGTGTTGAGTGGCCTGGCATCGTGAAGAGGCCTGGAGATTCGTCCACCTGCTGGGACCCTGCTCACAGTGCTTACCCACTCCACCTGCCCGAATAGAATCACAAATCAGAACAGAAGGGCTCCCTGCCACAGGGTATCACGGTACCTGTGGTTTCCCTGCAGTTCCTTCTCCACTCTCTATTGTTTTCCAGCCTCTCCCCCTTGGTATTCAGCACGGTGACTGGGAGGGGGAGAGCAGAGGGTGGGCAGTCATTGTTCCGGGTCTCCGTGGGGGCCGTCCAAGGCTCCGGTACTCCACTGTGGGCCGATCACTGCAGTCTCCCGCTTCTGTGCCGGAGCCCCACAATGGTGATGCTCTGCAGGAGAGAAAGTTCTTTTTTAGAAAATAACTCCCTTTAGTGCTAATTTCTCTTCAGGTACACATGCACAAACATTTGTTTTATGTGAGCCGATCTTGTAATACACAGTAGGGGTGTTTCTTCAAAGTGCGGTATCCATGAGACATTTCTAAGCCGAGTCCTGTTTACTCAGAGACTTTGCTTAGATTTTTCATAAAACTTTGTATTAGAGGTTTGCTGGTGTGCTGATCATTGCTCCAGAGGACCGTGAGCCAGTGTGTTCTAAAAGGCACGAGAGGGACAGAGCGAGAAGGTTGTGTGTGTGTGTGTGTGTGTGTGTGTGTGTGTGTGAGTGTGTATGATGTCGAAGCATTTCTGAAGAGGATGGTGATACATTCGGATATTTCAACAGCAGCACTGAACGAGAGAACTCTCGATGTCTTCCAGCTAAGAAGGCCGGGGGTTTTGTTCATGACCTCTTGAATCCTGAATGATGACGCTGGCTTTCCCCTGACTCCCTTGAGGCTGTTCTTCTTCTCTGTTTGCATTCTGTACGTTAACTAAACGAGTGATAGAATCGGTGGGAGAGGCAGAGAAAGTCCTAAGCCACCGCTAAACAAATGTGTCTTTACGGGTCCTGGCTCAGGAACATCCTTAGGGTCGCCCGTTTGAAGTCCTCACGGCAGACTGACATCTGCGGTCCCAGTGTTACCGCTGTTGACCGGTGACGAGTTCTTGCTCCCCGATGTTGAAGAATAACACCAAAGAAGCACGCCGAGGCAAGGTCAGAGTAGAAATTAGAAATTTATTAAAGGACAGAAGAAAAGACTTCTCCCGGAGGAAGAAGGGGACCCAGAAGGTGGAATCCAGTTAGCGGGCAATGTGTTCCCCTTTTTATAGGTTTGGTGATGGAATGTAGGTGGGAAGGGTTTGGGACAAAGGAGTAATCTGGTCATTTCCGAGTCAAGTTTGCTGTTCATTAACATTTCTTTGGGATGAGCTATCTCCAAATCTGTTGGGGGCTGTATCCTGGACTTCATTAACATTTCTTTGGGATGGGCTGTCTTCAAATCTGTTGGGGGATGTTCATTAACATTTCTTCCAGGTGGACTTTGGCCTAGGGCCTTTTCGGAACTTCATTAACACTCCATGAGTTGTCCTGTTTTCCCTGAGTCATTCCCAGCATGGCCTCCATTTTAGATTTCACTCGGTATTAGACCCGATTTACCTAACTACACTGACTACCTAACTTTAAATCTGGCTTCACCAGGGTGTCCCCCAGAAGGTCCGCCGTGGAGGGGTGTTTGAAGAACATTTCCGTCGGCTCTTTGTTACAGCAGGGCTGGTGCTTCATCTCCCTGGCTGTTAGTTGGCTTATCGTAGAATGAGGACAAAGCAGCGTCTGTGGCACAGAGCGTGGCAAGAGTGATGAATGGAACGTGCAGGATGATCCGGTGGCGGTTGGCGTCCACAGGGCCGGCCATCATCGTGTGGTGACAGCTGTCCTCTCTCGACGGCAATGGCATGGCCCTCTCAGCTCTTCGCTGCTGGTGCTCTGAAGGATGAGGTCTAGCATCGGTGAACACGACTCTGCACATAGAATTTAGCAGATTCTCTTATGGTCACTTTCTGATTTCGTGGGCTGCTTGTGACTGTAGCTGCAGATAAGGTGGATGGTTCCCTTGACCCTGGAGCTGTCCCCTCAAATGCCATCAGCATCTCTCTGCCCTCTTTCTTCAAGGGTCCTCCTAAAGCCGTGAGCAGTTCTTACGTGCATGGAGACAGTCAGTACCTATGGTAACTGTGAGCCCTGGAAGACAGGAGTCTGTTCCCTGGCCTTGGGAAGCACATGGTTCTCAGTGGCATGGGCCTTCTGGCGTGGTCATTCCACTTCAATAACGCCGCTCCTTTGGCTCTTCTTGTTCCTCCTCCTGCTTCCCAGACTCGTCTCCCATTCAGCTTCCCCAGGCTGGTCCTCGGCTCCTTGGTGGAGGGTTCAGCCCAGAGCAGAACGTCCCCTTTGACTGCTCAGACCCTCGCCCCTGTGCACTGCACAGCTGCTGAGAATCCATCCAGGCCTTGTTTTGTCACGTGGTGCATGATAAAGAGGTCAACTGAGAGAAGTCTGATTTCATTTATGCAGAAAATCCACAATCTAAGTACCCTTTCTTGAAATGTTTATGGGTGTCTACCTATCAAAGTATTAGTTTAAAAGAAAAGACAATTTAGTTAGGTAAAGATTCTTACTGCTTCATCCTTTTAATCATTCCATGAAGGAAAAAAATTCCTCTTCATAGAGTTGATTATGGGCTCACTTGTCTGTGCCCTGCCTTTGGGCATTCAGACAGGACTTGTGGTTTTGTTGTTGTTGTTATTGTTGTTGTTGTTTTTAAACATTTGGCCAATGGATCTGACCAGAAACAGAGCATATATATATATATATATATATATATATATATATATATATTTTTTTTTTTTTTTCTTTAACCCTAGACAGGTCAAACTGCAATTTACTAAGACTCCTTTGAAAAACTAGTTTGTGTCACCTTATTAGCCCTTTTACTGTATCCTGCATCTTCCTTTCTGTCTTCAGCAATTAGGAAAGCTTCAGTTAACTTTTTCTTTATAGGAGCATCCATGAGCTAAGTGTTATTTTTCAGAGAGAAAATTAATTGAGGCAGATTTTTGCAGCCTAATCCTCCCCTTATGGAAACTTAGCATGCGAAAATAATCCCTGAAGGAATAACTCCTAGCCAGCCAGACTTTGCTCATGCAGACGAACAGCCCGTAGGTTGGCTCTGCTGAGGACGTCTGGGTTTCGTCCACCGGGTGATGACCATGTTTGTAATTGGAATTATTAGCATTTTAAGGATCCGTGTGTTTTAAACAGAGATGAGAATCTTGAGTTCTGAAGTGCTGCATGCTGGGTCTGTGTCCTGTGCCGCCCAAGGGCGGAGCTGAGCGTCAGACGTCCCCGGTGGAGGCTGCCCGCCTGCTCTCCTGGGCTGCCCCTCCTGGGCCTTGGCTTCACTTTCCTGGCTGGTTAGTTGCTCACCTGTGGATACTACTCATATCCCCGTAGGGATTTTAATTTGGGTGAGTTTTAACGTCATGAAGAAGATGAATGCAAGTAATTCCTCCCCTTCAAAGGCAGAATCAGAGACAAGGGCGAACCTAGGCCGAAGAGCACAAGCTTAGCTCACTGGTGGCCCAGCCCCAAATCAAGAGCAGCAACAGACCCTGAAAACATGCCCAGCACGGCTCACACCAGCCAGCTCCAGGGCCCATGGGCTGCGGTCACAGGGTCCAGGCGCCCTTATCTACCGACACAGAAGCCCAGGGTGCACAGTTAGACTTTGATCTCACCCACGCAGCTGATGCTGCAGTGTCAGCCCCTCCGAGGTCTAAATATGAATGCAAAGTGGGTCCACCCTGTCCTTGGAGGACAGAGTCATGGGTTCTTTCTCCAGACTTTCAGTTATTCAAACAGAACATTCTTTAGACAGCTTTAACGACATTGCTAAAACCCGAGTTATGCAATTCTCCGTGTCTTTCAGCCAACAAGAAAAGCCATTCTGTTTTTTTGAAATGTCTGCGTGGACATTTTGAACTCACTGTCCAGACCACGGGTCAGTGGTGTGAGAACCAGAGGACAGAGGTCTCGCGTAGAGGGGCAAACACTTTCAAAGCTCCAGGGTATATTCTTGGTCATTTTGACCCCAGCATTTGACTTTACTCTTTGTGTTTAGACGTTTCTGTGAGATCTTGGCTACACAGAAGAAAGATGATATATATTCCATTGATAGGTCACCGGGCGAGCGGCCTGAGAAGGTGGACAGAGCAAGGTGACGGTCCTCATTAGCCACGGAAGCAAGAGCTCTTAGCTTCATGGGATCCTGACTTGGTGGAGGGAATGAAAGGGTCCTGTACTCCTACCAAAGCCGTTCAGGAAACCAGCTCCAAGGGATGGCGCACAGGGTCCGCGAAACATTCCAAGATGTGGCACATGGTTGATGGCTGAGGTGGTGAGGGGAGAGGAGCCAGAACCACTCAGAAGCAACATAACTCACATTAATAAGTGTTGTTCCCCAAGAATGCCAGGCTTTCGAGGCACCTGGTAAATCAGGTCTCTTATGATGCATTTGTTTTCAGTGAACTAACCCTGCCCCAAATCCCCAGGTCCTGGGCCACACACACAGCTCCTACCTGCTGTCAAATAGCTGCTTCACACTCTGCATTTTTTATTATAGTAACCAGACTCTCTTTTCCCACCCGTGACCCCTCACAGTCTATTTGCAACCTAGACGGAAATTAGGATGGGTTGCTGCCGTGAGCTAACCTTCTGCAGACTTTTACCATGAAGCCAAGAAGAGCGGTTCTCAGAGATCGGCAATGTCAGCGTCACCCAGAAACCGTGAGACGCGCTCATTCTCAGGCCTGGCCCCTGATGGGAGTCAGAGACACACGGGGGAGTCCCCAAGTCTGTGTTTTCAGGAGCCCTCTGGTAGCCATGATGCCAGCTGAGGTCTGAGCCCTGCTGTGCGGTGAGACCCATGGTGCGGGCCGTCTTCACTCTGGCATGGGGTCAACTACCGCTCACCCAGCCCCTCTGGCCCCTGTTAGGTGCACGATACCCTGGGCCTGTGTGGGACCCTGTCACCAGCTTCTGGTCCCTTGTCAGCTCCTCCTGGTCCTCACAGGAGAGCCCTGTGCCCCTCTGTGACTTCCCTAGGGCTGCCCGTGAGAGGGCAGCGCTCACTTGCCCACGAGTCCCCTGTGGTCAGGGCTGCTCTTCTGCCACGCAGATAGAGCCCTTCCTGCCTCTTCAGAGTTCCGCGGTGGCCAGAGACCCGCGGTGTATGTATGTGGCCTGTACTGGTGTCACTCCAGGCTCTGGCTGTCCTCACTCAGTGGCTGTGCCACCTCTGGGGACCCCAGTGGAGTTGGATGACAAGCCCGCCCTGCTCCAGACACCTGCTGGGGCTCTATTCCCCGACGAGATCCCATGTCGGGCGACTGAGAAACAGGACGTGTCCCCTTCCCTGGGGGATGCAGTCCCACCCGTAGTTCCCGTCTCCCTGCTGCCCCACCTCCACTCCCTCCTGGCCTACCCTGGGTCTCACTTACCTGTTCACCTGCTGTCTAGCTCCTTCGCTGGTTCTTAGTTTGCCTCACAGTGCTGTTGTGTCCCATTGGTCTGCATCCCCACCGTTCCTGGCCCGCAGTGGAGACGCCATGAATATTTATTGAGTGAGTGAAAACGAAGGTCCATTAATAGCATCATTTCATGGTTAAGAAGTCAGATCCTTTACCTTAACTTTAAAGTACAAAATCAATCTCTCCTTTCTGGGTGCCTTACAGACCAACTGCAGAGACTAGTATGAAAGTGTCACCCGAGAAGAGGTCATTCTGGGGGTTTTATTGGGTTCATTGCTCCACTGGCGGCCAGGAACCAGGAATGGTTTGGTATCTATCTGAAGTACGTTGGACAAAGCAAGACTTGGAGTCAGAGGCTCCCTCTGTAAGATTTCTTGTCTCTTCATCTTGATGTCTCTGTTCAAGTGCTTATTCAGCCGCTCATTCATCCTAAAAATACCTGAGTACCCAGTGTCTGCTCCAGGCTGGGGATGTAAGACCAGGTGGGTGAGCTTCTGGGATGTGCATGTCAGGAGTTGAGTACAGGAACATTCACAGTCACACGGCAGCCTCTCTCTCCCTGGCCCAGGCCTGCTGGAACCGTCTCTGTCTATCCTGGAGAAAACCGGCTTCTTCTCGCTCAGTCCAGGCAGAGGTGGACATCGGCCAAGTGGAAATCCATCACAGTGGGAACCTGGGTTGGGATCTCGCCTACAACCCAGGCTTTTTCTTAGGTGAGATTCCAAGGATGCGGGTATTCTGGGCACTCTGAAACCCAGGCGTCCTCACCAGAGCCAGCGTGTGAGGTCAGCAGAACGCAGGGCAGAAGCCGTCCAGTGAAGCAGGTTAGGACCTGGGGCTTTAACCTTGCATCTCTGTTCCGCAGTCTGTGAGCCATGTGATTCCAGAAAAAAAACACCCGATGTCTCTGGGCTGAGTTCTCATTGGTAACATAGCATGCATGCTCTGGTGTGGGGATCACACAGATGGGTGAAGAACACAGGCAGCGAGCCCGGTGGGAGCCCGGACAGCACTGTGAGCAGGAGGCACCAACCTGGAAGGGGCATGTTCCAGACTTTGGTGGATCCCTGTTTCTCCCTTGTGGTATCGTGGGTTAAAAAAGATGGAGCTGGGAGGACAATAAGTTCTGGAGATGTGAACACCTACCCACCTAGAGGTGGACAGTTGTGCTGGGACTCGCACAGAAAATTAGAGACTTCTCCTGGATCTGCTTTTAGGAGGCTGTTTTATCAGTTATGAATCTTGGATGGCAAATTTAGGGCGAGTTTCATAAAACACTCAGGGAAGTGAACCATAATAGTAACGCATGAGGATCCATCCCGGTATTGTTAAAATTAGGCAGGACGGTTTCGAAGGCCGTTCCTTTTAGCAGCTCGCCCAACCATGTTGCTTATAAAAGACAGCAGTGGATTGAACTGAACAGCAAACTGTGTTCCCACCATCTGTCTTGAAAGAAGCATGATGGAGGAGTGGCTGTCATTCAGGCTTCTTGGAAGGGAGAGCCATTTATAAGTGCTTGCAGCCCTGGTTGAACACGCTGTACAGACTTAGACCCCAGCTATTAAAAGTGTTTCTCCTGAGATGATTTCTAGGGCTGGCATTTTAATAGGAAGACTTCCACCGTCAAGTTTAAGCCGTTTGCAGGTGATTCAAATAGCTGTATTAGACTGCATTGATCAAAATGCTGGAGATAAGAAGCCCCCATCCACCTCCCCTGTCCTCTGAGTTTCCCCCAAGGATCATCGACACTTGGGTACTCGGTTATCAGCACAGGGCTGCTATTCGACTGGGTGGTGAACAGCAGCCATGCTCTGCCCAAACCCAGAAGCTCTGAAAACCTGCATCTGTAGCAGCCGTCAGGTTTTAAGCAGTGGGAACAATTACTCATGTTTTCAAAACCTGGATCCTCACAAACAAAAGGTCAGTTTTCAGAGCAAAGGTTTTGCTATGTTTTGGAGATTGATGAGGGAAGGGATGAGAAGCTCGGCGGCCCCAACCCAGTTCTGGGGTCTGTGGCCTGCTGTCCAGGTGTGAGTTGCCGGGCACTTGTGTGGACACATGGAGGTCTCCTCTTGCAGGTGAAGTATTGGATACACACTTCCCTGTTCTGGTAACAGGAAAAGAGCCTTTTTTAGGTCAGATATATAGGTCTACATTGTGGATGGCACACCATGCCTGCTTTTATAAACTGTGCTTCTGTCCTTACTTACCCCAGAGCTAGGAGATCCAAGCCAAGCGGGTCCTCGCTCTGCTCAGTGCTAGAGGCCTTGGGCCTACCCTGCTCCATGTGACTTTACGGCCTGTCCGCGGCCCGTCCACGGCCCTGGATGAGACCAAGCTCAGTCTTTCCTGGGGCAGCAGATTTTTAAATGTAAAGCAGCACAGAAGAGCCCTGCTTCATTCCCAGGACTCGAGCCTCTATTTTACCAGAAGACATAATTTGACTGAGAATATTTTCTGCCGTCTTGTAACAGTGTGCTGTATTTTAATAGAGCTCCCATGTATTATGCAAATGAAGGGCTCTGCAGACTTGTCACAGATGGCAGTTGGCAGTGACTATTGGACGATCCCTCCTTACCACCTTCTTAAAAGTGACGCTCTTGATTTGCCTACCCACAATCCCTCAGCGGAGGAGCTGAGCCGCAAAATTAAGAGGAACTTTAAGAGGATCACACAGGGGAGCTAGCCGCGGCGGCTGTCCTTTGGATGTGCCCTTCCTGCTCCGGTGTCACCAGCTGGATCTCCAGGCAGTGGTGCCGGGAACTGCAGCCTGGGGGAGGCAGTTTGGTCATGGGGCGTCAAGGACAGGTTGATGTCACTGTCACAGGAGTGGCTCAGTTGTTGAGAGGGGGTGTTATCAGGTCTGCCTCCCGTGCTCTCTTCTGATGCACTCACTGCCCTCCGCTGCCCGCCCTGTAGGGATGCAGCAGGCAGCCTCACCAGGTGCCACCGCTGTGCCCCTAGACCTCCCAGCCTGCAGAATTGCTAAATCAACTTCTTTCTCCATAACTTATCCGTGCTGTGGGATTCTGTTGTAGGAACAGGAAATGGATGAAGACAGAGCATTCACTAAAGAAGGACTAGGAGAGAATGTCTTCCTATGGTAATATAGCTGAAGGAGAGTTCCCAGCCTCGTGTCCTGGTGCTGTGGTTCTCGTTTACTGCGTGTCAGGGACAGGGCTGCAGGGGAAGGGAGAGGGGGCATCAGCACGTGCAGGAGAGCTTCCCTAGAGTTGAGTATTCTTCCTTAGCCAAAGGGTAGGCCTCATTTCCCTCTCCCAGACTTCTCTTCTAGTCCTATCAGACCAGTTCTGTTCCCCTTCACCCACCCTACTCCACCCGGTTCCTGGAACCCACTCTCTGTCACAGGGCCATTTGCACCTGCCTGGTCGGTAGCTCACGGCCACCTGACCTCTGTTCCCAGCTTTTGTCGATCGTTTCTGTTTCTGGGCACCCTTAGCATCTCCCCGTGGTTCTCCTGGTTTGGAGATCAGTGCGTTTGGCTGAAAGCGCTCCTGTGACACTCGTCCAGGTGGCAGTGGGCTGTTGACAGGACACAGGCGTTCCACGGGCATCGTGGGAAACCCCAGGGAACCAGGGCCCAAAGGGGAGGAATCAGACTGAGACCTCGTGGAGCCTGGACAGCCGGGGGGTCCACAAACCCCGTTCCCATGCCTGTTGTCATGACGCTGTGACAGCCTTGCCGTGCCCTTACCAACCTGGCCCAGGTTACACCATCCAAATTCCTTGTCAGCCAATCTCTGGCTGGCCTCCCCTGTCCTGGTCTCCTGCTGGTGGACGGCAGTGGTCGGTCCACCCTCAGCCAGCCCCGGTTCTGACCCAGTCCGGGGCAGCTGGACTGAGGGGTGGTGTGGAAGGAGGCTTGTGCCCTTGGAATCTCCTTGACAGGGACCTCGGGAGAGCTCCGGGGTGTCCCCAGGGAGTCTCCCAGAGTAGCTCATGTGGTGCCAGCCCAAGGCAGCTCTCAGGGCGGAGGGGAGCAGGGCTGCATCACTTACCTCCAAAGCTCATTGAACAGGGGTTTCTTATTGTGCCCAGGTCCACTCCTGAGAGCAGCTGGGAAGTAATACACCATCTCCGTGCAGTGGAGACCTAATAGACCGTGTGTGTGTGTGTGTGTGTGTGTGTGTGTGTGTGCACACGGGGGAGGGAGGGAGGGAGAGAGAGGGAAAGCACATGGGCATGTACAAGGGAGGAGGAAGTAGCATAAATTCTTGGTGCCAGAAGAGGCCCTAGAGATGCCCTGGCCCACCCCATGCATTTCACAGATGAAGAAATCGAGTCTCACGGAATGTACATCGTTACCTTCAGGGCACACAGCTATTAAGTGGCGGAACAGAGACTCGGATCTCTTGAGCCCCGATCCAATGAGCTTTGTAACACAACTAAATTATATTTGTGTCTCCAGAAGGAAAGTCTTCGTTAATTGAAACAGGCCCACACATCTATCATCTCTGGCACTGCTCGTTTGGCCTGTTAGTGCCAGGGCTTGGGCTCAGAGGTCCTCCCCCAGGGGCTCTGGGATGGCCACCTGCGGGCGATCCCACTCCTGCCCCCAGCTTCCCACGACATCGTACGGTCGGTCGGTGCCTTGTTTCCTGCTGCTCCTTCTCACTGAAATATGCAAGTCCCTGAAGGTAAAGGCCTTCCCTCTTACCTTTGTGTCTTCACCCCGGCTCCTGAAATCCTGCCCAGCGCAGAGTAGGCACACATGCATCATCAGCCAGGCCTGTGGGCATTTAATAAACATGAATATTGAAATAATAGATGTGGGGCGGGCATCTAGACTCCCGGGGGCCAGATACCCCCTCATCCCTGAAGTCTGGCCAGGCTCAGAGTGCCTTGGAGTTCCCCCCCTCTGCAGATCCCCGCACCCCAGCCCCGTTTTGTGTGCTGTGCTGTCACGTCAAGATAAAACAAAGCCCGGAGTTCACGGCGGCTCCTCTGACTCAGGTATGCCTACCTGTGTGGGCGTTTCCCACACTACCACGAGGGTGTGGGTGACAGCGCCTCAGCTCAGCTGCTGCACCCCAAACATCCTCTGTCTGTCTGCGGATGCTTCCTGGGAGTGCTCCTGGCAGGTGACGGATGGGACCTGTTGTTTAGTGCCCTATCTATCAAGTCCTATTTATTTTTAAAATAAACTTTAAGGAGACTGTAAACTCCCTTCACAAACAGATTTTTCCTCCTCTTTCACACTTGACAAGCCTCTAAAAGAAATAGTAACTCTGTCTCATAAATATTTGAACCTGAACCTTTTAGGAGAGAATGATCCTTCAGGTTCTCGGGAACAGGAAGGTCCCTGCCGAGGCCTTCTCCCCGTCGGTGGTGTTTCTTCCCTCTGCATGATCTCACTCCAGGTTCCTTATGGCTCCTGCATCCCACCCAGGACCAGTTCCAGGGAAACTGCCGTTCATGTCCTTCAGTACTGCTTACTTCATGTCAGAGGCTGAGGGACTCACGGTTTTCCAACTCACTGGAACTGAACACTTTACCTCTCCTGCCTGGACCTCCCTCCTGTTAACCAGCACCGCACCCAGCACCCAGCACCCAGCACCCAGCACCAGGCGAGAGGCCTTGATGGTGTAACGTAAGAGTCGGGGAGTCAGGGCCACACCCGCTGGGATCCACTCCAAGATGGTGCTCCCTGTTAGCTTACCTCCCAGTTTTTTTCAGGCTGCATTTCCTCATTGGAAAACTGAAGACTGACATTTATCCGGGAGAACATTCAGGGTTGTCTCTACGTATCTGTAGCTGTCCTCCCCCCAACACTGTTGATTACTCTCCACCGGCATGGTCCGTTTGGGCAGTGTGTGTGACTTGTTTTGGTGAGTGGGATGTGATTTGGATTTGGCGTCCCACTTTTGACAGGACTTTTCAGAGTCCGTGTGTGATGTCCCTTGCTCTGATGAGGCAGAGGTGGACATGTGTTGAGAAAGAGCCCCCATTGTCCGGCAGTTGTGGCTGTCTACTGTAAGCAGAGCATCCTGCTGACCCACCCTGGAACATGTAGCCCACATTGTTGGGGTCGCTTGTTACTGCAGCAGAACTTGTTCTATCCTGACTGAAGCAGGCACTTTGCTAGACTTTTTGGAAGTTAGAATCAGATAGAGTCACAACATATGCCAGGTGGCCATACTGTGTCACTATGGTGCTGCTGTCATGGTTCGCATAGTTGCTTTGTCAGAGCTATGTATTCTCTTTATTCCACCTTTTGTCTTTGTTCCCATTGACTTGTTATTATACAAGTATATGCGTTCCTGGTCCTTGGTTAAATCCTGAGATCTCTGAGAAGGGAGGAGCTTCCTGTGTCCACACCTAGACATCCTCTCTTAGGTACAACATGTGTTCCAACAGCTGTAGTACTGTGGCAGAAACAGCTGGGGGTCACGTGACCAGAATGGCTTCATTTACAGAAGCAGCAGGCTGATGAGACTTTGCCACCCTGATCTAGACTCTCCTGGTCTCCTCTCTCTTTCCTCTCCATGCTTCGGCTCGAGTTCTCCTCTTTCACCTGTGGGTCTGATTGTCTTCCCTGCTGGCACAGAGCATCCTTTTCCTCAGGGTCACACACAGGGCTCCAGGAGTGCCAAGTCTGTCACACAGAGGGGCTGAATGGCTTTCTCTGTCGCCCTTACAGGGGTGCTTCTTACAGCCTTCCTTTCTCCTCCTTGTGCAGAAAAACAGTCAAGAACCTAGTCTAGTGAACCCTCCCTTGGTGGACCTTCACTGAGCACCAGGCTCTCACGGTCAGGGCCATCTTCCTGGACACCCCTCAGTGACCTCTCCTGGGGTCAGAGACAAGAGCCTCGCCTCAGCTTTCTGATGGTCCTCTGGGAGAAGTCGGACAGGAAAGGAGGGCTCTGAAGCTTCTGTCCCCAGCCCCTGGGTGAGCAGAGGCACCTTGTTTCTGGGGACTTAAAATCCATCTCCCGAGCTTCAAGGGGTAGGCAGCCATGTGGATAGCCCCCGCTGGCCTGCGAGTGATTCCCTGACAATCCGGAGGAGCTCCCAAAACTTTGCAAAAGGTGATGAGGAAAGCCATACGACGCTACGTGAATCAAGAACCTCTGGAAATCATCCAGAGTCCTCTCTGTAATACGGGGGACCCAGTACAGTCCTGGTATGAAATGTCACCACCAGGGGAGAAACTTTGACGTGCTCTTCCTGCAGTTCTGCCCCAGGGGCCTTCTGGGCTGCAGTGGGGCTGTGCTGGGCACACACACACACCGAGGCAGACTTTCCGACCGGTACTTTCTCTATTTCTCCTTGGCTCAGAGAATTTGATGAAATTATACAAATCCCTGAAATCTAATATTTTTATGTGATAAAATTGTGTAAGAGGAGGGGGCGGAAGAGAAGTTTGGAAAATGTGGTGGCAGATGGCAAGTGGGCTCAGGCACATAGTGTTCCTATATATAGGGGAGGGGACAATCTGGTTAATCAAGGGGAGGGGGGAGCACTTTTAAATTTAGATCCAAGTATTTTATATATTCAGCAACATCATTACTGAAGCAGCCTTGCTGGGCAGAATTTTAAATTTTCTCCTTGGTGGGGGGTGAGTTGTGTGATCTATATTTCCAACAGCTTTACATATTATTTCATGATGTCTGCATTTGAAAATCAAATGGTATGTATAGGTTTGGGGTGTGTCTTTCAAGAGCGGGCTGAGAATGTCTATTTCTAGAGAGAATTCCTTCCAAGGAAATTTGAAGTCGTTTTCAAAGAGGAGGGTCATGAAGGCTAATTCAGGATGATAGATGAAGCGAGGTTCCTAGGCAAGGTGGCTCTGGCTCAGCAGAACGAGCAGTACACTGGCGGGTCGGGGTGGGGGGACCCTGAGATGAAGCCCCCCTAGCACGATAGGACCTGGACGGCCACGTGGCCTTCACGGATCTCTTCAGATTGCTGGGTCCTCATCACTTTATCTCTAAGATGGGAGTTTGTATGAAGCAGCCTCCGTGATGTTTCTGGTTTTATACAAACCTATTCATACCATTTGGTCACGGGCCACCTCTCAGTGTTCTGCTCATGGGGAAGTATCCGGTGGCAAGTGACATACAACCCAGGTCAAGCCACCAGCAGGGGGCTCCAACAGGGGAGTCTAGTGTGGAGTGGACGGTAGGGTTGGTTTGTTCCTGCAAAGGACGTTTTCCCCACGGTTCACCGTGTCCCCTTGGTATCTAGAACCAAGTAAAAGTACCTGTTCATGAGCTTCCTTGTACAAGTCAGAATGCAAAGAGAACTCCGCTCCTCGAGGCTGCCTCAGGTGGTGAGAGATGTCTTTCCCCCGAGGCCCTGCCAGCCTGCACGTGCCCAGCATGAGCCCAGATTGACCTTGATCCACATCTCTGATCCCCGTCAGGGAACGGGTCCAGGAGAGACCTTGAGAACCACAGTCCACTCACCAGGGGCTGTGCTGATATAATTGGAAATCAAGAAGTGGAGCATTTGTAAGGGAGGCAACCTTGACATCCCCATCCGTTCCTGGAACACCCAGCTTCCTGCAGAGCATGCCGTTAAGGAAGAACTAGGGAAAAACTCACTGATGAGACTTTCTGTGATAGCTGATATCAAACCAAGCACATAGTAAGAGTTCAGTTAAAGATGCCTAGATTTGGCTGACCATAAATCTGTTAAACACAGGGAAAGTGCCTTTCAGTTGACAATTAATTAACAAGAAATTGCAGGCACTTGGGTGTTGTCATAGTGACAGGAGACCTACCACGGGAAGTTTTTGTTTTACTGTAGAGGTTTTCAAACTCGGCTGCAAGTTGGAACCACCTGGCATGCATCAAAAAATGCTGTTGGCCTCCTCCCTCCTCCTGAGATCCTGGTTGGATTGATCTGAGGCAGGGGCTTTGCATTTAGAGCTTTAGAAACTCCCCGCATGATTGCAACCGACTGTCCAGACTGAGGATCTCCGGTTGAGGGGATCCGAGTGTGGCCGGAGCAGTGCTCCCAAGGTTCCCCTGACCACCCTTCCACTACACTCTCCCTCTGCTCTACTCTAGTACTGAGCTGGGAGGCCCGGAGACACCACACGCTCTCCACTGCCACGTGAAAACTCCTGAATGTGAGGGTGGACACCCAGCGTGGGGAGGCCTACTACCAGTATGGTGTGTCAGGAGAAAGGGAGGAAGGGTGCAGCAGAGAAAGCAGGAGCAAGGCAAAAGCGTTCCCGCTGGCACAGGGATGTGGTGGCAGAAGCACATTGGGGCCTTCTCAGACTCGGATTCCCACACCAACACCCATACACATGCAGACACATCATCTGAAACTCTTCCCAGCCTCCTCCCCGCTCAGCCCACTGCCAGCCGGTCGCCTAGAATCTAGCTGCAGATTCATACAACACCTAAAACATGAATAACGGAACGTGGCTATGTTTATCCATTCATTCACACATGCATTGAGTCATACGTCCTATAAATATTGATTGAGCACCTACTATGCACCCCAGACAGGGCCAGACAGTGAGGGAACGGGAGCGAACTCCACAGAAGCTGATGCTGGTACAGAAGCCCTGAGCAGAAGCCTGTGGAGGGCACGAAGATGGCAGTGGTTGGCTTCTCTGCATCTCATGTGTGGATGAAGGAGTGCCTGAGTGAATTGGTGAGAGGAGACCAAAGTGAGGGAGCAGGGCAAGTTGCAGATGGGTGGGAGGAGAGAGATGATACTGGGTGGATGACATGGGTGGGTGTCCCTTCCTGCTGGGTCTTGTCTCTGTTGTGTGTTTTTCCCTACATTTTTCATTGGTGCATTCTAGTTGTACTTCTTGATGAGATCTGTTGTTATATATCAGTGTGTGCACACAATATAGCAGGATAATTTGGCCAGTATCACTCCCCAGCGTGTCCCCCTCCCCTTTCTGCCTCCCGGTTCTTGATCCCTTACATTTACTGATCTCCCTTTGATACTTAGGAAATCCCTTCCTGTCTCTGTTCTCTGTGTTTCTCTCTAGCTTCTGTATATGAGAGAAAACATACAATCCTTAACCTTAGAGAAATAAAATGGATAAAAATAGGAAAGGAAGAAGTTAAATTGTCACTGTTGGTAGAAGATAGGATCCTATACCTAGAAGATCCAAAAAAAAAAAAAAAAAAAAAAAAAACTCCACCACAAGACTGCTAGAGCTCATGAACACGTTTGGAAAAGTTGCAGGTTACAAAATCAACATATAAAAATCAATGGCTTTCTTATACACCAACCAACAACAAATCTGCTGAGAAAGAAATCAAGAAAACAATACCGTTCAAAATAGCCTCAAAAAGGGGAAAAAATAGTATAGGAATGAATCTGACCATGGAGGTGAAAGACCTCTACAGTGAAAAGTATAGAACATGGAAGAAAGAAATTGAAGACCTCAGAAGATGGAAAAACCTCCCATGTTCATGGATAGGCAGAATTAATATTCTTAAAATGGCCATCCTACCAAAAGCCATATATAGATTTTTTGCAATCTCCACAAAATAGCAATGATATTCTTCACAGAACTAAAACAAACAAACAAACAAACAACAAACAAAAACAACCAAACAAACAAAAAATCCTAAAATTCCAATTCATCTGGAAGAATGAAAGACCCAGAAGAGCCAAAGCAATTTTAAGCCAAAAAGGCAATTCTGGAGGGAGGCATCACAACCCCGGACTTCAAATTGTACCACAGAGTTAGAGTAACAGGACAGATACACAGACCAGGAGACGGCATCGAAGACACAGAGACAGACCTACAACTCGGCACTCATCTGATCCTGGACAAAAGTGCCAAGAGCATACGCTTAGAGAGGAGACAGCCCCTTTCACAAGTGATCCTGGGAACACTGATCATCCACACGTAGAAGAAGGAAGCTAGACCCTTATCTCTCACCCCGCACAGAAACCAACTCAAAATGGGCCAGTTGACCTCATAATTAGACCAGAAAGTATGAGATTCCTAGAAGAAAATGTCGGGTAAACACTCCATCTTTTAGGCACAGGCAACAGGGCCCTTAGTGCTCAGGAAATGATGTCAAGAGTTAATACATGGGACAGCATCAAATTAAAAAGCTTCTTAAGAGCAAAGGAAACAATGAGGATTGTAAAGAGAGAACCCACAGAATGGGAGGAGGTCTTTGCCCTCTGCTCTTCGGACAGAGGATCAATATCTAGGTTATATCAAGAGCTAAAAAATTCTACACCAAAAAATCAAATAACCCAATTAATAAATGGACAAATGAATCAAACAGACACTTCTCAAAATAAAAAAAAAAAAAACACAAATGGCTAACAAATACATGAAACAAATGTTCAACATTATGAAGAATTAGGGAGATTCACATCCAAACTGTACTGTGATTTCATCTCCCACCAGTCAGAATGGCAATCCTAAAGAACACAACCAATAATAAACCCTGGAGAGGATGTGGAGATAAAGGAAGAGTTGCATACTGCTGGTGAGACTGTGAATTTACACAGCCGCTGTGGAAATCGGCATCGAGGCTCCTCCAAGAACTAGGCATGGAACCACCAGCTGAGCCACTTGTACCATTCCTGGCTATGTATCCTGAAGAACCAAAGCCATCTTACCACCGTGACACAATTCACAGCAGCCAAACTACGGAACCAGCCTAGGTATCCACCAGTGCATGAATGGATAGAGGAAATGTGGGTCATGAACACAATGGAGTTTTATTCGGTCATAAAGGAAAATGAAATGGTGGCATTCGCAGGAAACTGGATTGAACTGGAGACCATGATGTGAAGTGAAATTGTCTCTGGTTTTAAAGTCATGAGATATCATCTCCTGTGCACTGGGGAACCACTGTGTGTTTTCAAGCAAGGCCTGGTAAGGTCGGTGAAAATCTCTGTAACCAGAACAGTAAAAAGCCATTTGGGCTCAGAATAGAAGGAGAGAACGTTCCAGAAAGAGACAACGGAATTTCCAAAAGCTTTACGTCAAGAAGCACATAGGGGTTGGGAGCGCAGCTCCATGAGGGAGTGCTTGTCCAGCAAGCTCTAGACCTTGGGTTTGACCCCCAGCACCACCTCCCACACCTCCAGTCCCCAAAAGAAAGAAAGAAAAAAGAAACCATATATTGGAGGAACTGAAAGGCATGATGCTTTGCCTGAGGCTGTGGATCTAAAGGAAACCCAGGGAGACACAGTAAGGGAAAACACGGCGTCCCATGTGTGCAGTCACATGGAGCACCAAGACAGGGGCATGTCCCCAGGGGCACTGACCTGGACTGGGGAGGCCAGTAAAACTCCACAGAGAAGGACATCAGGGCCAAATCCAGCAAGTGAACGGAGTCAAGAGGAGGAAGAGGAGGGGACAGGCAGGTGGAAATGGAAGAGGGGGCAGGGATGTTTCAAGCAGAATTTGTAAAGGCCTAGAGAAGTGAGAAGCTGCTTAAAATATTGAGCAAAATCGTAGTCAGAGTAAGAATTGATCAAAATCAAGACTGCAGGGACTGACCGTGTGTGGGCTAACCCAAAGCGCATTTCACAGTCGCCCCTTGGATCAGCACCAGGGAGGTGACTTTGGTGGAGGGAAGTGGGCAGGATCTAACAGGAGAGGAGAAGCTGAGAGGCCCAGCAGGCTGAACCCAGAGACCCTTATCTTATCCCTGCATCATTCCGCCTCACTGACCACCTGCAAAAACAAAGAGATAAAAGTAGGAGGTGAATTGGGGTGTGCATTCCTGTTTCCCTGTATTTTCTGCTATTTCCGGAAAGCATCAATTTTTCCATAATTAAAATTGGATAAAAGAGAATAATCAGCCATATGAATACTAAGACAAGGACTAGAAGAGAAGTTTATTTGCAGGCAAATCAGAACTGAACATAGAAAGTCGGGAAAAGTTGATAGGATGAAGCCCACACCAGGAAAAGGAGATTGACGGTTTCATGATCTCAGTTGATCCCTGGTATCTCTGGAATCCCACAGGAAATCACTCCCCTGTGGGTTCCTCTTGCACAGAGGGAAATCTACTGGACCAAAAGCAAGGTATTTAGAGAAACAAACGTAAGATAGATTGTAAAGTCGGTAAAGGGCCCAGTTGGAGGAATAGTTACTGACGTGATATTTTGAGAAAAAAAAAATAATTTCACAACAATACTAAATTGCAGTTTAAAACAAAACCAAATACGTGAATCTGGAAAGTGTTGTAGGTACATGCAATTATGTGCAACTCTTGTGTGTCAGATTACAGATGACTTCTCACATTTTGTGTTTAGATCTTGAGTCGTCCACCTTTTGAAAAACAGAAGCCTATGTTGTGTTAGTAGGAAAATTATAAAAACAGTGAAGGGCTCTATCACGGTATGTGGAGACAGGGCAAGCTTTGGTTACGCTGTGACCCTGACTTCAGTGTTCAGTCCCCCTTCCTCCTCCTCATCATCCCTGTTCTTTGTGGATCCCCCTGCATCTCTTTTGGGAAAAGCCAGTTTCCTTCTGAATTTAGGAATGGGGTGTTTCTGCAGCTCTGAGCCCACCCATGCACTCCTTTTCGTGCTTGAAGACTGAGGGGCTCAAGGAGGGACAAGTGACAGAAGCCAGGGTAATGAGACCCCGGTGGTTTGCTGGAGGAAGCTAGGAAGGAATCAAGCTTATCCCTGTCGGAGAACTTCTCAAAACAGTCCTCTCTCGTCATTTCCTGCTGATAGTTAGATAGCTGCATCTGGCTGGAGGCTCCCGTGTTGGAAAACCCAGCTCTACACCCACCAGGCCGTGGAAGAAGAGCCAGGGGTAGCAGAGATTTTCAGCAAAGTAGAAGGAGGACCCTGCGTCACCTCGTCCTAACTGCTGTGGCTTGAGTGGCCCCTCCACGTCTCACGCCGTGGATGGGAGAGCACACAGACCCTACAGCTATCAGCAGGCACGCTTCATCCGCGAGGAGCCTGCCTTAGAACAGACAGACACCTTGGAAGGCAAAGAGAGACTTGGAAGTGAGCCAGGTCGTGGTGCTCAGAGGCACTGCCAAATCACACCTGCCTGGGGTGAGCTTCCCGGGGACGGTTGACCTCTGAGTCACCAAGCCTCTTGATTGCATTCTGCGGTGTCTTACAGTCGCTGTTTTCCTGCTGGTTATATCCAGATGTATCCTCTCTCTTCCTATCTAGGCTGTCTGCGTCTTGGAAGGTTCCTGTCTTAGTCTGTTTTCTGATGCTGTAACTGAACACTTGGACTGGGTCATCTGTGAAGTAGAAAGGTTTAATCCACTCATGGTTCTGGAAGATTGAAGGTCCAAGGTTAAGTAAGGGGTTGCATCTGGTGGGGGCCTCTGGCTGCAGGGAATCTGCCGAGTCCTGAAGCATCTGTGAGCACATACAAAAGACAGAGCCGTTCCTTCCATGCTCCCCGCCCCCCATGACCATTTATGAGTCAGCCTCCTCATGTCAAAGAAAGCCTTCGGCCTTTGGTTTTCTCGGGATCGGCTTGCTTCACTTAGCATTATATTCTCCAACTTACCCATTTACCTGCAAATGCCATGATTTTATTCTCTTTTAATGCGGAGCAATGCTCCATTGTGTCTATATGTCAGAGTTTCCCTATCCATTCATCTACTGAAGGGCATCCAGGTTGGCTCCATAACTTAGCTATTGTGAACTGTTCTGCTACATAAACATCTCTATGGCTGTGTCCCTGTCGTCTGCTGGCTTTAAGTCCTTGGGGTGTAAATTGAGGAGTGGGAAAGCTGGGTCAAATGGTGGTTCCATTCCAAGATAGAGCAAGGGGGAGGGAGGGGGCCCAGGGGGTAGGAATGATGGTGGAATGAATGAGACATCCTTAGCCTAAGTACATGTATGAAGACACGAATGGTGTGAAAATACTTTGTGTACAATCAGTGACTTAAAAATGGTGCTCTATATGGATATATGAAATGAAATGCATTCTGCCATCATGAATAACAAATCAGAAGAAATAAATAGTTTAATTTAAAAAAAAAGACAGAGCCAAACTGGCTTTTATAACAGATCCACTCTCAAGTTTACCCATTCCTCCATTATTCCATGAAAAAATGAATACATGCATGAGGCCGAGCATGCATGACCCAGTCATCTCTGGAAGGTCCCACCTTTTAGTACCTCAGACGGAGGATCAGATTCCAAGGTGAGTTTTGGCCGGGACTTTCAAACCATAGCAGTTCCTATCAGGTAACTCAAGATCTTTGCTCTAACTTGCTGAAAATTGTTTGACGTCATGGGTTTTGATTTCCTTGACCTATTTGGTATCTACTAGAGCTGTGCTCTCCAGCACGATAATGTGGCTATTTAAAATGCAAATTAGTTAAGATTACATAGAATTAAACATTCAGTTTCTTGGTTGCATGGGCCACATTTCAAATGCTTAAAAGCTGCATGTGGATATGCCATGTTGGAATGAGGAGCAGGGATGGGTGGGCTGCGATCTAGACAGGAGGTGAGGCTAACAGGAAGGAGCCTTCATTTCTGTCCACTTCACTGAGTGGGTGGAGGGGCCGTTTGTGAGACCTCAGTGGGTTTGGGGGTCTCTTCTCGGATCAGCTGTGAATCCAGAGATTTTGACACACCAGAGAAACCCCACTATGGTTTTCACCGTTACCAGAGCTGTCCTCATGTCGACCTTTATGTTCTTATAAGACACGTTCAGGTCCCCGAGGCCCGGGGACTCCTGGGCTCCCACATGACAGGGTATTCATCACTTGGGTAGAGGAAAGGAGAGAAGCTGCAGAGAGTTCAACTTTCTGTCCTCAGAGGCGAAGAGAGAGATCACAAGTGAAGGAACAAAAGAGACGACCTTATTCTTTCTTTTCCTGCTGCCTGTTAGACAGACAAGATAAGCAATGAGGAATTATAGTTGATAAAGTAATTGGAAGCGGGGCTGCCGGAGGTGAAAAATGAGACTCCTGCATGTAGGTTATCTTTCCTTCCAGCCTCAGAAACCTCTTCTCCCCCATTTTCTTTTTCTTGCACTTACTGAAAATCTTGCCTCACGTATCCGATCCAGATTTTAGAATCATGGCCGGTTTTGTAACACACAGTTGAGCCTGTCTCTCTCTGACTGTGCCAATGGTGTGTTATCCATGATTTCCCTTCTTTCTCGCAGTAGTTCGGTTTTTGTTTTGTTTGTTACCGTTTATATTTACTGTTTTAAGCCTTTTTTTTTTAATGTGTCGGTTTTATCTTGCTTAGCTCTAGATTTTAAGAAATAGTCGTTCCCTTCTTCACTACTGTGCTTGGAAGCTCAGTGTCAAAATGGTCCTTTCTGGGCATCACTGGGGTCTGCACACCGGGTCTTCATTCCCCGTCTGGCTCGCCTGCGGGGCTAATGTAGCCTTGAGCTTGGAAGTCCAGAGTCGGGAGTTGGGTTGCTGGGAGTCCAGGCTCTAGGAACCAGAGCTGAATCCAGCTCCCGAGGCTGACTGGAGGTGTGACATTCGTTCCCTCGGGTTCCTCCGTAAGGTGGAGATGGTGGTGACAGGAGTCTGTCAGCACGTCTGTGAGAGTCGAGGGAGATGCTGCGTGTGAAGGCTCAGGAGTGCCTGGCGTGGGGCATGGTGCCTGCGCGGGGCTGCCCACTGGCATCCTAACCGTCGTGGTGGACTCACGTTTCCTGTGCCTCATTGGCTCCTCTGGGTCACCCTCTCCCTCTTCTTGGAACACCTGGATTTTGAAACAGGATAGGCATTTAAAGAGGCGGTCACATTGACTCAATTTAGGTCCCCAACATGACTTGGACAGGCAGAGGCTGCTGTTGGCATCTCGTGGGGGCCCCACGTGAGGACTCCATGGTCGATGGGAAATTTCAGGTGAATTCTGGGGGAAAATGATACAGTACAAACAATTTATGAGCTTGGGCTCTAGGGGAAAGGAGGGGTGGTTAGCATGGCTACTGAGCCAAGGGAAAGGGTATATTGCCCACATGATCAGGGGTTCACAGTGGACCCAGACTCATGGGTTGCCCCAGAGACTGCCAACAAAGGAGCTAGCTGTAAGGGCCACCTCTGGGAGGCACACAGATTCCAGATAAGGGACAGGTCAGGGAGCCTTTTACCCACGTCACCATTTCCATTGGCCGGTTGGAACGGAGCAAGAAGTAGTACCCGAGCCGCGGAATCGCAGCCACAATGCGTGATTTCAAGAAACGCTCAGAACTGATTTAGATGGCGAATATCTAAGCCACTTTAACTTGGATGGGACTGAAACTTGGAACGTTTCTTAGTCCAGATGTAATTTATTTAAATTCCTTTAGTTGTTTTTCAATTTAGAAATAGGCAGAGACATAAAATTTTGCATGTCTCACATTTTTTCCCCCCTGCACATTTATGAATTGAAATTAGCCAGTTTATTAATTGGCTCTTCTTACACTGGGAGGGCAGCTCTCATTTCTAATGAGAAGAGAGAAGAAGTGTGATTTCTGGGGGACGAAGTCCTTCCTGCCCTGGAGCGGATGCCTGGTGGGGCCTGTGGGCTTATGCTGGATTCGGCCCGTCTAGAGGGCTACAAGTCAGTCTCACCAAGTATGTGCCAGGGCATTCTTTCTGAGGACATCTGTAGTCATTCATAGTGACAGTTACACTCCACGACTACAGCTGTAGCCTTCCAGCACAAGGGTTGGACCATCCCTGCTATTGTTCACCACCAAATGCCTTCATGTGGGTTTCTCCATGGGAGGTGTTCTGTGCACATGCATTGACCATGTTACATCCAGAATATGTCTCTTTAGGAATTTGGCCTGGAATGGTTTGAGCATCCAAGTGCTTGTAGCATCCGGGATTTATGAGACTGGGAGGGTAAGACCACAGTCCTACCACCCTCTGCCTTTCAGACGCTGTGAGGGCATGACAAAATGGCGGAACAGAATGTGACCCCCAGGTCACACCAGTGATGAACTCAAAACCCCTGCTTGCAAGAGTCCTGAGGTGTTCTGGCTGCAATCCTCAACTCTTTGGCTTTATCACTACCCTGATCAAGCATTTCCAGTGGATTTCTATTGCAGGGGGTTCTGTGAAGATAAGAAATTTGACATGTCTACCACTGTCTCTCCCCACCGCTTAGGGTAGACATGGTACATAAAATTTCAATTAAGAAGTGAACAATACGGGCCTTTATCAGCCAGGACTAATTAGGTTGTGGTACAACAACAAACAACTCCCATGTCTCCATTGCTTGAGCCACAGAGTCTGTCTTTTTCACTCTCTGCATCCACCATGGCAGAATAGGGGAGAGAGACTCTCCTCATTGGTGTCTCAGGGATCCAGGACGATCGTGGGGCGAGTCTCCGTTCTGAGGCAAAGAGAGATCTGGAAAGTATTGCTCCAGCCTCAGACCATGCCATCAGTTCTTCCGACCTCTCCAGGCTGCAATGTGGTGACCACCCCACCAAGAAGGGATCAGTAAGTGCAGGTGCACTGTGGTGGGGAGGTAGCACGCCCAGCCCTCCAGAAGGTGCGGCCATGTTCTGTTTTGAGTTGGGGGAAGGTAACAAGTGACCTGAGTGATCAGGATTTGCTCTAAGGACAAATGGTCACTGAAATGAAATGAACTGGGCTGTTGAGTTATAATGTGTTTGGCCAGGAAAAAAAAAAAATGGAACTAGTTGTTCCAGTCTTCCCATCTTTTTTTTTTTAATTCTCAATAATGTTTATCTGTGTACCTGAACCATAATCCATAAGTTTGTGCTTCATGCTGAGTAAGATGAATTGAATTGTAGTGAAGTCACCATTGTTGATGCTTAATTCAATCCCTAGAAATTAAAAAACATAATGGTCCGTGTTCAAAATGGTAGCCCTTGTTAGCAAAAATGAATTTCCTTTTAATTTTAGTTCATTAGCATACCAAAAACAGAATTGAAAACCATCCTGGGGCAGAGACTTGTATGTTCTATTTGTATATTTCAAATGCCTGGCAGAATACATGCCTCTAGAATAAATGAATAATAATTTTTGAGACTGTCTTAATGTTAAAGAAGAAGTAAGATAGGGTTTCTGAATTATTTTTTCCCATGAGATGTTTTTATCGGAGTGTTGTAGAGATGGGCTCTTGTGCCAGATCACTTGAGATGGAACCCTGTCCTAGCACTTAGGAGCTGTGTTAACCTGGAGCAAGGTTTTTTAGACTTCTGCCTCCCCTCACATTCCCCATCTGTGAAACGGAGAGTGATACCAGTACCTTCCTGTGAGTTAGTCAAAGGGATTCCACAGTATTGCCCAGGACAGGGATGGAGGAGGGCTCATGTGACGGTGGGTCGACCAGCTGCAGCGATAGCATGGATGGTCATTTAACCTGACCCTGCATGGTCACTATGCACTCTGTATCCACCCTCACTGAGACCACGGTGATGAACCACAGAGACAGAACTCCCAAGGCCAGTCAGGACTTCGTCCCAGTTATTTTTGCCTGCAAGAGGAACATTTATTGCAGAACTGAGATCTGGTCCGTGGAAGGTGTGATGGATGATGGCCATTGCTCTAACGAGCTCTTAGGTGTGTTTGGTGCGACCTGAAAGGTCCGTCCGTGGGAAGGACTGACGAGTGTCGAGGACCCCTTGCTTTTCACTTGGTGTGACCCGGGGAAGGAGAGCGGTTTCCAGAGACGCGTCCCGTTCTGGCACTTCTTCATGCCTGCGGAGGCGGCCAGGAGTCGTCTGAGGAATTCTGAGAGGTCTTGGAAGAAGGAGTACGACGAGGACGACTTCCATCTTGAAAGCTCCACAGAAGAGGAGAGAGAAGGAGCCCCAGCAGTGGGGTGCACAGCTGTCTCCTTTTCTACTTTGTCCTAAGCATCTGACACCCAGTAGGTGCCTTAGGAGTGATTGGCAGTGCAGTGGAGTGAGTATCCAGAGAATCCTTGCTGGTGCCATCTGTAGGGAAAAGTAGGCCACCTTGCATGCATCTCTGAAGTTCAAGTCTAACCACAGCCCTTCCAGAGCAGAACGGGTTCAGACCATAGCACTAGCAACAAGGTGAAGCTCTGCGGGCTCCCACCCCCAGCATCATACTTCAGGGAGAGCAAAACAAATTTTTTTAAAAAGCCTTGAGTATATCCTTCATTAAAATCCCGTTTTCAATGCCAAAAATGACATTTCTATTTATTAAACATTAAAAAAAAAAAAAACTCTGAAGGTTTTTATGGGGCTTAGGAAGGTAAACATCTCTATGGTATTCCAGATAGATTGCATTCCCAGATTTAGCTGCCAAAGTAACCAAGGGAATTAAATCCGAATCTGCCTAACAGTGTTTTTGGTTGACATACTGGCTAAGAGAACATTAAGAGGTGAGAAAGGGCAGACATTTCACTTTCCCATTTACTGTTGGAAGTGGAGCACCCATTAACACCATCGGTGTGTTTCCAGAATGCTTCTTTTCTTTTGTTTCTCCTTCCCTCTTGGGTCTTTTGGCAAATGAATGGCATCAGAAAAACCTTTCACAAAGCGCATCAGGCAGCCTAGGGTTAAAGTTGCTGCCTGAGTTGTGGAAGAGCCGGGGCCAGTGTGAGGATTCGCCAGGCTGCAACCGAGGGTAATGTCACTTTAAGACATGTGGTACTTTGGAGAGGAGGGATGTATTGAAACAGACTCCTGCTACTTACCGCGCGGTATAGCAGCTCTGCTCCTACATTTCCCTGCCTGACTCTGCCGGATGCACTGGCGTGGGGCCGGCTGGCTGACGACTGTACGCTGATCCCCGTCAGGACCCTGCTCATTATCTCACCGTATCTCACCCTCACTTCAGAGGGTCTCGGCAGGCAGAGGTGACGCCAGGAGATGATTTAAAGGTGAAGATGACAAGCTTTCCACCTCCCAGAGCCTGGCTCCTTTTCTGACAATACCCATGTCTTCTTTCCTGGGAAAATAGGATCGGAAGAGAAGAACAATTTTTTTTTGTTTGTTTTTTAAATTTCTGATTGAGAAGACTGTTCTGAAGCTCTTCCTTTTTAGCATCTCAAAATCGTGGCACAGATGGATCTTAAAAAGTGTTAGATCTTTCCAATGAACACTCATAGAGTGCTCTGCTCTTGGCTGGATTTTTTCAGGTAAGAAGCCTCTTTAAAGATTTAAGGTTTCAGAAAGCAGATTTGAAACATATTCAAACCCTGTGTAGAGAACTGTGCACGGCTGGATGCATTATCTGGGGAGACACTTATTAGCACGGAGACAAGCTCTCCCTAAGAGAGTGAGCCAGGAGATGGTTAGGCAGGAGCTTCGGAAGTAACACTGATAATTAAAGAAGTTAAATGGGAAAAGGGAAGAGTGGCAAATATCCGTTTTGAGTGCCGAAATCTATGTGGGTGAAGAAATGAGAAGGGGAACAGTCAATAGAGAACTATTAAGTTTGGATGGTGGTGGGATTTTTTTTCAAGTTCAGATTCATTCTCCTTGCCTTTCAGCAGCGATTTGGGAGCAGCGACTGTGTCCAGCTGTCACCCATGTTTTGTCTCCTGTCATGTTTGGGTATTGCGAAAAGGCCCCGGAGGTACTCATTTTAGGGTTTGCAGGAGAGGGTGTTGCCATGGGTTTCCACCAGGAGAATGCACCTGTGCTGCCTTGATAGTTCTGAAAACCATCAGGGGAAGTAGGTTGCTTACAAAAGTCAACAGTGGGCCGCGCACCTAATTGGAAAGTGAGTGGTCCATCCGAGTCACAGACCCGGCCTGGGTGGCACCGGGCTGTTGGAAATAACGTGTCCCTACTTTGCACTTAATTATACTGTCAGCGTTTATCTATCTATTGTAGTCCTCCAGCCTTCTCAGAGGCCACAGCTCTCTTCCTAAACCCACAAATTATCCTGTATTATGTGCAGGACATATGGGTGGAGTGTCTATTTTTGCTTTCTGAACATCGCAGTTTTTGAAAAAGTGCCAATTTAGAATAAAGAAGCCACACTGGGAGGTCACCAGCAGGTTTTCAACATGTATCTGAAATTCTCCGAGGGTATCATTTGACGGTGGAAGGGAAAGAGAGAAACGATCTTGGTCTCACAGCCTTTCTGCTTAAGAGAAAAGCATGTTGTTCTTGTAAAGCATGGATTCTTGCATAGAAAATGCCTCCTTTCACAGGCTGAATAAAGGCGATGCTTTAAGTTTGATTAATCTGGCAATATGAAATGCAGCATAAGGTGTTGTTTGAGAAATTGGACAATATGTAGCGCAGTTGAGCCTCGGTAGCTCCTGTGAGCCTCCTAGGTGCAGATACGACTGTCAAAGTTTCAGCGCCTGAGAAAAGGTATATGTTCATCCATAAATACATAACCACCTGTGTATGCATATTCATCAGCACTCTACAACAAATGCCACGGTGGAATCTTAGGAGGCAAAGAAATACTGTGAATTACGGTTTGCTCCAGGATAGAAGCATGGATCTTGCATCTGCAACTCATTCTGGCTGAAGACAATTCCTTCTGATTTTAAGTCCAGCCAGAAAGATCAGTTCTATCGGGAGATTACAACATGCCTCTGAGAAATGATTACTTAGTTTAGAAGACAGCATTGTGATTAAAAATTCATGACTGTAGAATTAAAAAAAAAAAAAAGAAAGAAAGAAAAAGAACCCACTCTTTCCTTTAAGGCTTATGTCAGACTTGCAATGAAGTTAGAATGAACAGGAGCCTGAGCTTTTCAATGCTGGGATGACGGTAGTTTTCAAATTGTTGTGTGAAACAGGATTGCTAGTTGGCATAGGATGCTTCCAACTGCCTAATTGGTAGTCAGAAACTTTATTTTTGTATTTTTTTGGCAATCCTTGGAGTTTTATTCTGTAGCATTTAAAAAAAAAATGTATGTAGGATCTTCTGGAAAAGGTTTCCCCACGGTCCCACCTCGTGGCCTGACCTCTGCTGGACGCTGATGCTAGCCAGCCAAGAAGCAAAGGAACATGACCTCCGAGACTCCCTGCCCTCACCAGTGGTCTTGCCTGGACCTGGGGCTTGCAGCAGTGCTGACCTCTCTTGCCGTGTCTTCTCTTTAGAGAATGGCCATGGTCTCTGCGATGTCCTGGGTCCTGTACTTGTGGATAAGTGCCTGTGCCATGCTGCTCTGCCATGGGTCCCTTCAGCACACCTTCCAGCAGCACCACCTACACAGACCAGGTAAGGGAGCTGCTCCTCAGCCCTCTGGTCCCGCCGCTGGGCCCCTCACAGGCGGGGAGTGCCAGGGACAGAATGGGCGCCGTGTGGGCAGCGGCATTCCAGAACATTCTGCTGGTTTGGTGCTCTGGGGGGAGAAGAGGGAACGGTGGTGCCTGGGAGGCATTTCTATTAATCTCTCAGAACAGGCGGATCTCCAAGTGACCCCAGCCCTGGCACACACCTCCACGGGTGGAAGCCATTTGCTTTTGGATGCTTTGGCCAATGGCAAAATATTCCACAAAAGGTGGAATAACTTTCCAGACTCCCAAGAGTCTTAGGGAAGCACAGTGTCACCTTTGCCCGTCTGTCCCTGGCGTGCTTCCTCACTGGGTGTAGATGCTACCGTCAATCCGTGTGTGGTGAAGGATTTTAGGGGGGGGGGTAGTCCCCAGACTAACTTCAGAAATGAGTTGTCAGTGAAAGAGAAACTGAAGAAAGAGAGATGTGCTCTTTCTCTTCGGGTTAAAGCGCCTCCTGTCCTTTCTCCTCCCCTGGGCTCCTCTGGTATGCTCCTGTGCTCCACTCTAGGCGTCCCCTCCTCCTTTGAGGCACCTCGGGAGGGAGGAGCCAGTTCCCTGTCCCCTGATTTTCTGGTTCATTCTCTGGCACTCTCCGTGCACAGTGTGTTTCCTGCTCTTCCCTGGCCCCCTCTACAGCCCGGGCTGCCCCCCTCAGTCCCTCCCAGTGCGCTCTCTTACCTTCCCTGCGCCCCCACCTTCACCCTCCGCGGCCGCCCTCTGGGGACCAGTTGCGCGCCCCAGTTCTGACCTCCGTGGGGACTGCTTCGGGCCCTCCACCCTCCCCAAATGTCCTCCACCCCCTCGCACGGCTTCCTTCCCCTGCTGCGGTCCAGCGGCTCGGCCCAGCTCTGCTGCGGCCTGGACGCCCCGGGGTTGGGGTACAGCCCTGCAGCAGCATCCACAGCTCCCCGCCAGCAGCTGCGCCCGCCCAGGGCTGGCGAGCAGGTGCAGGAGATGCTCAGCAGCACCAGGCTGCAGGCGGCGCCCGTGCTGCGGCTCGCGCTTCGGACCCGCCGGGAGGAGTTGCAGTGTCCAGAGCGGCCAGGCCGTCGGGAGCCAGGCGGGTGGCCGGTGCGGGGTCAGGGTCCGGCAGAGGGGCAGGCAGGCGGCTCCAGCTCCCCTCAGCCTGCCTTGCTGCTCTGATTCCGGCGCCCTGGTCCAGCCCCAGGCAGAACCGCTGACCCTGGAGCTTGGGTGTCCAGGTGGAAGTAACGTCCCTTAATCACGAATCTTCCCCGGGCAGAAAATGCTTTGACTTGTGACAGGGTCGTGCACAGAACTCGGGGAATCTGCCTTCATGGCCACACTAACCGAAAGGATTCCCGAGAGACAAGGCGTGGGAAGGGTTCATTCCAACTGGGTTTCATGTTCTGCAAGTGGCTGTGACCCCCACCTCCTGGACCCCCACCCACTTTGCCTTGGAGACAGAAGTTCACAGGGGCTGGGTGACTGGACTCAGAACCAATGGCTGCAATTCCAACGGGAGTCAGTCCATCTGATTTCTGCCCAGAGACCTGGGACCACGGGAGGGGAACGCATGGAATGGCCTCTTCAAGGAGGTGAATAATACAATATTCATGATATGCCTATGCATGGGCCTCTTGGAGTGTTCAGCCCATCCTGGGAGGTGGCACTTGGACAGGGGACAGCAGAGCTCAGGACTGGCTGCCATCTCTGTCACTTAACATGAGTGAGGTGACCTTGGGCAATTGACTTTTTTCTCTGAGCTCATTTCCCATCTGGAGATACGTGGAGGATGTAAATACGATGACTTCCCAGAAACCCCTTTGTAAACTGTAAAGCTCTTCCTAAGTGTCGGTCATTACTGGCATCCCTCTTGGCAGACAACCACCTGCGAGCCAGGGGTGCTGAATGGGCACATAGCTAAGAGTGCACCAAGCTA
Source organism: Urocitellus parryii (assembly GCF_045843805.1). NCBI lineage: Eukaryota > Metazoa > Chordata > Mammalia > Rodentia > Sciuridae > Urocitellus > Urocitellus parryii. The sequence goes on from NC_135546.1 coordinate 718,954, forward strand.
GGACCCCCTCCCTAAAGGGTTGTGGCTCCCTGGTAGTGCACTCATCTGCATGTGTGAGGCACTCGGTTTGATCCATAATAAAGGTATTCTGTCCATCTACAATTAAAAAATATATTTTTTTAAAAGTCTGGTTTTTTTCTTTTTCTTTTTTTTTTAAATCACATGAAACATGGCTACAACATAACCACCAAATACTGTTTATCTTTATGCACTGTGTAATCATAGACATGGTACAGTTTACCATGAGCACTCGTATTGTTTATTACCAATCAGTTAGCGTACAGGTTTGTTTTTCTCTCTCTTTTTTTTCATAGCAGTTTAAGGCTATTATGTGTAGCAGAAAACTCTTGTCTTTAGGATTTCTTTTGTTTTTTTAAAGAGAGAGAGAGAGAGAGAGAGAGAGAGAGAGAGAGAGAGAGAGAGAGAATTTTAATATTTATTTTTAGTTCTCGGCAGACACACATCTTTGTTTTTTGTATGTGGTGCTGAGGATGGAACCCGGGCCGCATGCATGCCAGGTGAGCGCGCTACTGCTTGAGCCACATCCCCAGCCCCTGTCTTTAGGATTTCTATTAAAACATCATATCTGTTATGTGAGAAGTACAGGTGGGGTTCTGTGATGAAATTAAGCCCAGTGCTTGTTTTCCCATTCTCTGCCCTTGAATCTGTGTGTTACCAACCAGCATGGAAGAGCTGGCCGTCAGATACCCAGGAATCTGCAGCACTAGAGCCAGGGCCAAACCCACGTGCTGACATTGGGAGACCCATCTCAGCTTCACTGTAGAAATGAAGAAATTATAAAGACCCGTTTTTAGATGCAGAGATTAAAATGATATTAAACTGCAAGTCCAGTGGTTCTACAAAATATGATTATTCAACTTTCCTGGGTTTTCAACAATAGCTCCAAAGATTAAAGTAATAGATCTTGGTCCGAGCAATATTCTAGATTATTTCAGTCTCTTTAATACAGTCTTCTGTTTTGATTTTAAGAATACGAATAGGCTTTTTTTGGGGGGTGAGCATGGTGACGTTTTCCTTGGTGGGTCTTAAATCTTCAAGGACGGTAATGAAATGTGTATGAAAACAAGAAAGAAATCGGGGCCAGTCATCTGCGACAACCCACCCCTAAATGAGCAAATAAATAAATAAATAGCTGGATAAATGAGCAAGAAGGAAAAACATAATCTCATTTTCTCAAATCGGTTAAAACAAGTGACATGATGAGAAAGAACGAGGCACCGGCCGTGCCCGGGTCTGCTGCATTTGCCTAAGCTTGAAAAATCGCCTCTTCATGAAGCAGGCGCAGGCGGACTCCGCGTGCATACCAAGTATCCGAGGAATGTGCAAAATGACAAATCTTTCACTCGCGCCCGAGCCAGCCGAGGGGGAGAGGGGGCTGCACGGCCGCCCTCACCTGGGAGGAATGGCTGCCCCCTCCCAGCCTCCCACAGGCGGCTTCCCGTCCCCTCCTCACGGGAGATTGATGGCGCTCCCACCGCACGCAGCCAATTTCAGTCTCCAGAAATAATGGGCCGCGCTGACAGAGGAGTGCAAGTGGACGCCTCGTGCCCCTCCTGTGTGTGCTGCACCTGGAAGGCACAGCCGGCCAGGGTCCTTTAGGGGAAATGGTGAGAGGCCTGGGCCAATTTCTGCTGTCATCCCATGGAACTGGGACCCTGTTTGTGTGAGGCCGTGAATTTGTGATCTGTCTTCTCGGTGCGGTGGGTTTGTACACAAACAGAATGAGGATGTGTTAACTAGAAAGCTGACGGGTTTTAATGGATTCGCCCGCAGTCTCTAAGCCCTTCCTATTTTTCATATTTATGGTATTAGGAATGCGTCATTTGTTTTCACTTAACGCACTAGTTAAGGAAGATTAAAACAGTCAATCAAATGAAAGTGAATTTCAAAATTATAAATGAGTCAAAAGGGCTGTAGATTAACAGATTTCGTAATTTCAGTGATTTAACGTTGGGCCAGATCCGGTTGTTGTTTGGGGAATGATGTAGGTGGTCAGGTAACCTGAAGGGTGTTTGTGCCTGGTGTTTTCCACGGTGATGCTCTCAGGAGGACACGGCACTCTGTGTGAAAACTCAGAGTTGTGTTTGTGTTGTGGCAGGTAATTAGAGCTGGCAGCTTCAGCTTTGCGTGCTCACCCGCGTGTGTGTGCGTAACAGGTGTGAAGGGATGAATGGCGTGCCAAACGTAGCCTTCTAATTTGAGGTTAGCTTCTCCTCCTTATGGAGGTATGAGTTATGGCAGCAGCTTTAATGGTGACTTAGATTTAGGTGTGTGGGTAGATGTGTAGGGGGTGGCCTTAAAACTTAATAAAATAGGGATCATCTCAAAATTCTTCGGCAAGAAGAGGTTCTTTGGTGATTTAAGATTGTGTAGATAAATTACAGGAGACAAGGAGTCATAAGTATATAATGAATCACTGATTCTTGAGTCATTGCTATTTTATTGACAGGAGTGTGTGGAATTGATATAAAGAAAGACTACCCTAAATAGAATCATCTATGTAATTTATACTCGACAGGATTTAAGGCTACATTAAACAAACTGTGTGTGTGAGAAGTATTCATTGAGGACTTAATTTATTACATACTGAACGTCACCATCCATTTTAATGTATGGCATGTTTGTTAAATTATTCGAAAGCATTCTTATATTCTTTATACTTAGTTTTACCTTGCTATTAAAAATTGCTTTCTACAAAGCTACTTAAGGAATATGCATTAGAATACCAAGATACATTACAATAAAGGGCTGGTCTTGTAATTTTAACATAAAAGGAAGAGTGGACATACCAGTGGTACATACTGGCTTTTTAAGAATGCCTCCCAGAGCAGGTGGCTAAGCGTAGTGAATGGGTCGGAGGATTAGAGCAGACAGGCTGTTATCTGGTGTAAGCTGGTGTAGTGATAATCCATTGATCCTCTGATTGATGATATTGACCTCCTCCTAGAGTCAGAACTCAGCTATGGACATTTGCTAAAACCCCCAAACATCGAAACCAAGTAGAGAGGCAAATCAACATTTCTTATCAATCCTGTGAATGTACCAGAAACTGTACCATACTGCACCCATGATTACTGACTTGACCTCAAGCCTACAGCTTCAGTTCACAGTTAAGAAAAACAGCTGTTATACCACACTGCAAACAAAGACATCAAGAATTAGCACAAATGAATGCTCATGTTCAGTTGCTAATTTCTTAAAATTCGTTTGAGATGATAATTTGAGCTCATTTTTAAAATTCTTTCCATTTTATGCCTTGTGTGAAAACCTCAGAGTTCAAGTACGTCCACACAGGTGAACCATTTTTTTGAAAATCATTTGGTACTGTCTCTCAACGTGTGAAATGGGTAAGCCTCTACACACATTTCTATCTCCAGAAGGCTACTACCAAGATTACTGGATGAGTGTGAGAGGATGTATACTTGTTAAGGTTCAGTCATTGCAATGATGGTTTTAATTGCAAAAAAAAAAAATAAGAGAAAGTTTCACCTCCATCAAACTCCTATTGGTAAAGGGAATCGTGGCGCATCTCCACTGTTGTCGCCACTGCACAGGCCGAGATGTGCGTATGTGTGCTGACGTGGAGAAACACCCAGGATGTCTCACTGAGCGAAGAAAACAGGGAACAGAGTACACTGTGGAGAATGATTTTAGAAGAAAAAAAATCATACTTGTGCATGCACAAAACAAATGTCAGACTGGAAGGGGACAGTGTGTTCGTGGACTGGCTACCTCCAGGGCAAGGCTGGAATGGTTACACTTTGACTCCCTGTAATTCTGCATTTTTTTTTTTTTGATTCATGATCGGCATTAACGTCTTTTGCTTTTTAATGAAAAGCTGAACATGTTAGGCATAAAGAGTTTTCATGGTAAAATTAGAAATATGCCAAACGGTATTTCTAGTTAAAGAATCGATAAGGGGGCATCGGTAAGACAATTCTGGGAGGCGCTTTTCCTCCTTGGAGCCTTGATGTAGTGAGATGTCTAGGCCGGCTTCCTTGAGTTGTGCTTCCTGGACCCTGGGCCCTGAGATGCCCCAGGGATCAGCGTTGGTGGGCTGCCGGGGAAGCTCTTGTGCACTGGGTGTCCTGCTCTTAGAGACTGGCGGCACCCACGCCTTCTGGAAGGATCTGCGGTTGAGAGGTCTGGTTTTGTACCATGAAGATTTTCCAGACTTTTCTTTGTTTAAATTTAGATTTCAGCATCTACAGCATCTATTCAAATCACGGGCATTGAGAAGGGTTTGTCAAGGCAATTCTGGAATCTGGTGCAATTCGCCCTTCTTCTTTTCCCCACCGAGGGACTTAGCATACAGTGGGTGCTCAGGAAGCACTTTCAGTCATTAGGGGAGGGGTCTTCAACTCTCCCTTTGGTGCTACCACTTGAGTGTGAGTGAGTGGGTGTGTAAGTGTAAGATGAGATGCGTATGTGTCTGTGTGTGTTTGCGATTCATTGACCTCTCGATGCAGAGTCGTGTGACAGAACGTTACTAATTACTTCCAAGCGTAGTCAGACATTAAGTCCCTCTGACTGCTAGTCACAGGACGGGCACTGCCCCATCACCGTCGAGTTGAAAAACACTGGTGTTGAGAGACCCAAGAGGAAACTTCCCTTAGTAAATGGGACGGTTCTTTTACTTTCCAAGTCTTTGGAGAGCAAGAGAAAAATCCAGAGAGGATGTAACGGCAGATGAGCAGGTTTTTTTCTTTCTTTCTTTAGGGTAAAGAGAAAATGAATGATTTCATTAATGGTTGGTATGAATTAATTAAATTCCCAAAGAAAATGTCCTCCAAGCACACGGGAAGCTCCCTTGGCCCATCGTTTCTTTCTCCTTCCTGAAATGAAGTCCTAGAGAAAGGAAAGAGGAGGGCTGGACTCGGAGAGGTTTTCCTGATGCAGATCCCTGCTTGGTGCAGGGAAGGGTCAGACCAGGGGCCGCCCTGAGGGGTCCACAGGAGGGAAGGCTGCCCCCCACCCTCAGGGACGCTCTTCTGGGCATGCCCCTCCTGGCAGCCAGCTCCGGGGCACCCTGGTTGACCTTCCCTGCTACCGTGGCTCCGCGTCACTCAGTAAGGAGCCCCAGCCTGTGGGGTGGGCCAGCGTCCCAAGAGTGGGCCGACGGAGTCACGGGCTTCCAGGGAAGATGTCACCTCCCCGATTAGCGGAACCACTCCCAGCGGGGAAAGTCTTCCTGCTGAGACTCCCCTCAGCGGGCACGCTTCCCACTGAGTCAGCCCAGGAAGGTGAAATTCAGGAAGTAGGTGCTCAGAGACTAGAACCTCCTCCCCTCCCACATTCAAACACTGGTGGGAAGGGACCACGTCGCCTCCTGTGATGTCATACGAGGAGGAACCGGTGTGGGAGTGGGAGGCTGCAGATCTCCCCCAGCTGGGGGAGCAGGGCTGGGGGGCTGTTCCTGGGCTCCTTCCTGCCTTCTGTTAGCTGATGAGGTTCTGACTGCTCCAACTTGTTCATCTGACCCATTTGGAGCAGTGGGACTGAGCATGGAATGACCTTTGTGATTTAAAGGAGCCTGGGGCTGAGACCACTGGACAGTTTTCCGGGTGGTTTCCTAGGTGCAAGGCAAGGCCTTCAGGGCAACAGGAAGGAGCAAGCCCGGGGGCCTGGCACTGGGAAATGCTGCGCGTGGGGCCCCTGAGATGGGCCCGGGCGAGCCAACCACAGACATTCCAAGGCAGGCCAGAAACGTACGCGGATGTGTCACTTCCTCACCTGGTAAGAGTCAGGTGGGCCAGACTGACACTAAGGGCTCTCCTACCTGCAGACCGTCAAGGTACAGCCTCAGCCAAGGCTGTCTCCCACGCCTGCCTCTCGTGGTCCCTGGTGAGTGCGCTGAACAGGTAGTGGGCCCAGAAGACACGCCCCGGGCCCACCTTCTCAGCCTGCCCTCCTGCCGTGGCGCTCCGGTCCTACCTAGGAATGTCCCACAGGATGGAGCACCGCGCGGCTTAGCCCTCACAGCCCCCAGTGCTTTGCCGGGCCTTCCAGAAGCAGAGGTTTCGCCCGGTGAAGCCAGCCTGGTGATCAGAGGTCTCATGTGAATCTCAGCTAAAAATCAATTAATTTTATTTTAGATTAAGGTTTGGGAGAAATAGTAATCAGTCAGTGTAATAAAACAGAGATAAGCACCAGGCAGCACAGCAATGCCTGTATAAAACTCTTAATTTAATCTTTTATTAAAGTTCTCAAACCCAGCTTGTAGCCCACTGGTGGGTTATAAATCTGTCTTGCAACCCGAGCTTTCTTCTTTGTTCTTTGGGGCAAATGATTCACGATTTCATGTTCGTTAATTTGGTGTAAGAATAAAGACAACTTATTAGTAAACCAAGTTATCATTCTGCTAGAAAATGACCCATCACAAGGGTTCACTGAGCTTTCTCGACTTCGTGTTGAACCAGGAAAGCTGGCTGTTAGCTCTTGGAAACACTGCAAATAATTAGGATCCATCCAATTTCAGGAAGGATAATGCGTCATCCGTGTATCGTGAGTGTTGTCTCAAGTTGCTAATGATTTTCAATTGCTGTGGTCTTTGCTTTTTAATTATAAATTAATGTTGGTTTGGTGAGTTTCCTCATTATCAATTAGGTCTTCTCGGGTGAACTATGTACTAGAGGTGATGCATATTGGCACATTCTGCACTTAAATTTTCAAAATTTTTTGTTTGATTTTTTTTTTCCGGACAACTAGATGATTTGGTCAGCTTTTCTTAAATGCAACTAAATACCTGACAGGAGCAATGTAGAGGGAGGAAAAGTTTTAGAGGTCTGAGTCCATCGATGGCCAGCTCCATCTCTCGGGCCTGAGGTGAGGCAGACATCATGTCAGAAAGGGCATGGAGGAGTCAGCAGCTCAGGACGTTGACGATGAGGAAGCCGAGAGAGAGAACTCTTCTCTCCAGAGACAGAATAGACACCCTAAAGGCATGCCCCCCAGTGACCCACCTCTTGTAGCCATACTGTACCCTTGAAGTTACCACCCAGGTCCTCACATCAGTGGATCAATCCACCTGTTAGGTCACAGCTCCTATGACGGAATCATACTCACCCCTGAACATGCCTGCGTTTTCTCACACATGGACTTTTGGCGGGTGCCTCATATCTAAACCACAGCAGGAGAATCTCACTCATTCCTGAATGGCAAAGGTAGACTCAGAGATGGTTAAGGCACATTCTTACGGCTGACCGACGTGTCTGTCACCACTGTACAATGTGCTGTGTGGCAGCCCTTATATGGCAACAGCATTCATTCTCTGCCTGTGAACCCCCACAGCATTCTCTCGTGATAGGTGACATTTAAAAATTTTTATATTCCTAGGGGAATCATTTTATAACCCAGGAACCTGTCAGTTGGCTCATCATGTCTGGTAGAAATAATTAGTGATTGATAAATACTTCTTTCTCAGAATTCGTCATCTGGGAATTTCCCGCCGGGAAGCAGGAACAGGTGGGAACTAGATGTTCCACCTCTTCTGGGCACTGTGGTCAGGGGGTTTGAAAACCATTTCTGTTCAGAAATTCTGTTTGGAGACTGGTCTTCATGGAACTCAGAATTTAAAAAGCAGATACTGTAGTGAAAAAAAATCAGTAACTCAAGCCCCTTTTTGGAAATAAAACGATGAAGATGTGAACGTGCCATTTGGAAGTTTCCCGGATGAAGTCTTTGAATTGGTTTGGTAGCTTCTCACGGCTCCTCGTCTGCAGGAAGTGCAGGGCTCCCCATCCTGGGGAGATGTCTGGGAACCAGGTCACTGGGTGAACATTGGTAGGGTGACACTTTTGACAGCTGCTCCCAGGATTGTCTAGCGGGAAGGGCAAATTTAGGGTGTGCGTGTTGCCAGCCCCTACTTCCATCCTTCTCAGGCCCACGTGATCTATAACAGTGGTCTTTCCTGCAGGGCCTGGATGAGATCTTGGAGTCTTCCCTGTCCTCTCCACACTGTCTATCACATGATCGACATGGGCGTGCAGGTGTCGAGCCGTAGACCATCCCTGATGAGGGTCAATCGGCTGAGCATCTTCAGAGTTCCTCTTTATCCAAAAAATAAAAAAAATAAAAAAATAAAGGTGGTGGAGAAGCATTCCACAATACCCTTTTTATTTAAACAAGAAATGAACACCATTTTAATTAAATCCCGTTGAAGTGGAAAGCGTCACCCATTTGCGGTAGCTACCTTTGTTTTCATAGTGGTTTCAGACAATTCTGACTGCTGAGAGCTGCAAGACTTATTTTTTTTTCCCCAGGAAATGTTGACTCCTTCCCCGTTCCTCTCTGACTCCACACCTGAGTGCGAACCTGCTTGTGATATAGGCAGTAACTGAGCGGCATGTGGGTGATCTTAAAACAGAGAGCAGTTCATTCTGAACAGAGATCACAACTCTGGACGCCCTCGTGAAGTGGGTGATCTTGTGTGGGGTTTTGAAGCCTGGTGAGGAGGTCGACTGGTGGGAAGAGGTCAGGGGTCCCCTGGGTTGCCAGGGGAGCAGAACAAGTCCAGACTGGAGACAGGCCAGTGGCCCAGGATGACCAGAGGTCCTGCCCCAGTTAAAACACATTTTGTATCAGTCCAATTAAAGCAAAAGCAAGATTTATTTTCCTACTTACTGCTTCCCCATGTGAAGGCTGCCTTATCAGTGCCCAGAGGTGATGATAGATGGAGAACTAGGTGAGACAGAGGGGAAGCGCCCAGTGTCACAAAGAAGATCAACTCCGTTAATTACCAGAGAAGCAGCCGCCTGGCTCCAGCCAGACTCGGAGCCCCAGGACTTTCTCACCTCTGCATTATTATCCTTGTGCCCTAAAAGATGAGCTATGTAGCTAGTGTTGATTTTAAGTCACTGGCTCTCCTATTAAAGGAAGCTCTGTATCTTTAACTCAAAGCCCAAGGAGAATAATTTTTAAAAATACAACACATTTAATACTTGGTATTTAACAAATGTTTATTGACCACTCCTAGGTGCAGAGAATCATGCTTCCCCAGAAGTAATAAACATGTATTTTGTAACACTGGGTAACACTGAGTTCTGAGATCCCCACCAGATTATAGCTCTGTGAAGGGAGAGGCTTGGCCGTCTCCCATGCCAGGAACAGAGTCAGACACGGAGGACGGGCAAATGCTTGCTGAATGAACGAGTGGGTGGTACTGGACATCTAAAATCCTTGCCGTAGCCTCGTGAGGTGGGACGTCTTCCCATCCTACCAACCAGGAGAAACCCTCAAGGAACAAGTGACCTGGGTCATTCATGGCCATCCATCCGGCAGGAGAGGGCCACCTGGGGACTTCTGTGGCCTCTGAATAGTGGTTGGGGTCCCTCAGGGCCTGCTGTGAGGCCCCTCCTCCTTCCTGGGCTAGGACAGCATCTGCAGGGCAGTGCTCTGTGGCCACTCCTGCTGCCCCCTGGCACGGGCACAGTGTGGGTGCTCATGGGGAAGGTGGGCAGGAAGCGCTGGCCATCTGTGGACTCTGTGGGCTGTTCCTTGCACCTGGACAAGTTCTGCCTGCAGGGATCTCAGCCAGGCATCTTGATGGATGGAAACCACCCAGTGCCTGCTATGTGGAGGGCCACCACACTGCGGCTGCCGGGCAGGCCTGTCCTTCGGCGTTTTGTGTGGTCTGCAGCATGCCGGGCGGGGGAGTTATGGCAGAGTCATGCCCTGGTCTTCCTCTGCTTGTGCACACAGGCCTGGCTGGGAGTGCGCTTTCTCTCCTTTACTCCTGGACAGCACTCCGTCTGCAAGTACCTTGAATAGGCCTCCAGTTTCCAAGTTGCTTCCTCCCTCCCTCCCTCCCTTCAGACTTGGGAGCGCCTTTTGTGCTCCATACCAGGAAGTAGCAGCACAGGGTAAATCTGCATTTATCAGATTGGCTCTCAGTTCAGATTTTTCTGCTATACTTAAAATTGGAGTTATAAATCATTCACAGCGGAAAAGAATTCTCTCCAACTACAGTTTGGCTTTTTTTGATAAGATTTTTTGGCATTTATCATGTTGAGACTTTATAAATTATGTAGAATATTGTAAAGTGGGCTGACCTTTCCTGGTAAGTGATTTGATCATTGGCCGCAGCGTCTTTTTGCTGAAATATTGAATTTGCTGTCTTTCAAATAAAACTCGCCAGGCCTACAGCCCAATAACATGTTGTAGGAACTGCTTGTGTAATCAGACCAGAAATCTTCCTTTCCACTTCCTGTCACTGTCCAGATAAATACCTTCCTCTGTTCTGGAAGTGGCCCCTGGCCGGGGATGGCGGTCTCCGGGCTCATAGCCCTTCCTCCCGCAGTGATGCCGTCACAGGCAGTGCGAGCGGTTACAGCCTGTTGTGTGAACCCAGCTCAACCTCTGAATCCTTCCAAGCCTAGCCCTGCAGGCCCTGAGTTAAGAAGCAGGACAGGGATGGCTTCAAGACAATCACAGATATGTGGAAGCTAATTCACAATAAGTGGTGGTGGGGGGCACTACGGAAGAACAGAGTCACCTTAGATCAGGTGGAGGGGAGTCGAGGAGGGGAGGCGATAGGGAATAGGAAGGACAGTAGAATGAAACAAGACATTGTTACCTTATGTACATACACGGCGCATGGCTCTTCTGCTACGTGTACAATCAGAAAAATGAGAAATCATACCCCATTTATGTCTATCAAAGTGCATAAGTGCATTCTACTGTTATGTGTAACTAAAACAAAGAAAAAAGACTTTAAAAATAACCATAAAAATCTCTTTTAAAAAATCAAACACCCCTCCCCCAAGAACTGCCAGCTCCCGACACCTGCTCTACACACATTCTGTACACACGGGCTCACCGGTCTCCTTGTGAGATGAAACATAAGGTCTCTTCCTGATCTGGGCTGTCCATCCAACTGGACCATACTGTCCACTTAAAACGTAGTGGTTTAAACAGTAAGGCAGGCAATGCCGAGGACGGGGATGGCTCCCGAGCGGGGCAAACACCCCGTAGGCTTGGCATCTGCTTGCATCTTGGGAACTGGGTCACGGGTTGGTCTGGGCCTAGGAGACTTGAGGCTGGCCGCTCTCAGCCTGAGCAGTCCATGGGGAAGGAGCAGCGGGGTGTAACAGACAACCCAGAGACCACACCTCCCCCTGTCATTGTAGTCCTTACTAGTGCAAGGTGTGCGTGAGTCAGTGCAAGTCTCCTGCTCCACCCGTGAAATAAGGTTCCCATGTCTAAATTCCCTACCGTCGAGACTCCGGGAAGAGAGTAGACCTGGGTGCCATAGCAGGTGGACACAGGTGGCCCCTTTGTGTTGCTTACCTTGTTATTGTAAACACTTACGTGGATGTCAGAGCTCAGACCAAACAGGGGACTGCTTGGTTCGGACACAGGCACCTTCTATCTCATGGTATTGAAAGGGTGCACGCGGAAATTTTACAACCTGAACTTAGCTACTCAGTTGTGATCACAACCAAGTCTCTGAGCAGGTGGCCCTGGCGTGTCCTCTAGGTACAGTTGTCACTGAGGGCACTGTTCAGAGGCTGGTGGTGGAGAAGCCTGACGAGTGGACTCCAACACCTAACCACCAACTCTCCGGTCCCAGGGTCAGCACTGCTGTGCTGTGGCTCTCGGGTGGGACTGTGACCCTATTAGGAGTTCATGAAAAAGGCTCCTGCCCTCTGACATTTATACCGTGAATTGTAGTTTCTCACGCGCTGTACCATTTTATTATTTTTCTCTGTTGAACCCAGTGCCTCAAGTGTGCTGAGCCTGCTCTCTACTACTAAGATACACCCTCCGCCCCCTTTTTTATTAATTGTTTTGTAATTAAAATAAATATTCTACTATGCCTTCATCATAGGACCAGCTCCTAAGAAGCCCAGGCCCATGTTGATAAACAGAACTGTATGTGGATGTCCCTGGGATCCGTCCCGGGGCACCGCCTGTCTTCTGTGTACCCTGTATCCCTACTCTGAGTATAGGATGTTGTCTTTGCGTAGTAAGAACTGTAAGTAACACGGTGTGTCATGCTTGGGCCTGAGCAGAGTGGTCCACTTCGGTGGTCCGCTCTCGTGCCTTAAGACTCCAGGGCACTGTGCCAGCCTGAGACAAGGACTGTTCCAGCCGCTGGTTGAAGACATCACAGGTGACATGTGTTGGCTGATAGTGTTTCAAGTCTCCCAAGAACTGTACCCAGCCAGCACTGGCTCTCACCAAAGAGGTCCAAAGCCTGGCAGGAGCCTGGCCGAGTTCTTTGATAAAACTTTATCATCTCTTTTTAACTGTCCTCATTAACATACTTCAAAAATGCTGTTAAGTATTTCTGGCAAGAAGAGCAAGTGAGTAATTCTACAGTAGTGTAAAGGATTTATTAATTATAATCTTTTCATGAGTCTATTTATATTCAATTGTGACATTAATAGGTTGCCAAAACAAACTAGAGCTAATTGTATTTAATTAAATTGTTGCAAACAAGTAAGGGTGGTTTATGACCACTGAAAGCAGAAAGCCCTATTGATGTCCTTATGCGAACAGGATTTGGTGGAAAGTTCCTTCTGCTAGCTATGGCATCATTCATCAGCAAAAAGCAATACAAAAATGCTAATTAGGGAAAGCTGGATCCTGAGGGAGCTTCTGGAAGTGCAAGCTCCCATAGTATTTGTAGTTGCACATCCAGTGTCAGGTCAGTGAGGTTCCTGGGGGGGCGGTTCCTGGTGGGGGTCCTGCGGCAGGGCAGACATCCCTGTCTCCTTCCAGCCTGCCGGGAGCTGCAAGACCTCCATCTTCCCTCCCTCCCACCTTCCTCCCTCCCTCCTTTCATTCCTCCCTCCCTCTCTCCTTCCTTCCTTGATCCTCCCTTCCTCTCTCCTTCCTTCTTCCTTCCTTCCTTCCTTTCTTCATTCTTCCGTCCCTCACTCTGTCCCTTCCTCCCTCCCTTCCTCCCTCCCTCCCTTTCTCCCTCCCTCCCTCTATTCTTCCTCCCTCCCTCCTTCTGTTCTTCCTTCCCTCTCTCCCTCCCTTCCTTCTCTTTCCTTCCTTCCTTGATTGCTCCCTCCCTCTCTCCCTCCTTTCCTCTCTCCCCTCCCTCCCTCCTTTCCTCTGCCTTTCCTTCCCTCCCTCCCTTCCTCTGCCCCTCTCTCCCTCCCTCCCTCCCTCCTGTCCTCTGCCCCTCCCTCTGCCCCTCCCTCCTTTCCTCTGCCCCTCCCTCCTCCCTCCCTCCCTCCCTCCCTTCCTCTGCCCCTTCCTCTGCCCCTCCTCCCTCCCTCCCTCCCTCCCTTCCTCTGCCCCTCCCTCCCTCCCTCCCTCCCTCCTGTCCTCTGCCCCTCCCTCCTTCCCTCCCTCCCTTCCTCTGCCCCTCCCTCTGCCCCTCCCTCCCTCCCTTCCTCTGCCCCTCCCTCTGCCCCTCCCTCCCTCCTGTCCTCTGCCCCTCCCTCCTCCCTCCCTCCCTCCTTTCCTCTGCCCCTCCCTCCTTCCCTCCCTCCCTTCCTCTGCCCCTCCTCCCTCCTTCCCTCCCTCCTGTCCTCTGCCCCTCCCTCCTTCCCTCCCTCCCTTCCTCTGCCCCTCCTCCCTCCTTCCCTCCCTCCTGTCCTCTGCCCCTCCCTCCTTCCCTCCCTCCTTTCCTCTGCCCCTCCTCCCTCCTTCCCTCCCTCCTGTCCTCTTCCCCTCCCTCCCTCCCTCCCTCCTTTCCTCTGCCCCTCCCTCCCTCCCTCCCTCCCTCCTGTCCTCTGCCCCTCCCTCCTTCCCTCCCTCCCTTCCTCTGCCCCTCCTCCCTCCTTCCCTCCCTCCTGTCCTCTGCCCCTCCCTCCCTCCCTCCCTTCCTCTGCCCCTCCCTCCCTCCCTCCCTCCCTCCTGTCCTCTGCCCCTCCCTCCTCCCTCCCTCCCTCCCTTCCTCTGCCCCTCCCTCTGCCCCTCCCTCCCTCCCTTCCTCTGCCCCTCCCTCTGCCCCTCCCTCCCTCCTGTCCTCTGCCCCTCCCTCCTCCCTCCCTCCCTCCTTTCCTCTGCCCCTCCCTCCTTCCCTCCCTCCTTTCCTCTGCCCCTCCTCCCTCCCTCCCTCCCTCCTTCCCTCCCTCCCTTCCTCTGCCCCCCCCTCCTCCCTCCCTCCCTCCTTTCCTCTGCCCCTCCCTCCTTCCCTCCCTCCTTTCCTCTGCCCCTCCCTCCTTCCCTCCCTCCTTTCCTCTGCCCCTCCTCCCTCCCTCCCTCCCTCCTGTCCTCTGCCCCTCCCTCCCTCCCTCCCTCCTGTCCTCTGCCCCCCCTCCCTCCCTCCTTTCCTCTGCCCCTCCCTCCTTCCCTCCCTCCTTTCCTCTGCCCCTCCCTCCTTCCCTCCCTCCTTTCCTCTGCCCCTCCCTCCTTCCCTCCCTCCTTTCCTCTGCCCCTCCTCCCTCCTTCCCTCCCTCCTTTCCTCTGCCCCTCCCTCCCTCCTTCCCTCCCTCCCTCCCTCTGCCCCTCCCTCTGCCCCTCCCTCCCTCCTGTCCTCTGCCCCTCCCCCACTCCTTCCCTCCCTCCTGTCCTCTGCCCCTCCTCCCTCCCTCCCTCCCTCCTGTCCTCTGCCCCTCCCTCTGCCCCTCCCTCCCTCCTTTCCTCTGCCCCTCCCTCTGCCCCTCCTCCCTCCTTCCCTCCCTCCTGTCCTCTGCCCCTCCCTCCCTCCTTTCCTCTGCCCTCCCTCCCTCCTTCCCTCCCTCCTGTCCTCTGCCCCTCCCTCCCTCCCTCCCTCCTGTCCTCTGCCCCTCCCTCCCTCCCTCCCTCCTGTCCTCTGCCCCTCCCTCCTCCCTCCCTCCCTCCTTTCCTCTGCCCCTCCCTCCTTCCCTCCCTCCTTTCCTCTGCCCCTCCTCCCTCCCTCCCTCCCTCCTGTCCTCTGCCCCTCCCTCTCTCCTTCCCTCCCTCCTTTCCTCTGCCCTCCCTCCCTCTCTTCCTTCATGGGTTGGGTGGGAGGAAGTGTCTCAGATCCGGGTTGCGCCTTCCAGGAAAACAAAGCCTAAGACAAGACCTTGAGAGGTAGGAGTGGGCCCTCCCAAGAGTAAGTGAGGGGTTCAGATCAGGACGGATTCTCAAGAAGAAAGTGGGGTTCCCGTGGGTTAGGAGGCAGAAGGGAAGTTACGTTGGGCACATCAGGAGGTGAGGGAGGAGGTTCTGGTTTGTCAAGGAGCAGAGCTCGCCATGCTTCCAGACAGCAGGAGGCAGAACAGAGGCAGAGTTTAGAAGAGCAAGAGGGAGCTAGTGCCCTGTCCCTTGAGGTCAGAGACCTTGGGGCACCTTACGTGGACTTAGTGAGCACCTGCTGTGTGCCTGGCCTGTGCCGAGCACCTGTCCTTAGTCCTCACACTCGACCACTTCGCATACTCCTCTCGTCCTCTTTCCACCAGTGAGAGCCTGGGCCCAGAGGGGCTCAGCGGCCTGCCCACAGTGTGCTGCGGCTGGTGAGCGGTGACGTGGATCTGAACGGGGGAGCCTGGCCCCAGACCCCGTGTGCAGGTGACGGCAGGAGAGAGGGTGCCATTGACTTAGGTGGACAGTGACGGGAAGGAAACAGGAGACAGGACAGGACAGGTGACACCATGGTACCGTAACCCAACACGTGGTCTTGACAGCTTCACAGGACACCGGCGCGTTCCCTGCCCGTGTGGCTCTGCTCAGGTTGGCTGCAGGCTGTGCCGCATGCCCGCGCCCTTCAGCCCAGACTTCAACGCAGCGGCTGCCTGAACCACCAGGTCCAGCCAGGCAGCAGAGTTCTGGAGGGTCCGACTCCAGCAGACGGTGCTGCGGCCTGGTGGGATCCCAGGTCACCTCTGCTCGGCACTCACTGCCAGTCCTGTCACGGGGCCCTAGTGTGCAATGTACCGTGTCCCCAGAAGGTGAGAGGCGTCTGGTGAGCAGCGTTCACGAAGGCGTTAAGACGGCCCCGAGGTCCAGGGGCAGACCCTCTCCACAGCAGGCCGCCATTCTTAGACGCCCTGGCCTGCACATCTGTTCCTTTCAGGGTTTGAAGGAGGCTCCAGAGACCACAGGGGCTGGTCCACAAGAAGGCACAAGGGTCAGTTAAAGGGGATGCCCAGACGGGATGAGCCCAGTGACACTGACTGCGTGGCTTCCTCTCAGCTGACACGGGACTGATGGGTGTCGTGAGCCTCCGCCGCTCGCTGAGAGACTGGGGATGAGCCTGGGAGGTGGTGCTCCGGGGCCCCGCAGGGCCTGGTGCCCTTGGCCGCTCCCCCTCTTCGTTCATTCTTCCCATCTCCGTTTCTAGAAGCGTGCGCCTTCCTTAGCTGGCAGACAGAGACATGGCTCCTGGTCGCATGCCCCCCCCCTTGTCATGGATCAATGCTGCGGACACATGGATGACGGCAGGAGGCAGAGGCTTGCAGAGGGTCGGGGCTGACTTTGGAAGAAAAAAAAGTTAATGAAGCTAAGAAAGCAGCGATGGGCAGAGGAGGCTGCCTTGTGGGTGCTAAATGACTTATTCTCAGACCCCAGGAGCCCGCTGATGCTATTCCTTCTCTCCTTCCCTTAATTAAGTGATCTCGTAAGGCGCAGTGACCTTGGCTGAAGAGAATTTGTTTTGGGGGAGAGTCGGGCTTCCTGAGAGCTCTTATTTAACGAACAGGGAATTTCCTCATTACCTAAAACAATCAGGGCTGCCGGGCAGAGCAGAGGGAGCTGTAACTCACCACCTAGAGGCTGCAGGGGAGGAGAAGGAACAGGAACACTGGCTTGGTTCCCCTGCGAGGTGTGTGTGCCACAGACATGCTTACCAGGTCTGCTTTCCTGCGGATGGTCCAGGAGGATGAGGTGGGGTTTTGTGAAGCGTGACGTTCCCGTCCGGCCTCCTACCTCTGGGGAGTGGAGTCAGGCTGAGGGAGAGAGCAATGCAGGGGCTCTGGGCAGCCTCCGGGCAGCAGGCTCTCCCACCCTGCTCCCGGAGTTGCCCAGGAGTGTTGAGGTTGTGCTGCGGGAGGGAGTTGGGAATGGCCCTGGGGACCCTCCGCCAAGCTCTCTTCGGTCACAGGACAGGCCCTGCCGTGCAGGAGCTGGGTCTAGTTGGATGTCCTCCGTGCTCTCCGGGGCATGCTGAGATTTGGGATGGCTCCTCTCTCCATCCTAGACAGAACCTCGTCCGCCCACAGCTTTCTTCCTCTCAGTGACTGGCAGCTCCGACTTTCTGTTCCTCCCGTGAAAACCAAACCTGGAATCGCCCTTCCTCTCGGGTTTCACATCCAGTCTACCCACAAAACTGCTTCCCTCCGTCACAGGGCCTCCAGGCCCCCGCCACTGCTGGCCCCGCCACATGCCCCCTGGGCCCCAACAGGCTTTCCTCCAGGTGGGTCACTGCAGGGCTCTGTGGTCTTCCCCGGGCCCCCGCAGGCTGCTCCCTACCAGACAGAAGGTAGCCTTGGGGGCTGGGCCTGTCCCTTCCTGGTGCAGACTTCAGTGCTTCACGTCTCTTGTCGGGGTAGGAGCCAGCTCTGCAGTAGGTCCTCCAGACATGGGCATCCCCCACGGCCTCTTCTCGGTGGCCCTCTGCCTGCTCTGGCTCCCTGGCTGCCCCTTCAGACACACTGGCTCTCTCAGCGGCCAGGGCTTTCCTGGAGGCCCCTGTGATCCCTCTCTCGTCCCTTCTGTTTCATTTCGTCCCCTCCCCCTCGCCCCACCCTGTCCTGTGGTGGCCATGGCTGCCCTTCCGTCAGAAGACCTCATTTACTAAATAAACATCTTGTGCCTCCCTGGCCAGGACCAGGACATCAGCTTCCCAGGGCAGCGACTCCACCAGTGGCCTCCCTGGTACACCCAGGGCAGCCGAGGCTCTTGGCAAGTATTTGATGGCTCAATAGAGGAATAAAGGGACTTCAGGACTCCTGGGGTGGAGACCTCCCCCCTTTCTTATCAAGTGGGTGTAGGAGTTCACATGTGCCTGCCCCAGCCTTCAGCTGTTTGTTGAAAATGGGTTTCCTGAGAGCTTTAGCCCCTGGACCCTGCACTGCCTGCCTAGTGGCCAGGGCATGAGGTGAGGGTGGTCGGGGCCCCACCTGGGGGGACCAGCCCAGTGAGTGGGCCAGGGGAAGAGCACAGGCCCCCAGGCAGGTGTGGCCAGTCCTGGTGTCCACTCACTCCCCTCCCACGGGATCCACTTTCACCCAGTTCCCTCATGGAAACCCAGATGGTCTGTTACTGTGATCTGTGGATATTTTTAAGTTTTTATTAAACTTTATAAATTGGTACATATCAGTCGTACAGAGTTTTTTAAACTGCCAGGAATTCTAAAGGGAGGAATTTCAAATTCAAAGACCTTTTCTTCTGACGTGACAGTGTTCACATCTGTAGGGCCTTTGTGGTCAGTTGCTAACACAGTGTGCGTGCACATGTGCAGGTTCACACCTTTGCACTGCTTAGCAGTGACCATGACCCAAGGAGGCAGTCTTCAAGATGGGGACATGGAAGCCGTGACTCTCCAGCAAATGACAAAGCCGCTCCACCCCGGCAGACAGTAGCTGCACTCTGTACTCCCAAGCTCCCTCCTGCAGCTCACTGCTGGGCGCTGCCTCCTGGGAAGAGGCCCACAGTCACTGTGGGACTCAGCTCCTGAGGAAAACAGCCATGTTCTCATCTTCTCATGGAGAGCACCTCGCTGAGGGTCTCCTCCAAGACGTGGGCAGGTCCTGTGGCCTTTCGATTATTAATAATGGGTAGCTGAAAATAAGATTTCCCCCGTCATACTCACCTGAGTCTTGAGCATCTTGGGGCCAGGGAGGTACATCTGAGTTGGTCTGTCATTGTGGTGAGTCACAGAGCCACCTCCAGTTATCTTCCAGAGAAGCCCCGAGGAGCGGGGAGGTCAGAGAGCTACTGCCGGACAGTCCCTTCTCCGGGCTGGCTCAGTGTCGCATGACGTGGTCCAGCTCTGGACCAGGTTGGGATATCGCTGGCGGAACCCTGGCTTCCGTTTAAACCGTCCAAGGCCCAGTAGCTGTCTTGCAGCTGTGTCAACCTCGCATAGAGTCACCCCATTGAGGACCCCCGGGTCTCACACAGGCCTTGGGGACCTCCTCGGGTCTCTGCCTTCAAAGCTGGCTCTTTAGATTTTAAGTGTGGACTTTAACGTTGTCCCTGCTACTTTCTATCTTCTCTGCCTCTTACTGAAAGCCTTAGACGTTACAATATCAACTACAGCCCCCAGCTTGATGGTTAATGAAGGCATAAGGAGATCTATGCACTAAGAATTGATAAACTGATTCCTAAACATGAGGTGGGCATCACCGTGTTCTAGGGGTCATGGTGGCCTGCGGACACTTCATTGTTTTGTGAAGTTAAGAAGGGTTTTAGGCTTCTTCTTTCCTATGTGACCTGTGAGATGGAAAGTCCAGGGAAAATACTATTTAGAAACACAGAAAGTCTCCAGTAGTTAATTCTAGAACCATGGGTTGCATCTGAAACGCAATGTGAGCCATATATATATATATATATATATATATATATATATATATATATATATAATTTAAAAAAATTTAAGTGGCCACATTGGCAAAAATTAAAAGAGGTGAAGTTAATTAAAATGAGTTTTAACTTCAATATTTTCAGTTTCAAATTTTCCCGTGGCTGCTGGTAACAAGTTTGCACAAACTGGGTGGAGGTAGAACAAGAGACATTTAGTCTTATGGAGATTGGAAGTTTGGGGCTGCCTCTGCCTCTGCCCACAAGGTCTGCTGTCCGTCAGGACCCCCGGCCTCACCATCAGGAAGCCGGATGTAAGACCACCTACCCAGGACGAGCATTTACTCTCAAGATGCTGAATCCCTTCTCTTCTGTGTTAGGCGATCTTCACTCATTTGCTATATACACTGATGTGTACAGGCTCTGGGGATTGGGGTCCGGGACACAGATGTGTCTTCTGGGGGCCAGGATTCTGCCTCCTGCAGTTATCATCCCTACATGTAATCAGTCTGCGGCATGATTGACGACTTCCTTCATTGTTTGACACGAACAGCGTCTCTCCATCCAGACACTCAGTTTCCATCAGAAATACTGGATCTGCACTTAGACGTCATAAAATTTACAGCTGGAAAAAAGTCTCTTCACACGCCTGAGTTGTTCCCACCATATTTAGACATTTTCCCAGTAAGGACATCCAACATGAGCTTTGCCTTTCAAATTAAATAAACACTCCTATGTCTCTGACCTCACTTCCAGTGCTGGGTGGCCCCGTGACGGGAGCTGCAGTGGTCTTCCATCCAGCAGGAGCTGAACACCCCTTCTCAGTTCCTCTAATTAACTTCTTTTCAGAATGTTAACTTGATGCTTTGCAGGATGAAGAAATAAGAGAATATACTTAAAATGTCAAGAGCATGGGTGTAGCTAGAAATAAAACGGATAGCATCATTAATAACAGCCATCAGTAATGTCCTATCACGGAAACCAGCTATAAAGGTAAAACAATTTCTGGGCAGCCCACACTTATCGGTGTTTTAAGCTTTCTCTCTTTTATAGAGTACATTTTGCTGGAGAGGCTTCTCAAATGCGAGGCCGATTGTTTACCCATAAGCTTGAAATGTACCCTTCTTGGGAAGAGAAAGAATGTCCCCTTTTTAGTGGTTTTTGGAGAGACCGCAAGTCAGCTGCTGTGTTACATTACAAGAATCATAAGAGCTCAGCTTTAATACCAGAAAGAATTGCGCCAACAAAAATCATAGTGTGGCTTTTGAGACGGGCAGGCTTCTGGAATACGTTGCTCCTATTTGGCTGGAGCACATCAATCTGAACCTTGGAATTGCTTCCTGTCTCAACTCCCAAGTCTTGATTCAGAATCAATTCTCAACTTTTTTTTTTTTTTTTTTTTTTTTTTTTTTAGAAAAGAAGGATCCCTTATTTAAGTGTAGAAACCTGCATGTCTCCGTTGGGAATATTTTAATACAATCGTTATTGAGAAAAGATGAAAGTGTGGGTTTGGCCCAGGAACCACCTGACGTTGAAGTAGCATCCCTTGAGGGGAGTCTGGTGGCCAGGGTCTTGTCCCACCTGGATTCTCGTTTGATCCCACCCACTAGTCTGTGTGGGATGCCCGAGGATGCCGACAGGTGTCAGAGGGCAGAAGAGTGAGTGCCTGCAGACTGTCCACCTGGGGCTCGGCAAGGGGGGACCAGTGTGGGGCTGGCAGGAGCAAGAGCTGCCGGAGGCAGGAGAGAGGGTGGTGCTGCTGACACAGAAGGACCAGGGGAGACCTTGAACACAGAGCGTGTGGCAGAGGAGTGGCCCCGGAGGGAAGGAAAGCTGCCTGCCCCCTCGGCTCGCCCAGTTGTTCCTGTGTGGCTGACCTGCGGGAACCTGAGGCTTGACCCCGAGTGGCCAGTCATGAGAGGGGTGGTGGGTAAGTGGGATGAGAGATCTGAAGGAGTTTCTTAGGAAGCGCGTGAAGCTCCGGTGTGTGAGCATCCGTCCCAACCAGCAGGAGCCGCCTGCTGAGGCTGAAGGCGCCTGGTGCCCCGCGCTCTCTGCCCTGTGGCTTCTGCCTTCCTCTGCACACGGCCTGAGTCTCAGCCGGGGGAGCTGAACCCAGCCAGAGTTGCAGGCTCCGTTCTCACACTCCATCTCTGAATCGTACCCGTTGGAGTCTCCCCTTCCCTCCTCCAACCTGCAGGGCTTATCTACGCGTTACCGACTGGACCTGCTGAGATCCGAGTCTTGGCATTTTTCTTTTTTACCGTGAGATTTGAGGTTCGGACCTTCAGCCTCCTCGTGTGCACACCTTCGTGTGTTTTTGGACCCCTCGGGGTTGGGCAGTGTCACCTTTGCAGAACGAGCCAGGAGCTCACCTGATCTCCGCGGGGCTGGGTTGGTGGTGGCACACCCTGTCTCGCTGTCACCGTGCTCTCAGCGTTGGGGCACATTCTCCCTGGATGGGCAAGGGCCTGAAGCTCCAGAGAGCACGCGTGCCAGGGGAGGTGCGGGATGGCTGGTGGCACAAGGTCCACTCTTGTCGGGGCCTTTCCTTCCCCGCCCCACCTTTCCCTCTGCCCAAGGCCCGCCCCATCCCTCAGATACTTCCGGAACTGCAAGCTGGTGTCAGAGCTCTCAGTGCGAGGTGGCTTTTGCTGGCGGTCTTGTAGATGAGGCACAAAGGCCATCCCACCCTGCACCAAGGGCAGGAATTGGCAGAGCTCCCTGTCTGTACCCAGGTGCACGCCTCCCAGCCTGGGCCACTGCTCCAAGCCCCAGGCACCCCTTTCCCTGCCGCCTGGCTCCTCTTCTCCACCCGGCTCCCTCCCTGGGTCTCTGCCTCTTCCCTCAGACCCCCCTGTGTCCTCAAGGGGACGCAAAGCCATTTCCCAGGGAGAGGAACTGCTTCTCTTGAGCTTTACTCAGCCTGCCCAGAGAGATGGAAGGAGCCGTCTAGGACCTCCCCACCTAAGAGCCAAGGTAGGTGTGCAATCAGCCCTGATCTGCAGAGGGCAGTGGCTGGTAAGTGTGCAAGCAGCCCTGATCTGCAGAGCGCAGTGGCTAGTAAGTGTGCAATCAGCCCTGATCTGCAGAGGGCAGTGGCTAGTAAGTGTGCAATCACCCCTTGATATGCAGAGGGCGGTGGCTGGTAAGTGAGCAATCAGCCCTGATCTGCAGAGGGCAGTGGCTAGTAAGTGTGCAGTCAGCCCTGATCTGCAGAGGGCGGTGGCTGGTAAGTGTGCAATCAGCCCTGATCTGCAGAGGGCAGTGGCTGGTAAGTGTGCAATCACCCCTTGATATGCAGAGGACAGTGGCTGGTAAGTGTGCAATCAGCCCTGATCTGCAGAGGGCAGTGGCTGGTAAGTGTGCAAGCAGCCCTGATCTGCAGAGCGCAGTGGCTAGTAAGTGTGCAATCAGCCCTGATCTGCAGAGGACAGTGGCTGGTAAGTGTGCAATCAGCCCTGATCTGCAGAGGGCAGTGGCTGGTAAGTGTGCAATCAGCCCTGATCTGCAGAGGGCGGTGGCTAGTAAGTGTGCAATCACCCCTTGATATGCAGAGGACAGTGGCTGGTAAGTGTGCAATCAGCCCTGATCTGCAGAGGGCAGTGGCTGGTAAGTGTGCAATCAGCCCTGATCTGCAGAGGGCGGTGGCTGGTAAGTGTGCAATCAGCCCTGATCTGCAGAGGGCAGTGGCTGGTAAGTGTGCAATCACCCCTTGATATGCAGAGGACAGTGGCTGGTAAGTGTGCAATCAGCCCTGATCTGCAGAGGGCAGTGGCTGGTAAGTGTGCAATCAGCCCTGATATGCAGAGGGCGGTGGCTGGTAAGTGTGCAATCACCCCTTGATATGCAGAGGACAGTGGCTGGTAAGTGTGCCATCAGCCCTCGATCTGCAGAGGGCAGTGGCTTCGGGGTCCCCACAGATCCTACAGCCTGGGGGCTCAGTGCCCCTGTGTAAAGTGCCGTGGTGTTTGCCCACAACCTGCCCACACCCTCCCCAGGGGACTTAGAATGCCGCGTCGGCTGTGGGCAGTGGGTAGAAGCTGGCCGCTTGGTGTTTCTACTGGTCATGGGTCTTATTTTCTGTGGTCATTTTGCTTTCTGGTTCCTTGAGGGTCCTCAGCCCGTGGACACGGCGGCCACTTCACGCCCAGTTCATCTCCTGCTCTCGTTGCCCTCACTTCTCCTCCTGCTAACCCTGGTCCTTTCTGAAGCCCTCCGGGTCCTCACCCCTCTGCACCCTTCCTACCATCAGATCTTTTCACTTCTCTCAGAATTAAGTCAGAGAAGGGGACATGGATTCCCGTGTGGTCGATGGAAGATGTGTGTACTTCACGGTCATTTAGGAAGGTAATGCCTAGTTGGGAAACACTTTCACAATAATGAAAAAGTGGTTAAATTGCCTTCAATTTTCAGCAGAAAAACAGATAACATCTCTGGTAATTGTCTACATTTTCTGTTGACCTAGTTGCTTCTTGGTGGTGGGAAAGAGGCACCCGCCTCGTGTCTGAGCCGTCCTGTGGGGGCTCGCTGCCAGCTGGCTCTGCGGTTGCCTCCGCTGTGTCCTCCCACCACGGGGGACTCGTCTTTGATTCTCAGCACCTGATGTTCCTGGGGCGGCTTCCTCAAAGTCACCCCTCTTTACGTCTTTCTTGGGAGCATTGCAGTGAGAGGACTGTGCTGTTCGCATCCCTTTTTGCATTATTAAAAGGCATCCACCTGCATGTGCTTAACTTCTGACACTGGTATTGGGTTTGCACTTGGTGTGAGACGTTTACCTTTTAAACAAGGACCTTCTGCACCCCATGTCAGTACCCCTGTGATAACACGGTAATTTTAAATGTCGATGAACCAACACAGGATGAGAAGTACCCGTTTACGAATGGCTGGACTAAGGCTCTGCCAGAAGCCCCTTCTAAGGAGTGGACAGAAGAAAAAAAAATAGCTCTGCCCTCTTTTAGTCGGCAATAACTTCTGGAGGAAGTGGAACTGGAGTATGTTTTTCCTGTTTAAGGGGGAAAAACCCTTCTTAAAAACCTACAAATGCTGAGAATACAGTTCACAGCCTGGCTTGGGGTCCGTGTGGAGTTTCCTGGTCAGGTTTGGGTTCAGCTACTTCTCAGAGGAGGGCACTTGGAAGAGGTGGGGGCAGTAACACCGTAGGGCACCACAGCTGGGCAAGGCCTTGCTCATCGTCGTGAGCAAATGCGTTCAAGGCAAAGTGACCATTCACCCTTGCTCTAGGAGCTAGAGCCGGTGGCGTCTTCTGTGGGTACAGGACATCGTGGCCTGTTCCCTAACCCATAACTACCTCCGTGACTGTCCATGTCTTTCTTAGTAGATCCAGGGGAGACTGTGCTTACAGGAGAGAGGGTGTCCGATGTGGGCACGGCGGGAGATTGCCCTCTCCACCATGTTTTCACTTGCACGAGGTGGTGCCACCTATGAGGATAAAGGACTTGGAAGGAAGGCGGCTAAGGGCCAGCACCTAGATTCAGGCGCTGCTCACTCTGGCGGCTGGTGCAGATTCATCAGTGCTCACCACACACCTGCAGGGAGCCACTGTTCCTGACCCTCCCCCTGGGAGGAGCCCATACTGCAGACCCTCACCTCCCGACAATGTGGGGTACCTGGCCACTGGGGGCTGGGTGTGAACCGGGCTGCCTGTGCCAGGCTCTGGGCCCTCAAGGGAGACCAAGCAGACCCTCTGGACAGGGCCTGCTGCGGCCAGTCTTTGCCTTCCTTATGACAGGGCGCCTGCTCTACTGGCCCTTGACTTCCTCTGAGCTGATGAAGAGGGAATTGCAATGATCCTTTCATGCCCTTGTGTGGCGAGTGGGACACTTTGTACCCCGCACAGTTGGGTCTAAGGCTTTCCTCTTCCTGTCCCCACCATAGCTTGGTGGGCTGAGAGGTTGGGAGTTTGGGGGTTCTGGGAGTGTTGGGCTGAGCGTGTGAACTGGGAAATATTATACTGTCTAGAAAAGGGAAGTGGAAAACTCAGATGGCAGAGCAAGGGTATCCACTGTCCATCGCTGTCTGTGCATCTGGCCCGGGTAGTGCCTGGACTTGCTCACCGAGGCTGTTTCTGTCTGTAGACGTGGTGGCCTCCTCCCCCCTTAGTCACCATCCAGTCTTGTCCTGCCTTATCAGGGAACCAGGAGGGCCTGGCCTGGGCTCTGCCCCGGGGCCTGTGCCAAGGCCGTGGCCAGGACTGCTCTGCAGAAGAGCTGCTATGGCTTCCCTGCAGGGTTCACCGTTGTTCCAGGAGCTGGAGATGGTGCATCTTCTGCGGGTACAGGACCTGGCCTGCTCCCTGACCCTAACTACCTCTGTGTTCTGGTCTTAGTAGGACCAGGAGAAGACTGCGCTTACAGGATGTCGGCACAGCGGGAGCGCGGGGGCCTTCTCCTGGGCATAGCCTTCCACGTCACCAGGACTGAGCTCTGCCCTCTTCAGACTGCAGACTCTGGATAGATTTCCTCAGACCTTTTCTTGTAGTGATTAAGAATTTAATCTCTCTGGTAAGAAGTAGCTGATCTTGGTGGATGATCCATGATTCTTGTTCATCTGTTAAAAATCCCACCTCTGAGGTCCAACTGTCACATCTCAGAGAGCCTCCAATTAGAATGGCCACCCCCCTGCCACATCCCGACCATACCTGCACCGGCAAGGGTGTCACACCACCGTACAGGAAAAACACGGCAGGACGCCCAGAAAGCGGTTTCTTATCACATCAGACACACCTGGCCCACGGCTCTGCAGCCTGCTTCTGGGCGGCTCCCGAGGGATGCCAGGCTTTTAACACAAACCCCTGGGAGAGTGTGGAGGCTCCCTGTGCTGCCTCTGAGAATCCTGAGCCCCTGGGGTCCTGAGGGGGCTGAGCAGATGAGCTGGGCCCGTTCACACGTGGAACCGCAGCCAGGTGGAACAGACTGCAGGGCTCCCAGGGTGAGGGCCAGACTCCAGACCACATCCCAGGTGGCTGCATGGGGCTTCTGGAAAAACACAGGGGCAGAAAACTCACCCACGTTGTCCCAGGGACGGGGCTGAGGCTCACCATCAAGAGCGGCCCAGGAAATCTGGGGGCCGGTGGTACTCCATGTCGTGACAGTGGTGCGGTGGTCTTCCGACGTGTGGTTCCCTTGAAACCCAGAACCGCTCTTATCAACAAGAATGAGCTCTTCTGTAAATTCAAAAATAGCGCGTGAAATAGGAATCTGCCGACCTCATCTGCGAGTCGATGGTCGTCGGTTGCAGGCTCTTTGCCTGACGTTGGGGAGCCTGACACTTGTCTTCATTTTTTGATTTTGTTAATCGGTTCTGATCCGTCACACGCGACAGTGGAATGTACCCGACACACCCCACATAGGTGGAGTCTAGCTTCTCAATCTTCTGGTTGGACACGGTGAGGAATCACGCCTGTCGGGTCGTCGCGCGTGCACTGAGGTGATGCCGTCACGTCCATTCTACCGTCCCTCCTGCCCCTGGACCCCCTCCCTTCCCTTCACCCCCTCTGCCTGGTTCAGAGCGCCTCTCTCTTCCCTTTATTGTGAACTACCTCCTCACGTCAGAGAAGACACCTGGCCTTGGGTTCTGGGGGTTGTCTTCATGTTGGCCTTGTCTTTTGAGTTGGGAAGAGCTGGGTGCGCCCCAGGCCTGCGTGAGTGCTGCTCAGCTGCACGGGTGCTGCGTAGGGCCCGTAGACCCCGACAGGGCTGCAGGCCTCAGCGTCTCCTCTCCCCCGTCTGCCCGCCCCCAGCCTTGGCTCCTTCTCCCCGTCCAGGTTCCAGCATCCTGCTGTTCTGTGGGTCCCCCACAGGTGTCCACGTCAGGCGTCTCCTCCACATCTTGGTCACTGTGGTTCCCGAGAGCCAGGAAATTCACAGTCAGACTCTGAGTCGGGAGAGCCTGGTCTGTGGCCATCCACAGGGACCCTGAGTACTTCCTGCCTCCTCCGCCGCCTTCACGTTGTCACGGCTACCACCAGACACGCACCTCACACCCCACAGGTGCCTGGTCCCGGCGGGGAGCCCAGGAGAAGATCCGGTCTTGCCCTCTGCCGCCCGTGGTCTGTGCAGCAGAGGACACGTGAGGTCAGAGGCGGGCCGCGACTGCCGCGTTCCTCGGAACTGCTCCTTCCTCAGGAGCTCAAGGGACGTGAGAGGGGACGGGAGCAGCTGGGCCAAGTGGAAGAATGGGTGGCTTTCTTCCAGGCCGAGCAGGGTGGGAGCAGAGTCCAGACAGAAGCCAGAGCCAGCCGGGGCATGAACAAGCTCCGTCGTGGGTCGAGAAATGGAGGAGCGCAGGGCCGCTGGGGGTCACGCACAGGGGTGCTTTGGCCTGGAGATGACACAGGGAGATGAGGGCCGGGTTCCAGGGCCTGGTCCAGCCTGAGCTGAGGAGCCCAAAGGCACGGCCTCACAGGACTCGCTCTCCCCAGCCCACCCTCGAGTTTCAGTGTGAAAGACCTGAAAGCCACCCTCTCTCTGTGGCCTTTCAAAAATATCCAGGTATGAATGTTCTACGGCTACACGGCCGTTTAGATTTCTCCCCACGACATTCTCCTCCTTGATAAAGTTAGGTAATCCACTCTGGAGGAAACGGAGAGCATGCACGGGATTCTGCAAAACTGTTTTCCATTTTAGTGGGAGAATATTCAGCCTGTAAATATTTTAATCCTTTCCTCCGGTCTGTGGAAGGGCCCTTTTAAATGGCTTTTGGCAGGGAAGAGACAGAGAGAGAGAGATTTGCATTTTAGAAACATGGCTCCGGAGGCAAGGTGGAGAGAGGACTCTGGCAAGCCATATTCTACTGCTCGGGAGGCTCAATTTAAGCAAATCCTTTTTAAGCATCTTATGGCCAGACAGGACAACAGAGGAAGAAAATGCATTCTACCGTCTGCCTTTCTGGGCATGTGGGCACGTAACCCAGAGAAAACGGTGCGGCTTCTCTCTCCCCAGACAGAGACGGAGGGAAAGAAAGACAAAGAAAACCACCAAGCACCTTTCTGCCTAATGGCACAAAGGCCGGATGTTATTTGAATCATCGCATTAAACGTGATTCTCGGCTGATCCCGCCATTAACAGGCCGCGGACAGGAGCCCCAGGAAATTCCAGGGCCACCCTGGATTTTGCCTCCAGTTATCTTCACCTCACGTGCCCTTGTTTTGCCTTGTAGAATACTTCATCGTATTTTATCAGGACGGCATGGTCACACACAAAATCCATAGATCACCGAGTCTGAAAAGTCTTCCTTGTGCTTTTTTAATGAGTCATTTTGGGGCCAGAATAGAGACAGATCCTCAGAACCTCGAGAGCGTCAAGATGGCGTGTGGCAGGAATCGTCAGCCCGGGTGGCCGGGGGGGGGGGTCTGATTTCAGCAGAGCAGCCGGGGCGTCTCTGGTCGGTGAGATCCTTTGCCCCGTGCGCTTGTGCTCTTTCTGGAATGCAGGCCCTCCGAGCCCAGGAGCCAGTTTTCCTCGGCTCAGAGCCCATCAGCAGCATGGTGCAGGGCCCGAGGAGCAGGAGGAGTGGGGCTGGGTGGTGTCCTCTGTGGAACCTGCGGTGGGGAGCACTCACATCCTCTGATGGTTCATAGTAGAGGGCATCTTGAAGAACAACTTCCCAAAACTACCCAGGGCTCAGAGCTTTTAGGAAAACAGTAAGCAGCAGTCCTGGTTCTTGGAGATGCTTAACCAACATGGTTTTGAACAGATCTCACTACCTGGCAACCATGACGGTTACCGTTTCATTATATAAACTCCCCGTCTACTTTACAGAGCACAAAACGTACGATGGAATCTATCTTTATAAAAAATGAGACGCTGTGGTACCGATTGCTCAATCGTCTATTTTTTTTTTTTCTAATGATCTTTCCCAACTATCTGTGTTTGAACTCACGTATCATTTGGAATTCATATGGTTCTGTGCCTGGGTCTTGCTTCCCCAGTGGGCGGTCAACTCCAGGTGGGCAAGGTAGAGTCTCCCTCACCCTCTACCCTCTGTCCAGGCCCTGCCACCTGCCAGTTCCCACATCAGCACCAGACTGGTGGCTGTTGCTTGGTGTGTGTTAGTTGCATGGTTTCTGATTCCGTGCCTAGAGCATAATTCATTGGCAAAATCTTCTCTTGTTGGAATCATAAGCTTGAAGAAGTATTTTTCACAGGAAACTCCATGAGTGATTTCATTCACATCAATATGAGGAATCGTGTATACTTTAAATTGTTTTAGGAGCCATTAATTGTAGAATAACATACATGTAACTACCACCTTTGTGTGCAGAGGGAGTCATAATTATCGGCTTGATTTGAAGGCTGCTAGAGTATCTCCTCGGTTTGAGTGATGCACTCTTTAAGGAGCGTGTGTGCTGTTGTGTGTGTTCTATGTAATTGACATGATGTTCTCCTGACTATTCTGCAAATTTCTCCACAATGATCATGTAGAACCTTGTAGATAGACCACGATGGATCATCCCTTTCTTCTTACTGTTTTAAACAGTATTTCAGTAAACAGCTGGGTTGTACCAGATGCAAACTTGGAACAAGGACTCAAGAGCATGTAGCCCAGTTGGAGGTGACGGGTGATCTTCAGGAGGAAGCCAGGTGTGGAAGGGGGTACCAGCTGAGATGTCTCGTGTCCATAAGCAGATTGCTGATGTGGACAGGGCCTGGGTCCCACTGGACCCTCTGCAGGACTGGGTAGCATGGGCCTCAGAGGAAGTCCATTTGAGGAGGGAGTCCCAGGTGCCAATCCACCTACCCCAAGGCATCATCTGCTGCTCTCAGATAGGAGCTCTGCAGGTTTCTGATCCGCCCTGTGAGTTCATCTTGGTGGAAGATCCTCCAGGAGGCCCCTGGTGAGAAGCCACAGAATGCAGAGTGGAGACCTCCCAAAGAACGTGGATGGGCGCTGGGAGCCTGTGTCCTGGGGCTGCACGTGCCCCCTCTTATGCATTTGCAATGGCATTTTATCAGGTGTTTTAGGGGAAATACTCAGCTTACCTTTTAACATTTTTAACCGGACCCTTTGCTGGGCTCAGTGTGTTTTCTTGTGAAAAACACTGTTACCGGGCAAGTGCTCGCCTCCCCACCGTTCTGGTCCACCCGGAGGTGCTGGGTTCTTCACACCGCAGCTGCCCTCCTGCTGGGCCCGCCCACCACAATGACGATCGTGGCAGGCTCCCTGGTGCTCCCGATTCACAGTCCACGGCTGTCACTCACTGCCCACTGCTCTCAAGGGCAGGCTTCCTCTGGGTTGAGAGGAAGCCCAGGCACTGACGGAGTCCTCTGACACTGCAGGGTGAATCCTGTGTCCAGCACGGTGTCCTCTTGGTCCTGGCTGGGCAGGGCAGTGTTTTCCTGTCCTCCGATGGATGGCTCAGGAAGTCTGACCACCCTACCACCAGGGTCAGCGTCTCCTGGAAGACACTAAAGGCCACACTCTCTCCTCCCATCCCAGATCTGTCGGCCGGTACTGCTGGAGGTGAGACCCAGCCATCTCCTGGAGAAGCCCTCCAGGAGATGTGAGGAGCCCTGACCTCGAAGATCTACCACCAGGTCGAGGGCATTCACATTTACATTCCTGCAAGTTTTCCACGTCCAACCAATTTGTTCAAAATAAAAATCATTTGAGCCAAAGAGCACATTCCTTTGCATTTTGAATGGACGTCCCCAGGGGAGACTCCAGTGGGCCATCCCCTGCACACGAAGGAATCATGCAGATCTGGAGCTACCGAACGCTCTTTTCAAACACGGCATTTTGATAGTGTCTTCTTGCCAACGCAAAAGGTTTATGACAGCGGCACACGTTGATTATCTCATTAAGTTATCGGATAGGCTGACACGGCTGCTCTCTGCAGGCAATGAGGCTAGTAATTATAGAGGCCTGGGTCTCCCTGTAAAGAATGCTGTGATTCGAAAATGACCCCTTTGATTCCGGTCCCTCATCCCTTCTCCTATGTGACTGCTCACATTCCCGACAGACTCCCTATTGAGGTTCTCATTCACAAAACGTCTTTCCGGCCTGTAGAATCACCTGATAAAAAATCATGGAACTGTCTGGTCTGGCTGGCTCCACTTACACTTAAGTCTGTGGTTCTCTCACCCCGAGTTCATGCTTGGAGAGCGCACACACAGGCCTCCTTTCCGTTACCTGGAAACTCCCTCATGGAGAACATGAGGCCGTCCATGTAGATCATTCCATGCCTCTTTGCTCTGTTCCCGTGAAAGAAAGATATTTTTATCTCATTTTCCTGATAGAAATAACTCAACTGCAGAGGGGTTCTTGGAAGATGAACAGGGTTGAAGGGTTTGGAACTGGCGCCTCGCTCGGTGACTGTCTGGTCCCTGGGAAGCATCTGCTCAGTCTGTGTGACACTGCGGCGACTGCCTTCCCCGGGTTACCCACAGCAGACAGCTCCCAGATTTCATTACTGAGAACGTGAAACCCTGCCCGTGTGTGTGTGTGTGTGTGTGTGTGGAAGTGGAGCACAACTACAGCTGCCCAGGGCCCACCTGTGGGTTCCCTGAGCCTCGCCCAATGTCTTAGGTGTGGTTTTGAGTAGCTCTTGTTTCACAGATGAGGGGTACAGATGCTGGAGGCGCTGGCTCTGTTGCCCGCACCGTCCGCATACCCAGTCTTCGTTTCAGGCCCCACTGACGCGGTGCTGTTTCCGTTTTACATGCACCATGTTCCAGGGGAAAGCCAGCAGGTCCTGTGTTGTGGTAGGGAGAGATGGAACTGTTGAAACTGTCTTTTCAAAGTTTTTTTGTGTCACTCGTTACAAATCCACCTCAGTCCCCTGAGCCTCTTTGAACTCTGTTTCGGGTAGGAGAAGACTTGTTTTTAAGAATTGATTGAAAGATGAACTTGCTTAGGCATGCCCTTCAAATGTAAAGAACTATCCAGATCAAATAAGCCACACTCGTCAGTAGTAAGGAAATGGCTCGCAAGTGTTTATTTGTGGTAAAATATATCGGTAGTTATTTGGAGGAAACATGATTAAAAGATCGGCTATACCGATACACGGGAGCATGGAGTCTGTTTTAGAAACACATTGATTTTCCTTAATCGGTCTCAGAATTCTTCAAAGTAGGTTGATTTTGCTTTTACGACTCAAAACCAAACCAAACCAAACCCCGAAGCCTCAACCTGAAAAATAAGAAATGTGAGTGCATCATTCATGGACCTTTCTGGGCTCTTCTCTCAGGCACCTGACAGGGAGGCTGCAGATCTGCCCCTCTTTTCCCTGTGAATCCTGAGAGGCGGCGGCTGCTTGCAGGATCTGAGGGTCTCTTCCTCCCGAATCTCTCTCCCAGGTCATCTCTGGTCCTGGGTGCCACTCAGCAGAGTCGAACCTGCCCTCGCTGCTGACGTGGGCTCTTCCTCACTTCTGTCTCCTGACCCGAGCCCCTCCCCAGCATCCCAGCCAGCGTTCCCTCTTGGCTCTAAAACCCCGGACCACCCACAGCCCTCGATTTGGGATTCCACTCTCCGAAGACCGACTTTGGCTCCAGGTTTGGCAAGAGTGTCCTGCCCTGAGATCTGAACCCTATCCTACCTTCCTTTGTCCCCCTCGCCGAGTGCTGGCTCTCAAAGCCTGTGTGCCTCTCCTTTCTGGCACCGACTCGGGTCGTATTTCCACCTCCCTTCGGTTCTTCGATTACCATCTTGATCTTATCCCATTGGGAGAAGGAGGAAGTCTGGTGGTGCGTTTTCAGAATGCAGTACTTAGCCTTAACTGGGAAGGGAGAGACAACTGTAGGCATCTTGACTACAGCCCTTCCCTTTGTGCCTGGGATTTTGGAATCACTGACACGGACACTGTAACCCCCCGAGCTCTCCTGCCCAGGTGGGCGCACTCCCCTCTGAAGCTGGCCCTGCCCACCCACCTCTGAGCGCACGTTTGATTTCCTGCAGCCCCTGGGTGTCTCTGACACCATGCACCGGAACTCGATGTAGGTAGGGGCTCTTGCGTGTCACTGAAACCTGGTGACTTTCACAGTGGTGGTTAAAAACGTCTCTTGAAGGAGACAGAGGACCTCTGCTCTGTGTTTCCTGGTCCTCCATGTGCTTGTAGAGAGGTCTGAGCGCTGCAGGGCACCTGGGAGGCCCTCGGCATGTGCCTGGGCCCCTCCTGATAGCTCCCCTTGCTCTCTCCCCTCACACACTCCCCCTGCCTCCTCCTGGGCTCTCAGTGGATAAAGAGGCACCTACCTTCTCTCCAGGAAAACCCCGTTGCTTCACGTTGAAATACTGGCATCGACAGTCAACAAGGAGGAAAAAGGGAAAGAGACCGTGATATTGAAGGAGTTTTAGGGTTGGACCAGGGATCAATCACAGACCAGCTACTTGCTAAGTGTTTGAGTTTGGGAAAAAATTCTTGCATTGCTTGGATCTCAGCACTCAGTCTCTAAAGTGAGAACAGGGATACTGTCGTGGAGAACTAGCGTGAGGATGGAACTGAAGGTGGCCACTGCCTGGCACCTACAAGTTACTTGATGGTAATTGTCATCACCGTGTTGATCATGATGGTGTTGGTCAGCTGCTACCGTGTGACCAATTTCCGCCACAGCTGGGGGTGCCCGGTGGGAGTCGGCCGAGCTGCTTCTTTGTGAAAGTGGCAGCGGAGCCAGGGGCAGAAGGTGAGGCAAGA
Source organism: Urocitellus parryii (assembly GCF_045843805.1). Taxonomy (NCBI): domain Eukaryota; kingdom Metazoa; phylum Chordata; class Mammalia; order Rodentia; family Sciuridae; genus Urocitellus; species Urocitellus parryii. Next base: position 753,017 of record NC_135546.1, read on the forward strand.
GCCCTGCAAGCCCTAAGCTTGAGGGGCACAGCCGAGCAGAGTCCCTTATGCCCGTCACCTGCTGGCCAAGAGGACCCTGTGCACCAGGCCAGTGCTGACAAGCTGGAGAGATCTGGAGGAAGGGGGTAGTCCAGGAAGTGGGCAGAGCTGGGGCTGACCACAGGGAGCATCACAGGAGATGCTGCCAGGAAGTCTGGGTGCCTGTGGCCTGCGGAAGATCCTGCTCCGGGCTTTGCTCTCAGCCTCTGTGTGGGAAGGGGTCTGCCGGTGGTCACGTGGCCAGCAAGCTTGCTCTAGAGCCTGGGGTGCCAGTCCAGGCTCCTCGGGAGTGAGACACTGAGCTGACGCAGACCCTCAGAGAGTAGGGGGCACTGGAGGGCAGCACACATGTGTGGGTCCCTTGGTCTACCCTGGGCAGGACCTGCAGCCCTCTTGGACTCTCTCTGGCTGCCTTATTGCTGCAGGCTTCCTTCTGCTGTGGAAATCAAGGCCCAGGGTCAGCAAGGGAGAGCGCTTCTACAGGGAGCGCACGTAGGCACACCCCCATCCTCGACGCTGATTCTCAAGTGACCGTGAGCGTAAATAACCTGCAGCGGTGTTATTTCCCATAGATTGATCACTGCATTTCCCAGGAATGAATTACTGGGAAGGAGATCAGCCGTGGGCTCGGATGACTTTTTCCACAGGTGGCATCGTAGCCCCGACTCACGGTGATTCCTCCACTCTCTTCTCTTCTCCGTCTTGAGGCCGACCATGTTCCCAGCGAAGATGCTCACTTTGCAACCCAGAGCTGTATTCCACGTAGTTATTTTGACAGTGGTTTTTCACGATTCGAAACAAATCCAGATCTTTATTTAGTATTTCCACTACATAAAAAAATGGAACTTGGGTCTATATGATATTCTTTGGCATTATTGCCCTTATGATAAGGTTGTGTTTCAGTGACCGATTGTCCAAGTATAAAACGATTCATCCTCAAAATGAAAACATGTTATTGTTTCATCTATCCCAGAAAATAATTTCAACTTTATTTGAAAAAAGTTTTTCCATTATTACAGTGCTCTCTTGTTACTGGTGACAGTGAGCTCACGATGGGACATGTTTGACTTTGAGAGCCATTTTTTAGTTGTCAATAAGAGCCCTCGGAGTCAGTCAGCAAGGCTTCCAACTTTGCGTCTAATTGTCTCGCTGCACAGGTTAGTGTCGGGCGTGTGTCCTGCTTGAGCATCTTCGGGGTGCTCCCTGTGCCCGAGCGTCAGGATGCGTGGTCTGAACACCATCTCATCCATGCACACGGTGCTGTGCATTTGGCGACACACTTGCTGAATGGATGAGTAGCCCAGGGTCTGAGAGGTGGAGCAACTCAGTTGTTCAGAAAGTTAACAAGAGGCAGAGCTGACTCAGGTGCCTGCAGCCAGATCCCCAATCCTGGACTGCACCCTGGCCACAGCAAGGTGAAATGTGATGAGGTGGATTTGTCCTTGAGAAGAAGTATCATGTATGGCATTGGATTTTTTTAAAGAAAAATACAGTTAGACATGTAGCCCTCACATCAGTAGTTGTTGGATCTATTCTGCAAGCAGTGTGTTCAGTGAAGATTTTGACAGTTGGTGCTTAGGCCATATCTGTGAAAAACCACGTATAATATTCGGAACAGGTGAGCTGCGTCTCCTCACCTGGGCTGGTCAGGGACAGCTACAGGAGGCGGGTCCTACGTGCACGGTCTTCATCCAGTGCCTCTGTGAGGGCTGCTGTCCTGTCCTCGACACGCCTGGGGTGTGACGGGACTCGCCAGCACTCCTCGGCATCAAAAGCCTTGCAGGTTGCGAAGAGCCTCTTCCGGTGTCTTCTGACCTGTGTACCCAGACCCAGCCTAAGGACACCCAGCCCATCCCCCAGGTGAAATAAAGCCCTCAGGAAGTGTGAGAAGAGTAAAGTTCAGCAGAGATGAGCCCCAGAGGGATGGGAGAGCGATTTCACACAGGGAAGGGTATTGTACTCGGAAACCATCTCCTGAGGCAGGCGGGGAAAGCGCTCACATCGGATCTAAATCATGGGCTTTATGTTTTCCTCTTGGGGTGCGAGTGACCTCGCTGGATTGGGCAGCCATGAGAGAAGCCTGTCTCGGGTCACGGTGCAGTGGACGGTGGGGCTAACTGGTCGGGAGGCCTGGAGCCTGGCTGAAGGGGTTTAAGTGGGACTGGGGACGTGTTGGCAAGATGGACACGTGTGGAACCAAGGAACACAGCCAGAGACCTAGGAGGACTCCGGCCCGGGGCCTTTACAGATAAGGGACAGTGCTGGGGACTCCAGAAATCACTGGGCTGCCAGGGAGAGGGCTCAGGCAGGGCCAGGCCTTCGGGTGGGGTGAGTGGAGGCTGGAATGGTCCAGGGGGTCAGGAGGAGGAGGCTGCCTAGAGCCATGGGAGCCAGCTCCTGGCCAAGACTGGGCCCGAGGTGATGGCCCAGAATCCGCCCTGTGTGGACCAGAACGCAGGGAGCACAGCAGAGATGGGACTTAGTGTTGATGATTCACGGCCACCACGGGCCAATAGCTCAGCGCTCCTCACTGCCCGGTGAGTGGGTGCCACGTGCTCCCAGGGCCAGGGAAGGAAGCCGCGGTGCACCTGGGCATGCAGAGGGCTTCCTGGCCCCACAGCACCGGCCGCGGCATCCTGGTGCCTCCCGGGGACAGTGGGAGGGTCAGTGGAGTCCACAGAATACGTGTGTAGAAGAGCGTGGCCACAGTTCCTGTCCTCCTCAGAGCTGGGCTGGATCCCAGGCCTGACTCTCCCACCTGCCATTTCATGGGCGCTGGGGGTCAGTACTGATGGCCTTCTCCGGACAAGGCCAGAAGGTCATTCTTCCTGGCCTGCCAGCCCTGCCGTCCGTGGGGACTTGCCCACGAGGGTGTCGGCAGCACCTGAGGTGGTGGACGGGGCCAGCCCCATGTGCTGAGAGGCTGGGCCTGACCCCCACCGTTGCTTGGCCCTTGAGCCGGCGTTTCCTCACCAGTGCTGTGCCGCACACGGTGAAGCCAGCTGCCACTCCCTGGAGGTGGCACAGCGGGGATCTGATCCCGGCCTGGCTCTGCCTCTTTACCTAAGGATGTCTGCTCTGGTGACTTGTGCAGAAGTTGTCCTCTCTGACGTCACTCTCCCCACCTCTGAAGGGGGTGAGTGACCTGGCATCAGAGACGGCCAGGCCCCGAGCCAGGCTGGCCAAGCGTTCGGCCCGGGGGAACCTGGTCTGCGCGTCTGTGGCGTGTGTATAGGTTTCTGCGACGGCTCTGCTCTTCTGTTGGCAGATCCATTGGAATTCGGTTGGAGAAAAGATGGAGTCCTTGTAGTTCTTGCCGAGATCTGGATCTGGCCGAGGTATTTAATGAGGAATTTCATAGGGTGTCCTGTTAGAACCTAGAGTCTAGGCCAAAGGTTCTTACCCAGGGAGTCATGTTCCCTGGGGGACCCTGGGCGGTGTCTGGAGGTTCCCCAGGCTGTACCGGCTAAGGCCGAGGGACAGTGGCATGTTATGGGTGTGGCCGGCCCTGCTGCTACCATCCGGGAGGCGCAGGACATGTCTGCACCCCAAACTCTTCAGGCCCAAGTTGGAAGTGGTGCTCAGGCCGAGGATCCCAGGCACAGACTGACGGTGCCACTTCTGAACCTTCACCTCTGGTGTTGGGTTCCACGTATGACCATGTTTTCACGTGATTTCTGAATTATCACTACGGTTTTGTTTTGTTTTTTTTTTCTGGCTCACAGGCTCCGAAAGGATTCCTGGAAATATTTTGTCAAGATAAGTGAGTGTAGATGTGCAGCGTTGTTTATTTATTTATTTCTTTGAATGACACTATCATGTGAAAAACTACACCAGGTGTCGGGGTGAGAAAACCATATAATTTATTTTCTTCTCAAACAATTTGAAATGTTGAAGAATTGCTTAACCATGCAGATGAGATCCTTCTCATCCACATCCTTCCATCTCGGCTGACAGAGAACAGCCTCCCCGGCCCTTATCTTTGTTGTGATTTAAGGAAGTCTTCCCTGCATAAATTACCGGGGTGTCTGGCGATGAGAAGTGTGCGCGGCTATTATTTACACCTGCCTGGCTCTCGATGTCACGACAGCTGGGTTCTGAAACGGAGTATCCCGTTCACCATGCTTCCCGGACTGATTTCCCCACCCAGGAGGCACGGCTAATAGCTCTTTACTGTCAGAAACCACCATGACCTTCTCTTTTCCTGATTTCTAAATATTGAGATCTTCTCTCCACTTGACAGAGGGGTTTGCTGGAGAATTCTCAATTAGATAATGGCTCTGAACAGACCATCTCCATTCAACACCGCTGGTCACGGCCTCTGCTTTTGTGTTGGGGTTCGGCTCTCTCCCGGTGGGTGAGGCGTCTGAGGTCCTTCATGCATTTCTGCTCTTCTCTGCCCACATGGAACTTTGGGGTCATTAAAGAAGGGATCCTCGGAGGAGATGCAACCCCATCCAAGACATAGGGTTTCATCAGGAGCTCTGGATCGGTACCCGACTTGCACACTCTTATCAGGCCACCCTGAAGGTGAGACTCCAGTTAGGACTGTCTCCTGGCTTTATATCTTGTTGGGTCACCTCTGTCCATCTTATTGGTTCATTGATTCCTTCATCAACAGGTATTGATGGAGTTCCCCTTCTGTGCCTAATACCTCCTTGAACAGAAAATCTCCTCTCTGGCTTCCTTTTGAATTTTGTCTAGTGTGAAAGGGTAACTGTGAAAGGGGTAAAAGCCTGACTCCCACAAATACAAAGTGAACTCATGTTAGAGATTCGATCAGACTCCTTTACTGACAATGGGACGTGAGCTCTCACACGGACTGGAGTGAGGACGGGACTCACGGCGATGCCCACTCCTCCCTGGCCATACTCACGTCATTGCATGAGCAGGGTCATGTGACAGAACACACAGGGACCTGACCAGACACGATATCACTTCTTCCTCTTCAGAGGGACAGAACAAGTTGGTGGCAGAGATTCAGGGTGCACTGACCCCCGGCACCTGGTGATCTCTGGAGCCTCAGTTGACATCATCCAGTGTCCTAACAGACGTCTTGGTCACTCCAAAGTCCCCACCTCCTTTTCTTCCACCAGCACTGACCACTGCAAACCCTGCTGCCCAGCTCCAGACCTGCAAGGACAGAGAGAAGGCATCCGGCTGCCAGGGGCAGCTGGTGGGTGCCAGCTACTCAGGTGAAGAGCAGAAACCCTCGGGAAGTTGTTTAGAAGGTCCCTCTCCAAAGCCTGGGACTCAGATGTTACTGACACCAGACCTTAATCTGCAAGAGTATCCAGGCACCAGGCTGCGGCTCTCTCTGTGGTACGAATGGAGGCACTACCAGGGCTGTCCACTGGGCCGTCCCTCTGCAACTCTGCTCCCAGACGTGCAGGACCATATTGTGATGTGTGCAGAGCTGGCACCCCCACCCTCAGGGACATGAAGGGAGGCTCCACCAAGCCCTGTGTAGACAGATTTTATTGTGATGTGTGTAGATCTGTCACCCACGCTCAGGGGCATGAAGGGAGGCTCCACCAAGCCCTGTGTAGACGGATTTTATTGTGATGTGTGTAGAGCCGTCAGCCCCACCCTGAGGTGCATGAAGGGAGGCCCCACCAAGCCCTGTGTAGACGGATTTTATTGTGATGTGTGTAGAGCTGTCACCCCCACCCTCAGGTGCATGAAGGGAGGGTGCCACCAACCCTGTGTAGACGGATTTTATTGTGATGTGTGTAGAGCCGTCAGCCCCACCCTCAGGTGCATGAAGGGAGGCACCACCAAGCCCTGTGTAGACGGATTTTATTGTGATGTGTGTAGATCTGTCACCCACGCTCAGGGGCATGAAGGGAGGTGTCACCAAGCCTGTGTAGACGGATTTTATTGTGATGTGTGTAGATCTGTCACCCACCCTAAGGGGCATGAAGGGAGGTGTCACCAAGCCTGTGTAGACGGATTTTATTGTGATGTGTGTAGATCTGTCACTCTCAGGGGCATGAAGGGAGGTGTCACCAAGCCCTGTGTAGACGGATTTTATTGTGATGTGTGTAGATCTGTCACCCACCCTCAGGGGCATGAAGGGAGGCTCCACCAAGCCCTGTGTAGACGGATTTTATTGTGATGTGTGTAGATCTGCACCCCCACCCTCAGGTGCATGAAGGGAGGCTCCACCAACCCTGTGTAGACGGATTTTATTGTGATGTGTGTAGAGCCGTCAGCCCCACCCTGAGGTGCATGAAGGGAGGCACCACCAAGCCTGTGTAGACGGATTTTCCCTACACTTACATTCCCGTGACATCGTGTACTTTGCACATGAGGCATGGTGGGAGATGACCCTTACAGCAACCTGCTCTAACACGTTTCTTAGAGCATGTCTAGAATTTTCCATGGTGGCCTGGGACCACAGTTGACGCTGGGTCACTGAGACCCCAGGAGGGAAACCTCGGCTGAGGGGCTGGGCAGGTGTCCATGCAGCAGCACTGGACTTCACAGTGACTTCTGTGCTCGGAAGTGACCCAAATGTCCGTGGAGCCTCCCGCCCGCAGCATCTGCAAAAAATGTCAAAATAAGTTTTTTTTTTTTTTTATTGGTCGTTCATAACATTACATAGTTCTTAATACATCATATTACACGGTTTGATTCAAGTGGATTATGAACTCCCGCCTTTACCCCGTATACAGATTGCTGTATCACATCAGTTACCCTTCCATTGATTGACATATTGCCTTTCTAGTGTCTGATGTATTCTGCTGTCTGTCCTATTGTCTACTATCCCCCCTCCCCTCCCCTCCCCTCCCCTCCCCTCCCCTTTTCTCTCTCTACCCCTTCTACTGTAAATCATTTCTTCCATTTGTATTCTCTTGACTTACCCCTCCTTTCCTCTTATATGACATTTTGTATAACCCTGAGGATCGCCTTCCATTTCCATGCAATTTCCCTTCTCACTCCCTTTCCCTCCCACCTCTCATCCCTGTTTAATGTAAATCTTCTTCTCAAGCTCTTCGTCCCTACCCTGTCCTTGTTTACTCCCCTTATATCAAAGGAGTCATTTGGTATTTGTTTTTTAAAGATTGACTAGCTTCACTTAGCATAATCTGCTCTAATGCCATCCATTTCCCTCCAAATTCTATGATTTTGTCATTTTTTAATGCAGAGTAATACTCCATAGTGTATAAATGCCACATTTTTTTTTATCCATTCATCTATTGAAGGACATCTAGGCTGGTTCCACAGTCTTGCTATCGTGAATTGAGCTGCTATGAACATCGATGTAGCAGTGTCCCTGTAGCATGCTCTTGTTAGGGCTTTAGGGAATAGACCGAGAAGGGGAATAGCTGGGTCAAATGGTGGTTCCATTCCCAGCTTTCCGAGAAATCTCCATACTGCTTTCCAAATTGGCTGCACCAATTTGCAGTCCCACCAGCAATGAACAAGAGTGCCCTTTTCCCCGCATCCTCTCCAGCACTTATTGTTGTTTGACTTCCTAATGGCTGCCAGTCTTACTGGAGTGAGATGGTATCTTAGGGTAGTTTTGATTTGCATTTCTCTGACTGCTAGCGATGGTGAGCATTTTTTCATGTATTTATTGATTGATTGTATGTCCTCCTCTGAGAAGTGTCTGTTCAGGTCCTTGGCCCATTTATTGATTGGGTTATTTGTTATCTTATTGTCTAATTTTTTGAAAAAGAAATTTTCAAGAATATTTTTTAAAGATCTACAAAAGTCAGCCCCTGGGCGCGTGTTGGCTGCCACCTGGTTTTATGAGGAGTGTTGTGTGGGACACACCCACGTGGCTGAGTGTGGCAGGGAGGGACAGGAAGGCCCCGCGAGGCTCCCCAGCCTGCCCAGGCCTGGGCCGCTCCCGGGACGACAGAGGCCTGCGGTTCACTCAGCCCAGGAGAGCAGACATTTGGCTCCTGGAGCTGAGTGAATCCCACCTGATCAAGTAGTCGGTCCTGTTGTCCCCCCAGAGGGACCGAGTCTTGGAGAGGAATGTGGACATTCACAAGGTCTCTGAGCTGTTGCTGGGCCCAGCTGAGACTGGACCCAGCTGTGTTTGCTCCTGAACTGCTGTGACACATGGTGACATCGTGCTGTGTTCCAGAGGTGGGGGAAAGAGCTCTTACGTGAGGGGCCACACCGAGCCGCCCGCCTCCGTGGTGTCCCTGAGCACATGTGTCTGCCGACGGAGCGGGGACTGACCTCTGCTTTCCGACTCTGGGGTTTGGTGACTTTGAAGTGCATCGGCCCCGGGGAATGGCTTGTTTCACATCCTCTGTGGCTACCGTCCCTTCAGGCCCAGTCCCCGACATACAGAGAGGAGCTCCGGTGACAGGAAAATGTAGTAAGCGGAGGAGTTGTGGGGCCAGAAGCCTTGCCGTGACGTGGAAGATGGGCGCGGGCGGTGGAGGTGTTGGCTGGTGCGCGTGACATCTCCCCCTCCCGAGAGAGTGGGACGCTATTTTCCCTATCACTTCCATGGTGTGAAGGCCAGCAAGTCCTGCATCCGCAGATTGCCTCCCGGAGCTGGGGAAAGCACGGAGAGATCCACAGGCTGCGGATGAGGACCGCGTGGCAGGGCTCTCACAGACGCCGTTTAGGGTAGTGGCAGCCGTGAGGAGGCCCAGAGTGCGCTGGCCGTGCCGGGCCTGCTCCCGTCCCTGTACGCGTGTGTGCCCCACCGTGTCGCACCTCACGACACGTGGGTGAGGGGGGCCGTTGTTAAATGGTTCTGGAGATGAGGAAACCAACTTGCCCAAGGTCACAGGGAGAGCCGTGACAGAGGCGGGATGGGAACTAACTGACCCCAGGGTCACTCATGGGTGGCCAGGGAGGGTGCAGAACAAACCTCTGAGGACAGGCGAGTTCCCAGAGCAAAGACAGAGTGCTGCAGGGAGAGTGCAGACTCAGGAGGGGCCGCGGCAGGACCCTGGCTTCTGTCACAGGAAGGGACCCTCGTGACCGCCGGCCTCTGTGTTGGTGGGTTCCACTCCCACAAGTCCAGCCGGCCAAGACTCACAAGGACTTGGAGAAGCAATCTGCATCAGTGCTGGACACATGCAGACTTCCTCCAGTGCAGTGGGCCGCTCACGGTGCTCCACGGCCCTAGGTAGAGACATCCGGAGACGATTCCCAGCTTACCGGACGAGGTGCACAGCTCCTGGGAAAACCCCAGGCTGTTTAGTGTCAGGCTCGGCGTCTGCATGTTGGGGTGATGGTGCATGTCTGTGCAGTGACAGAGGGCTTTGGGCTGCAGGGAGCAGAGCAGACCCCAAAAGCCCCAAGAATGGCCTGCTGTAGTCCGCCGCTGAGCTGGGCCAGCCCTATCAAGGGAATTCGGCATTCAGCAGGAACAAGGCCTCTGTCAAGTGTGCATGTTGGATTCACTGTCCCCACTGGGACTGTTAACTTGGGGGCCGTGATGGAGTGAGCCTGACTGTTTCTACTAAAAAAAGCACCTGAACTGAAATGGTTGGGTGCAATACTTGTGCTCTGTGAGGCAGCAGGTGCTCCAAGGTGGTTCTTGCCTTCCGCACCTGGGGAAGCGGCTCTCCACGGACCAGCTCTGCACACCGCATCCCTGGGACCATCAAGGGAGAGTTTGCTCCTGATGCTGAGGGGGTTGCTCTGCTGATAATCAGGGTCCACAGGACTGAGCCAGGGACAAAGAGGAGTTGGCCTCTGAGGTCTCCACCCCACCCTCTAGGCTGCAGGCCATGTTGCCTCAGAAGCACCGGCTTGCAGCTGTGTGTGTGTGTGTGTGGTCTTTCAGACTCTCCCCCTCTCCATGGAGGTGCCGTCCTGAACCCCAGGGCCCTTGGGGTCATTTGCATTAGCCGCCTCCTCCTTCTCCCACTGTGGCCTGTAGGCACAGCTAGACCTTTCTCCCCGGGACTTTTCCACTAGATGGTTTCAGTGCAGAGGAACTGGAGGGTGCGGGCGTGCAGGTGACCAGCACAACAGGAGGCTACCCAGAGTGGACACTTCTATTTTATAAGGATGCTTGAGTCCTTGCCTTGGAGGAACGAGGCAGGAATGTTAGAGTGTCAGGCAGAGCAGCTGGCCGGTGATGGAGTATTCCAGACCCGCACATAGAATCCCAGGTCCTCTGCCAGAAGTCTCTGCACTGTTTTATAGTGGATCCATTTGTCATGGGTAGCACTACTCTGGGCCCCTGGGACGTGGAGAAGCTGGCTTCCCTGCATCTGGGGCGGTCCTGTGTTGAGCTGTGGATCCTCGTCATGGGTGTCAGAAATGAGCCCTAGAGGGAAGGTGGAAGGGTCGGAGGGTGGACTCGGGAGGCGGGCTCCGGAGGGCGTGTACCCACGTGGAGCAGCACTTCTCCTTCAGGCGGTGCATGGATGATTCCATTCGCTGGCCGCTCCTCTGGTGGGCAGCTCCATGTGGTGAGCTTCGCTCTCACAGACTATCCGTTTGGTGGTGACCCAGCCCGGTCCACGGGGGCCTGGACGGAGGTCCCCGTGGCTCCATGCGCCTGTTCCTCTCTGGGCTGCCGGTCTCTCCCGCTCTCCCTCCACCTCTGGACCTCTGCCTTGGCTTTGGTTGGACAGAGTCCGAGAGAGGAGGTGTCTGCTCACCTGAGTGGACAGGAGTGGGGAACCTGTGAGACTGTGCGTGGTGGGACCTGCTGTCGTGCCCTGAGTCCGCCTGCAGATGCCGAGCCTCAGGTGAGAGGTGGAGAAGGGCGTCGGCGACGTGTCGGGTGGAGAGCTGGGTTCCGCCTCTTGACCACGAAGAGGACACACACACACACATGTGAACACGCATGTGCACACACACATAAGTCAGCATGGTGCTTGACACACTGCTCCGCTCGTGCAGAACGCCCAGGCCATGTGTCCCACAGTCGTTTGGCCTCTGAGCCTCAAGAGGAGCGGGGAAAGGAGTCGCCCTGGGGAGGGGAACGGTGGGCGCAGGCCCCACGGCCCGGGGACTCCAGGGGGTGTGAGCACCGTGGGAGGTCACGGCAGGACACGGTGGCTTCCCTTGAACTGGGAAGAGGGTCCCTGGGGGAGCATCTCGGACGTGTTTTGCACGGGTCATGGACACGAGCGGTGGTCCAGCTGTGAGCGCCAGCGCCCTGTGCCGTGTCCTGAGCCAGGAGATGCCACAGAAGAGCAGCAGGGCCGTCGGTGGAGAGCTCACGGCACCTGGCCGTGGCAGGCGGGTGCGGAGCGTCCAGGAAGCGCCTGTTAGGGGGCTGAGGTCGTGTTTCCCCACAGAGCACCCCTCTGTGGGGACGAGGGCAGGTGGAGCCATGGCTTCTGTTCTTGGATGTCCCTGGGCGGCGTCATATTGACCCCCAGCAAAGATGCACGTGTAGAAATGATTCCCCAGATGACAGGGAAGTGGTCTCTCCCCCAGCTTCACGGCTGGCGTCTGCTGCACCTTGCAGGCCCTCCGGGGCTTGAGCCAGGGGCACGGGGCTTTGGGAGCCACCTGTCCTTAGCATCTATGAGCCGGGGCACGGGGCTTTGGGAGCCGGCCAGCTGTCCTGTGTTTCTGACAGTCAGATCTCATGGTGATGTCACTGGGTTTTTTCTGTAATGGTCTCACCTTGGTGTGGAGTAGGTGGCCTCAGCTCAGGATGGATGGGGTGAGGGGCAGGTGATCTGGCCCGTGGAGGTGGAGCAGGGGCGGTCCTGTGGCCCCGGGGTCCCTGCAGCTCTGCTCAGGGAGGCTGCTGCTCCCCGGCTTGGCCCAGCAGTGCCCTTGGGGACTCAGGCCTGTTGTGCTGGTTCTGTACAAAGACGCTTGAGAAATGAGCCAGAAATGTGGTCGGGGAAGCCACATCTGTCACTTGAAATAAGGTTCAGTGCCTGAGAGGCCAGTCTGCGGCTGCTGGAGGGGAGTCTGTTCTTGTGGGAACCGACACCGAGCGGACAGGACTAGCACCAGCCAAGACGGGTCCTGACGAGAGCCCTCCGACCCCGTCAGCAAGGAATCTCTGACCCCAGGTCTGTGCAGACCCTGACTGGGTCCCGTCCTGTCCACGCAGGAGCCTGGGGCTGTGTTAGAGAGGAGAGTCTGAATGACCACCTCAGTAGGGGAGACCTGGCGACGAGAAAGGGGGGAGTGGAGGGTGGGCCAGGTCCACCCTGGGACGGGGCGAGGCCGAGGCTGGGAGAGCAAGTGGGCAGAGGGGCGCCCTGAGGCGGGCCAGAGAGGGTGAGTGCTGTTGTCCAGCACCTGGCTGCCCACTCGGGAGCCCACAGGGGCCAGGCACTATCCTAAATGGAAGGTGCATCTGGAGAGGGAACCCTGCGTCCAGGTACACAGGGGCTCAGCCCTGGGGACGGCTGCCACGTGGGACGGCAGAGCTGGCGGTGCCCGCGAGGAGTGTCGAATCTGGGCTTGTATCTGTAAGTTAGGATTTTAAGTGTTCGCAGTAAATTCACGTTAAAAAAGAAAGTGTGGACCAAGCTTACTTGGAAGCCCCTATGTGACACGGGGTCAGAGTGGCTGGGGGCGGGGTTGTCCTGGCCCCAGTCACAGGGCAGGTCCCCGTGAGCCGAGGGGTCTTGTCTCGAGTGTGTTTAAATACGGGTGCTGCAGGTCGCAGGAAACCACCCGGGGGGATGCCCGCGGCTTGCAGTGCGTGTGCTGATGCCCGCAGGACGTGTGGCCTGGGTGACAAGAGGAAAGGGAAGAGCGTTTCTGAGACTAGAAAGGTACTTGAAGACCACATTATGTTTCCTGATCATGGTGTAGATTTCTAAATCAGGAGATTATTGATTTAAAAAGAATCTTTTTAGAGTTCTGTGACTTTGCCCCCCGTGACATCCCCAGGTGGTCTGGTCTGGCCGTGCAGATGGCTTGGCGTGTCCGCCAGGCTCACCGCAGGTCTGACGCATCCTGGCAGCTAGCAGGCCTGCCGTGGGGTCCTGACTTCTCTAAGAAACCCACATCTCCCTGTCTCGGTCACTTTTTCCTTTTGCTGGTTCTAATCAGTTACCCATGACGGTGGCATGTACTCTACACGTCTTACGTGTGTGGATGGAGTGAAATTTCTTATTTTTCTGGTTGTACACGATGGAGAACTACATGGGTCATGGAGTCATATGTGGTCATCTATGGGTGACAATGTCCAGTTCATTCTACTGTCCCTCCTACCCCCACACGCCCTCCCTTCCCTTCACGTCCCTCCGCCGAATCCAGACCCACTCTCTTCTCGATTCTTCCCTAGCACCCCACCCCCCGTTGTGAATGAGCATCTGCATATCAGGGAAGACATTTAGCCTTGGGTTTGGGGATTGATTTATTTCACTAAACATAATATTCTCCGGCTCCATGCACCAGAAAATCATTTCATTCTTCTTTAAGGTATAGTAATATTCCATTCCATTATAGGCTCAGTGCACAAGGAAGGAGACCTCCCGTCCCTGAGGACCGTCGCATTCCTCTCTGAAGTCTTCCTGCCTGGGCTGGAGGCGGCTGCCTGCCTGGGTTCCTGACTGACAGGCCTGACGGTGGCTGGAATCACTCACTGCCCTGAAGCAGAACACATTAGACCCACACAGTGGAAGTTTGAGCTGGGTTTGGCGGCTCACGCCTGTAATCTCAGAAGCTCGGGAGGCTGAGGCAGGAGGATCGTGAGTTCAAAGCCAGCCTCAGCAACAGCAAGACGCTGAGTAACGCAGTGAGACGTGGCTCAGTGGTTGGATGCTCCTGAGTTCCATCCCTGGTATCCAAAAAAAAAGGGAAAAGTGGAAGCTTTTTAAAAATTAAGTTCAGATATGAGAAAACTGAAGTGCAGAGGTAAAATCTTTTTTTTTTTTTTTTGGTACCAGGGATTGAACTCGGGGCCACCTCCCCAGCCCTATTTTGTATTTCATTTAGAGACAGGGTCTCACTGAGTTGCTTAGCGCCTCGCTGTTGCTGAGGCTGGCTTAGAACTTGTGATCCTCCTGCCTCAGCCTCCTGAGCTGCTGGGATGACAGGTGTGAGTCACTGTGCCCAGCTAGAGGTAGGCTGATGGGATGTGTGGGACAGAAAGAAGGCCCAGGTGGGACAGGAACCAGTGAGGGCATGTTTTCCCCAAAAGGCAGGACAGGGGGTGGAGCTATGAGAAGCCTTCCTCTGCTGCAGAACCTACCTCTGAAGATCCTTTCCCGCCCGGTGATGAAAGCCCATCTCCTAGGAGAACGCTCTGGCTGGGAGCAAATGAGTCCTGAATCTGCTCTTATTTAAATGCAGTTTCTTCTATTTATTAAAATGAAGTGACTGTCATATTAAAATGGAAAGCGAGCAGTTGCACATGCAAATTATTTCTAAAGTTCAACTGCTGCTAAATGAGACGCGCTGCTCCTAAACTTAGAAATGCTTAACATAAATTATGACCTAATTAACATTTGCATGGTAATCTGGACTTCCTACAGCTTATTCTGCTAATTAACACATGACAAACGAGTTCCCATTAAGGGTTTCGTCGTAACGAAACTTGTCCAGGAAAAGCCTGTTACCTCCTCAGAAAACATCCTGTGTTTCCTGGGGTCTTGTGGGTCTCTTTGTTGTTGTTGTTTTTTTTATCATTTTCCACCGGAGACGTACCCTACTTGTGACTTTTGCTGTTGTATAGTTTTAATGACAAAATCATCTCCTACTGTAAGTTTAATAAGCTCAACCAAGGTGCAAGCTCTAGGGGTCTCTTTTTTTTCTGCATCTAAATTGCTTTCCTTCTCTTTCTGGGGGAAATGTGCACTTTTTTGAGCAAAGCAAAACAAAACAAAACCCCTTCTCTGATAGGCAAGTGCTAGTCGATGGTCACTGTTCCGTGGTGGCTGCTGCGATGTCTCCCAGAGCGTGGGTGGGTTCGTGAGTGCATCAGAACCTCCCAGGACAGGAAGGCCCCCCGTGAGGCCTGGATTCCCCTGGGTAAGCCGTTCCCCGGGATCAGTCGGACCTCACGCCACTAGTCAGGGAGGAGAGCAGCCGAGTGTCTGTCCACTGGGCCTGTCTCCTCCGAGTGGACGGTTCTTCCGTTTTGATGGCTTTCCTGGTGTGTCCCAGGGTTGGCTGGTTTTACCCAGGGCTCTCCTTGGTAGAATGCATCGTCCTGTGACCCTCTGAGTCTGGACTGTCATCTTCAAGCTCGGGAAGGTTTTCTCAGCCTGCTGCCGTGGACAGTGTCCTTCACAGGGCACCCCATGGGTGGTGAGCAGGTCCTAGTGTCTTTGATAAAATTTCCTGCCTGATGCTTCCTTAGACCTGTTCATGGCTTCCTGAATCTCTTACTGTGAACCCGCTTCTGTTGAGAGCCCCTGGGGCCCATGAACATGCTGGACCTCACAGATGGGGGTGGACATGCCTGTGAGGGTCATGGTCAATCTCTTAGGGTTGTGTGTGTATGTGTGTGTGTGGAGAGAAGGACGTGGCGGTGCAGGGTGGACACATGTCCGTAGGCCTGCGTGTGTGTCTGTCTGTGTCCACCCGTCTCCCGTTATTAGGGTCAACCGGCAAGTGGGAACGAACCACGTCTGCCTCAGCAGGTGGGTGGCCCTCGACTGTGGGGGATCCACACGAAGACATTCACGGACCTCAATTCTGCCAGACAGAAATGGGTGCCCACTTTGAAGTTTCATTTATTTAAACTTCTAGAAATTGCTAGAAGCCACAAGCTGAAGGGGCAGAAGGCACATCAGTGGTTACTTGCAAGGTGGTTGGACAGAGTCATCAAGGGGCCGGAGGAGGTGATGTTGATTGTGGTGATGGTTGCACGGTTGTATACATCAGTCAGAACCTATCAAGTCATACCCTGAATATGTGTGTTTTATTATATGGCAGTGAGGCTGTGTGAGAGAGTGTGTGTGTGTGAGTGTGAGAGTGTGAGTGCGAGTGTGTGTGAGTGTGTGAGTGTGTGAGTGAGTGTGTGAGTGTGAGTCTGAGTGTGTGTGAGTGAGTGTGTGAGTGTGTGTGTGAGAGTGTGAGTGTGTGTGTGAGTGAGTGTGAGTGTGTGAGTGTGTGAGTGTGAGAGTGTGAGTGTGTGAGTGTGTGAGAGAGAGTGTGTGAGTATGTGAGTGTGCATGTGAGTGTGTGTGAGTGTGAGAGTGTGAGTGTGTGTGTGTGAGTGTGAGAGTGTGAGTGTGTGAGTGTGTGTGAGCATGTGAGTGTGCATGTGAGTGTGTGTGAGTGTATGAGTGTGTGTGTGTGTGTGTGTGCATAGAATCACCTTCTTGCCAGCAAAGGCCTTCGTCTCCATGAGAGCAGAGATCTTCACCTGTGGCCATTGCTGTGTTCCCAGCATCTGGAGCGGTGCCTGGCACC